>NC_056523.1:150991883-150998993 GCF_019175285.1 Sceloporus undulatus | reverse complement strand
TTAAGTAATCATTTGCTCAAAGCTTTTTCTCTCTCTTTGCACACTGGTTTCAAACTATTTTAATCTCTCTTTAAAGAGCTTCATGCATCTTTCCAGCTCACACTACTGTATTGTGATGCCAACAGAAATATGTATTATTGCCTTAATTTTATGCTTGTTATTTGGCCATGCTGGTCATACTGCTCTTCCACTGGTCAGCTAGGTCACTACTGGTTTGCATCACCAACCTTAAGTAATCATTTGCTCAAAGCTTTTTCTCTCTCTTTGCACACTGGTTTCAAACTATTTTAATCTCTCTTTAAAGAGCTTCATGCATCTTTCCAGCTCACACTACTGTATTGTGATGCCAACAGAAATATGTATTATTGCCTTAATTTTATGCTTGTTATTTGGCCATGCTGGTCATACTGCTCTTCCACTGGTCAGCTAGGTCACTACTGGTTTGCATCACCAACCTTCTCACCAATCCCAGTGGCTGTTTAACTTTTTAAGTGGAGAAAAAGATGGAGAGAAGAGGAGGACAAAACATGCAACCAGGAACTATTAAATATGGGTATCACATCTTTTGATTAAAGACCTGGTTAAAGGACTGAAAAGGAGTGGTCCTGTGAGTCTATCCATTACACAAGATAAAAAGAAATGAAGAGGTGCCCTTTAAAGTGTTCATTTTTCATTGCTTGTGTGTTCTAATGTGCCTTCAAGTCAGCTGGATAGCCATCTATCGGGGATGGTTTGATTGTGATTTCCTGCATGGCAGGGGGTTGGACTGGATGGCCCTTGGGGTCTCTTCCAACTCTATGATTCTATGATAACCTCAAGAATTTCACAAGGTTTTTGTAGGCAAGAAACACCCAAGAGGTGGTTTGCCAGTTTCTGCCTCTGAAATCTAACCTGCAGAACCTAGTATTCTTTTGTGCTCTCTCATCCAAGTACTAAACAGGACTGATCTTGCTTAGCTTCCAAGATCAGATGGGATCTGGAGCCTTTATTTAGGGATACTTTACATCAATGTAGCTTCTACATCGATGATCCATGGGAGTCTCCAATATAACCTTGCAACATGGCCCACTTCCTCATATGTTCTTGCAGATGTTTAGACTTACCTATTTAAGCAGGAGATTTGATAACCGACCATTGAAATCATTACACTCGTCCCTCCATATTACCTTTTGGCTGTGTGAAGCAAATGAACCTTACTAAAGTAGACAAAATAGCTAGGTGGCTTGGCTATTCTTACCCTGTGCTGCATCTGAGGCTAAATATGATGAGCAAAAGATTCTGAAGCCAACAAATTCATATTACGAAGAGCAATTACACAGCTGTCAAAAAACACAGCTTCAGGAGAAATATTTACTAGTACTGTACATGGTCACAGCTTGTGTGTCATAAATTAGAACAACTTTAGATGTTTTTTTCACTTTCCATTTCTACAAGGAAGATTGTGTAAGTCAGTATAATCAATCACAGGTGAACTCTTTTTAGTTTTCATTCCACGGCAATTAAGTTGAGTGGGCTTCTTTTGCTATCACAAACAGCAACTTTTTTACTTCTTTTTTTAAAAATTAACATACACTCAGTAAATAAAATCATCTAAAATGTTACAACAAAAGGAACAATATCAGAACAAATTTTATTTTAGGGATCTGGGCAAATTCTGAAAAATTTACCTTCCTTATTCCAAGAGTTCGTTACCATAATGTGGGCTTCTTTTGCCATAACAAACAACTTTCTTTCTTCTTAAATACTTTGTATCTTCCTTATCTTTCAATAAAACCCAATTTCTATGAACAACATTCTGTTCCCATTAACCATCCCAGTTGATGTAACTAAAAGTGCTCCTCCAGAAAGAAATGGATCAAGCTCACCATGGCATAGGTCTAACCTGCACTGCAGAAATAATACAGTTAGACACTGCTTTAACTGACATGGTTCCATCCTACAGAATCCTGGGATTTGTAGTTCGTTTTGACATGAGAGCTCTCTGACAAGAGGAGGCTAAATTTCTCACAACACTACAAATTCCAGATTTCATGGCATTGAGCCACAGTAGTTAAAGGGGTGAACTGTATTAATTATGCACTGCAGTTTAGATCATAGACTTACCTGTCCTTAAGACTGCTTTTTCCAGCTCAGTCTATGCCTAGGCATTTCTCCAAATCTAAAAAGTTGGGCTGCATTCACACATCACAAAAAGCCATGCTTTCTGATGTTAATGGTTAGTTGCTTCATCAGCAAATTGCATGATCAAACAAATTGGATTCTCTCCTGCACATTTCGTCAGCTCCAGTTTCAATGGGCAGCTTAGGAAACAAGCCAGTTTTAAGCAAGAAATCTCAGGCTCAGAAGGCATAAGCCCTCATTTAAATAAGCCTGTCTTCAATATCCAACCAACCATGGATGTAGACTGGCATGATGACAAACCATGATTTATTAACAGAAATGGGCAACAAGCCAGATTCCAACCACCAGCACCCCTAGCTTGCCATGGCATGGAATCAGGATCTCCATCTTTATTACACATTGTTTAAGAGATGGGCAAAAGAGGATGGCAGAAACAGTAATTTCTCAAGTTTGGACTGGTAAATATTTAAAATGAAAAACCCTAATTTCTTCCTGCTCCAAAATGTATTTGACAATCTGGCAGGAATTAAAGGCTAAGCTTTTCTTTTCTGTATTGATCATCAAAAAACAGTCTTGATCTTAGGAGAAAATATTCCATATCTAAACAAAGTATCTTGCCACTTTGACTCTGGAGTTTGAATGCCACCAAGACAACTGCATGGTACAACTGCATACCTTTTTTTCTGCTGTATTTTGCTACTGTTTAGGAACAAAGCTCATTAGCAAAATACACAGGCTTCATTTCCCTCATATGAATAGAGCTGCTGCTGTTTGTTCAAGAGCTTTTAATTTATTTTTGCCGGGGGTATAGCAGCACATCTTTCTTGTAAGGTTATATCTCATGAGAAATGCATGGAACATTTGAACAGAATATTGATAAACAAGCAGTTCTCCGGATAGGACATGGAGTTCTCCAACTAGTATTAGAAACTGTGACATTTGGTAGTGCTATCATCCAATTTTTTCTTCAAAAGCAATGATGCCAGATTATTCTTCTGCTTCCTTGCTTCCAAGGCAGTCAGCCCTGATGGAAAGAAACTAATCATAACAATCTTAGTCTAATTACATTTGTCTTTGTCAGAGGGAGAAAAATTGGCAAGTTGAAAACAGTTATCACAACTACAGAATCACAGTTAAAAGTGAAGGAAGGCAAGAATAAACCTATTGTGTTAGAGGCAGATATATTTACAAAATGCATACCTTGTACAGGTAAGAATGCAATTTTTTCTTATTTTATAGGTTATCTAAGGGGGACTGTTCTTTGCATTTCAGACACTTTAGAGCAGGTGTAGGAAAAGTACAGCTCACAAACTGCATATGGACGCCACAGTCATTTTTAGAGTCCCTTCCAAAAAACATTGTGAACCCCAAATCTCCTCCAGGATGTAGTGGACATTTTTGCAATGTTTTTAAGGAGATTTTCCTTTAAATCGGGTAGCAAACAGAATGTGTCTCCTAGGCTTAAAATGGCCCAGGGAGACCTGAAAACATTGAGAAAATGCTCTGCCCTCTCCCCAGGGGTATTTGGGGATGGGGGGGCAGTAGGGGAGATGAGGAACTCCCAAGGAGCTAGTGTAGATACCAAGCGTACCACAGTTGCTCACAACTAATTTAGACTCACACATAATAGCATCTTCTGGAAAGCCCTTAAAACAAAGTCAAGCAAGTTTTCCAGGCCAAAACTATTTGGGGGGGGGGGGTTAGGAACGCAAGTAGTTGGGTGGCACCTTTTACTGGAGCAATCTTTGTTGGTGATGGTGAAATGGAATACAAGTTGTCAAGCCCCAGAAAGCTCATCATCAAGCAGACTACAAAGGTGGGGTGGCTTTAATTAATTTCAGACCCAGTTCACTTCAGTTCACTGCATTTTCTCATTCTGTATTTCACTTCCATATGAAAAGGAAAGCTGTGATGCTGAAAAAATCTTGCCTTGTTTTACGAGAAAAATGGATTCAAGTTACATATGATTTCCAAGCCAAAGGTGCCTAACCTCTGTTGTTATTAGTGGGGAGAGTGCTCTGTGTCCCATCAATTTCAACATAAATTGAAATTAAGCATGCTTGATCTTGTCTTTGGAACACAGCCAGCAGCTTAGATTCAGAGAAGGCCTATGCAGAGACAAACTATTTCTGCTGTCAACTGGAGAAGCCTGCATCTGCCTTCCTGTGGCTGTCGTTTGCACCAGGATATTGCCCTTCTTGCTGCTAGAGAGAAAAAGCTTGAGGGGCAAGCAGGTGATTTGTGTGAATGGCACCTCAGACATCATTAGATCCAAACAATTTTCTGCCCATAGTTCTATATTTTCAGTGATTGTCCCATGCTTATGCTTCTAGGAAGGTTTTGATGGCTTGAAGAAATTTTGGCAGCTGCCAGATCCATTGTTGCTTCCTATACTCTTCTCTGCCCTAGCTTAGTATTTTTTAAAGTTATGTTATATTGCACAAATCTTTCAAAGCATACTCACAGAGAAGGAGAGAGAGAGAGAGTATTATAAAACCAGAATGAAATCACATATGAGGCATCCATTTGTTTTGTTGCTATGTACCTTCAAAATAACTCTTGATTTACAGCAAATCTACCATAGGATTTTCTCAAGCCAGAAATACTCAGGGATGCTTTGGTATTGCCTTTCTCTGCATATATCTTTGAGCACCTAGAATTTCCCTGGCGGTCTCCCTCTCAGTACTAACAAGGACTGACCCTACTAAGAAGGAATATGGTGCCTTCAAGGTACTGTAGGCAACACTCTCTCTCTGGCTTTGCTTCGCGAATGAAGATTCAGGAAGGTCTCATCCCGCACTTTGTACAAGCGCGTTGGTGACTAAAAAGGCCAATTCGGGACAAACAGGTCCGGTTGCAGAAAGCACAGCAGAAAGTCTCCTTGGGTGATGTTTCCGGGTTGTGGTTCTTTCTGCGTTGTCGTTTCTCTTCGAGGCTAGTTCAGTGTGAGCTTTCGAAAAAGGCTGCAGCATCGTGAATAGTGCGTCTCCATGCCTCCCGATGCGAGACCAAGGCAGACCATTGTCGGTGATCAATTTGGCCAAGCCTGAGGTGTTGTTTCAGGGAGTCCTTGTATCTCTTCTTTGGGGCGCCCCTCTTAAGCTGACCCATGGCGAGTTCACCGTAGAATACTATTTTTGGGAGGTGATGGTCCTTCATCCTAGAAACATGTCCTGCCCAGCGCAGCTGCGTCTTCAATAGCATGGCTTCAATGCTGGTGATCCCTGCTTGCTCAAGGACAGCAACATTCGTCACATAGTCAGCCCAGTGTATATTTAGAACTGTGCGTAAACAGCGCTGATGAAAGCGTTCAAGGAGTCGTAGGTGTTGGCGATAGGTGACCCATGTTTCAGACCCATAGAGGAGAATAGACAGTACAATGGCTCTATACACACTGATTTTTTTGCTTCGCCTCAAGTGTTTCTTACTCTAGACTCTTTTGTGAAGCCTTCCGAATGCACTATATGCCTTTGCCAGTCTGTGATCATTCTCTTTATCAATCTTGGCGTCTGAGGAAATGATGCTTCCCAGGTAGGTGAACTGCTGGACAGTCTTAAGCACAGATGTGCCTACAGTGATGTGGGGATGGTAGTGTTCTTCCTGAGGTGCCAGCTGGTAGAGAACTTCCCTTTTCTTCAGACTGACTTCCAGTCCAAAGAGCTCAATAGTAGGCAACAATAATGTTATTAAATCCAGATAGAAAGACCTAGCTAAACAGGAAAATGTTAAAGCAGCCTTTAAAAAGCACTGATGTCTTCCCATCTTCTTCTGAGAGAAGGCTGCAAGCTTGAGGAGTTATAATGAAAAACCCTGACCCCTGCCATCTCAACTTATATAGAATGAATGAAGAGAAGGCTGACTGAAGGCTAGCATTAATCACCTCAATGTTTCCAAAAGCTCAATGGACACAAAAACAATAGCTATTTACAATGTAATAGTAACTGGATATCCTACTGTAGCTTCCAAGTTAACAAGTACTCAGAGGAAGGTAGGCTCTGACACCTAAAACCTGGAACACTCCTAACAGTTTCAATCTGCTTCACCAGAAATAATGTCAGATCCAAAGATTCCCAGACTCTGTCCCAATTAGGTTGTTCAAAACCCAACAGTCTTCACCATGGCACTGAATCGCTTTTCACCAGCAAAACAACTGTCATCTTATCAATTTTTTAAAAAAAAATCTAATTTAAATTCTAAAATTCTTTTATTCCAGTAAGTAAACTACTCAGATCCCAAAGTCATTGAGAAACACAGAGAGAGAACTGGGTGTCAACTGCATCACATTAACCTCATATGCTTCTGAAACAAAAGTGAGTGGAGAGGAGAGCCACCAGAGAGAGAGAGAGAGAGAGAGAGAGAGAGAGAGAGAGAGAAGGCTTGGAGAGCTTCATTTCCCAAGCAGGGAGTTACAGCTCATTGAGGCCCCATCTCAAAGTACTGGTTTGTTCTTACAAAAACATCTCAGCTATGAAAATTACAAAAGGAGTCTTGAAAGAGAATATTCAAAACTGAAGAGCTCATTTCATCTCTTCTTTCCACATTCCCCTACTATGGTAAAGAGGACACATTTAGACTTTGTGCTTCTCATTTCAGCCCTGTTCAGCAGGATTCATGAGTGCTATGTTTATCCTTAAGACCTTAACACTCAGTCGTTCTCAAACCCAACAAACAACAATCCAAGTTGGAAACTTAAAAATATACAGCACAATGATGCCACATCACATGCTGTATAAAACTGGATCACTGGCTGTTTGTGGAGAGCTGACACGAAAGCGAAACAGGCTGTTAAGATCAGCCAAAATAAACTGCTTCGAGTCACAGTGGGTATGGTGTTTCAATGATGCATGCGTCCTAAGAGTCCAGAAGTCCACCAAGCCACGCTCCAGCCCTAGGACTGGAACGTGGCTTTGGTATGGGCTTCTGGATTAGGACACATGCATCATTGAACACCATACGTCCACGTGACGCGAAGCAGCTTTATTTTGGCTG
>NC_056523.1:150877633-150987131 GCF_019175285.1 Sceloporus undulatus | reverse complement strand
TTTTTTTACAGTTCAGACTAACCCAGTGGCATTCACTGCCCCACTAACACGGATGCCATCAGCCACTGCTGTCTTTATGCAATGACCTTTTTAGTGCCATTATTTCACTGAGCACTCTGCACTCTGCCTCTTCAGACAAATCAGGTGAATGCGACAGTCAGGAGTGCCTGTTATCAGCTTTGGCTGATACGGCAGTTGCGCCCTTTCCTGGAAGCCAGGGACCTTGAAACCGTTGTACATGCACTGGTAACCTCACGCCTTGATTTCTGCAATGCACTCTACATGGGGCTACCCTTGTGCTTGGTCTGGAAACTTCAATTAGTTCAGAACATGGCAGCCAGATTGGTCTCTGGTACATCCAGAAGAGACCATATAACACCAATCTTAAGATCACTCCACTGGCTGCCCATCAGTTTCCGGGCCCAGTATAAGGTGTTGGTGATCACCTTTAAAGCCCTCAATGGCTTGGGTCCAACCTATCTTCGGGACCGCCTCCTTCCATATAATCCTCCCTGCAAACTTAGATCCTCGGGGGAAAATTTGTTACAGCCTTGTAAAACATGGCTGTCCACGACCTCCCAGAGGACCTTCTCAGCTGTTGGTCCCAGATTGTGGAATGGCCTGCCGGACAAGATCCGTCACATTACCACTCTAAATAGCTTTTAAAAAGCTATAAAGACAGATCTCTTCAGGCAGGCCTTTCCTGAATAGTTCTCTGGCTAACAGAAGGAAAATCTAATTGCTGACCTCTGACTTCACCACAGCTATTGTATTGTTTTTAAATATGTTTTATGTTTAAATTCTACATTGTTTAATTGTATTTTAAGGGGGGGTTGAGGGTTTGGTCTGTATATTTTAATCTTGTAAGGCACCTCGACTGCATTTTGTAGAGAGGCGGGATATAAATAAATGTTATTATTATATTATTATTAAGGACAAAGGAAGATAGGTGGGGTACACACCCGCACCACTGCCAAGGCAAAGCTCCATTCTTCAGCATCAGAATACAATGTAGTCTTCATTCCACAAAAGCATTACATTCAGGTTAGATTTATTGATAATTCAACAATAAGGTTTTACAATATAATCTTTTTTTAATGGTACATCACATAAAGCCACCATGACAATAATGTACCATAAGAACAAAACAACTCTGAGTTACCTTGCTGCATTATATTTCAGTATGGATGTAGTCTTTTACCCTGGGATCCCTCTGCATGGTATCTGTGGGCCACACTGTACTTACAGACATTCCCCCTTGGTGCTTACCAAGGCATAAAAGTGCATACCATTTTTATTTTCTAAAAAGCTCTTTTTTCCTTCTTGCCAATTTTTGTTTGTTTTGTTTTGTTTTTTTAGCAGTGGCACCTGATGGCTCCCATGTCAGTGGTGCGGGCAGTATTTTTCTGGTTTTGGCTAGCTTTAAAGACATTCTCCAAGGTGGTTAACCTGTTTAGGGATCCAGTTCAGCACCCTGGATAGCCCCATTTAAAAAGCCTGCCAAAACCCAGAATGAATTCAACATCTCCATAGGTACCACCAGACATAGGTACCACCAGAAAACAAGTTTTTCACATGTTTCTTTTAAAAGCAGAAAATAATAGAGAGACCACAATGGTGCAAACTGAAGCAAAGGCTTCTATCACCACATTTATTTCCTAGAATGTCTCTGGACCCTGTTCTTAGAAAATGAAAATGACACACAATTTCATATCGAACTGTGTCCACACAGACAAAAAAAGAAGGCAATTTCATGAGTAGGAAGGAGCATCTTAGGTGGTGGAAAATGAGAGAGTACTGTCTGTGCCAAATGTGTGTGTGAATGTGTGAGGCTTGCTCAGGGGTATTTTTGGTGGGAGGGGAGAGGTGGGGGGTGTTTATTGCATTTGTTTGTTGCCTGAGCTAGATGCCTATATTTCTCTGGATATCACTAGTATATGAGGGCCAGCATGGTGTAGTGGTTTGAGTGTTCGACTATGACTCTGGGAGACCAGAGTCTGAATCCCTGTTCAAGCATAAAAACCCACTGGATGATCTTGGGCAAGTCAGATGCTCTCAGCCTCAGAGGATAGCGATGGCAAACCCCCTCTGAAGAAACTTGGCAGGAAAACCCTATGATACGTTGGAGGCACACAACAACAACAACAACAACAACAAAGCACCAGTATGTGTTCTGTGGCATGGATATGCTGTTGTTGCATTTTATGGGGACAGCTATATTATTTGGCATTTGGGGCTCTGGTCTCATTTTTGCCTTGTTCATAGCTTTTTGGCCAAGTTTCTTACCTCTGAGCAATTTAAAGAGTTCATGTTCTATGAAAGGATTAGTGGAGCAGAGAATTGTGAATTCCAAAGAACATTTCTGTGTTTTGCAGCTCAGATTGCACCTCTGCATTCTCCTTAGGTTCTTGGGCAAGTTACTTCCCATTTAGTCTCAACACTTTGCCTTTGGGGCTTTTTGCAATTGGCCACACCCAACATGACAGCAATTTTATGAACAAGCAACAATCCTCCCTTACCTGAAAGATCTGATCTGCCTATTAACCACAGTGAACACAGAAGGATGTATGGAATCTTACTTCAGGCAATACAGTCCATAGTCCTCCATTTCAGTATTATAATGAACCATATGTAAAATCTAGCTGTAAAAACATGTTCACTCTAACAGGTAAAAGTTCCAAAAATACTTTACCAGGCAAAATTATTTCTTCCCAAGACAAATGTAACAAGAATAATGAGGAAGAAATTGCTGCTGTACTATACAGTACACGATTCTGCTTTTAAGCTAGGTTTAGCAGACAGAAATTGTTCCACAAAAATGGCAGAAAATCCATGCTGATCCATACATATTGACTGACTGCCAATACCATCCATTACATTCAGTTCAACACTGGAGCTGAAAACTACAAAGAGGTTTTTATGAAAAATAACAGGGGAGCTAACACTTTTATTAATAGACTGTAAAAAGTACCAGAAAAGCAAATATGAAAAGTCTGATTTAATGGAAAGAGCTTCTAGGCTAAGAAAAAATTACATAAGCTAGGTAGAAGACTAGGGAAGCTAGGTTCTCCAGCAGATGTGAAATTTTTTGTTGAGAATCCAGACTGATACAATAGAGGAACAAGGAGTTTATCAAAAGAAAATAAGGCTAGATCTGCACTTTGTTGAAAGAAGTCTTTATTTCTCTAACCTTTTGCTTCTGGGTGTTTGACTTTAAATTAGACATTTTTAAGCAAAGGGAAGCTGGGAACAACATTTTCTTTACCCCGCATAGTGATCCCTCTGTCAGAATGACACTGTAGCAGCAATGCTATTAACAGATGTCCTCAATGGTTTCCCACTATTCCACAGAGAATTCAAAAATCTTGTAAGGAGGTCAATCAAAATGGTGAACACTCTGGGTACCATGCTCTAAGAAGTGCAGTTTAGGGAGCTGGGTGTGTTTAGTCTGGAAGTTTAAGAGGTGACATGATAGCCATGTTTAAGTATTTGAAAGGATATTGTACTGAAGATGGAGCAAGCTTGTTTTCTGAAGCTTCAGAGAATAGGACGCAGAGCAATGGATTCAAACTACAGCATTAGGAAGAACTTCCTGACAGTAAGAACTGTTCAACAGTGGAACATGCTACCATGAACAGTAGTGGAGTCCCCTTCTATGGAGGTCTTTAAGCAGAGGCTGGGTGGCCATCTGTCGGAGATGCTTTGATTGTGAGTTTCTGCATGGCAGGGGTTTTGACTGGATGGCCCTATGCAAAATCATAATAGAATACACATAAACAGAATGTATCTAAACTGTATATAAACTACCAATAGAAACTAGACACAATGGCTCAAGGATCAAAGAGAATATAACTCTCAATATAACTTTCTGTAGAACAGGAAGGTAATATAGCATTTATGCCATTGGCTGATGACTTTCCAAAAGCATCCATGCCACGTGGAAGAGAAGGCTGAGCTAGACAGGTCTTTAGTATACACCAGCAGAGCTGTCCTCATGCCTGACTTCTGTGACAGAATGAGCAGATAGGGCCAATTAGAATGGCACATATCCACAAACTCACTGAGGACCTCTCTGCACCCACCACAGAACCACAGGAAACCACTATCTTCTTGGATGGCTCAGCATGTCTTCCTCATATTCTGCTATGCTTGTCAGGGCTCTCATGTTGTGATTTGGCCAGCCAATCAAGCAGTTTGCTCTAGTGGGCAAAGGGACAGGCCCTTCAGCTGGACACAGACTGAGATGGTCTCAGTTTGGCCCCCATATTGTTGTTGCTATGTGCCTTCAAGCAATTTCTGACTTATGGTTATCCTATCACAGGGTTTACTGGGGCTGACAGTATATGACTTGCCCAAGGTCACCCAGTGGGTTTCCATGGCTAAGTGGGGAATCAAACCCTGGTCTCTAGGTCACAGCCCAACACTCAAACCACTACACCACATTGGATCTCTCTGGCCATGTAAGGGAAACTACTGCCCAAGTTTCCTGTCCACATTCAGACCTCTGCTGTCTCCCCACTCCTTTAGTCTTCAGTTCATATATTAGCGTAAGGTAATGTATTTTACATGTCTCAGTTATATATAATATAATTCCCCTTCCCCTTCTATCTGGCCCTTTTGTTGTTAGTATTACTATGTTGTTTTTAATGCTGTTTTTAATTGATTTTATTGGAATGTTTTTATATATAATTGTTCGCCGCTTTGATCAAAATTTTGGAAAAGCGGATTACAAATAAACTATATTGTTATTGTTATTGTTATTGTTATTGTTATTGTTATTGTTATTATAATAAAAAACTTTTATCTGTATACCGCTTTTCCTCCAGATCAAAGCGGTTCACACATGTCACAAATACAATACATCATCAATTACAAATATTACAGTAAAAATATTAAAACAGCATATTAAATCAGTTGGGGGTCATCTGTCGGGGTCATCAGATACTCTTATCTATTAGGGGACACTTTCTCTATGACGAGTCGGGGGGATATGCTATCCGGAAGAGATGGGTTTTCAGTGCCTTCTTGAAGGCTTCCAGCGTAGGGCTAAATCGAATCTCTTCCGGGAGTGCGTTCCAGTGGGTTGGAGCTGTCACTGAATAAGCTCTATGGTGAGTTACTGCTAATCTCACCTTTGGGCATTCCAGTACATATTTCCCTGATGTCCTAAGGGTACAGGGCAGATTATGTAGGGAGAGGCGTTCCCTCAAGTAATTCAGGCCCAAGCCATGTAGGGTTTTATAGGTAACAACCAACACTTTGTATTGCACCTGGAAGCTAATTGGCAGCCAGTGTAGAGATTTTAAAACTGGTGTTATATGGTCAGTTCTTGAAGTTCCGGCATCCAATCTGGCTGCGGCATTTTGAACTAGCTGAAGCTTCCGGACCTGGTACAAAGGTAGTCCCATGTAGAGCGCATTGCAGAAATCCAAACGAGAGGTTACCAGTGCATGTACTACCATTTCAAGGTCCCTTTGGTTGAGACAGGGACACAGCTGGCGGATCAGCCGAAGCTGGTACCAAGCACTCCTGGCCATCGCATCCACCTGGGATGAAAGCTGTAAAGATGAATCCAGGAGTACTCCCAGACTGCGGACCTTGTCCTTTAGGGGGAGCGTAACCCCGTCCAGGACAGGATGGCAAATTTCCCTGTCTAGATTTGGGGCACCTATCATGAGTACCTCTGTTTTTTCTGGATTCAACGAGTTTGTTTTCCCTCATCCAGCCCATTACTGACCCCAGGCAGGCATCCAGAGGAGAGGTGCGATCCTTAGTCATTGCATCAGTCGGAGACATGGAGAGATAGATCTGGGTGTCATCAGCATACTGATAACACCGTGCTCCATGTCTCCGGATGATCTCTCCCAGGGGCTTCATGTAAATGTTAAAAAGCATGGGGGACAGAATGGCGCCCTGAGGGACGCCTGATGTCAGCTCTCTTTTCCAAGAGCAACTGCCCCCCAGCTTCACCATCTGGAACCTTCCTGAGAGGTAGGATCGGAACCCCTGGAGCGCAGTGCCCCCGATACCCAACTCTCCCAGGCGTTCCAGAAGGATACCATGGTCAATGGTATCAAAGGCCGCAGAGATGTCCAAGAGCACCAACAGGGTTATGCTTCTCCTGTCAATGCCCAGACGAAGATCATCGACTAAGGCGACCAAGGCAGTCTCATATCTTGGGTATGCTTGCTTTTTTTCATAATGCTGGGCAATTTAGAATTGGCCCAGGTAGTGTTTTGTGAGAAACAGGGCCAGTGTGCCCATCTTGTGTTCAGGAATCTCTTTAATGTCTCTTGGGATGTAGGCAAGTAGGAAGATGGCTATTTCAGAGAGTATCTGAACCCACCCCACTCTAAGGAGACAAAAAACCAAGCAGTGTCTTGCAGCCATGTGGAACTCCATACTGGCCATTCCATGGTTCACTCCCAGGAGTTCGGCTTGGGAATTAGAGTTTTCCTATTGGTCAAAATGCTGGTCCTCCAATATCGGGAACTAATGCCCTGCACTATGACAATTCTCTACAACTGTAAACAATAAAGCCGTGGCCTTTCTTTATTTCATTAAAATGTAAGTTGTCACCTTCCTTATTCTGCACTTTGAAACATGAATTAATCTGAATTAATTTGAGGAAAAAAATCTAAGAATAGTTCACTGTCTTCTACTATCTTGTACTCTGAGCCAATATGCAACTAGCAATAGGAAGAATTTCCTATATAAATCAGGGCAACAAAAAAGAGTTCTATTAAAACCTAGTCAAGTTATTACTATCAAGGATAATGTGGGCTTTTGGGGTAGGCCTGAGGAGAGGGACACAGCATCCTAGACATGATGCAGCTTTTAAAAAACTGGTGTCATGTTTCAAAGATTACTGTAATATACTGAATTGCAGACGTATACAGATACCTTAAAATATTCATTCTTGGCTTAAAACACATCTTGACAGGAGGAAAAATCTAGGTAAATTTTGATTTATTTTGGACAGATTTGGAAAGGTAACCTTCGCAGTGACAAAAGAACACACAGAGAATTAATGCACTCCTACAAGCATCTAAAAGAGAGTTAAGCATATGCGTCCAATACATGCTCCTCAAATTGTTGTGGCTCTCCACTTGCTGATATTGGACTGCTGCAAGAAGCCTCCAGGATTATGTAAGGCAATGGATGGAAAGTAATTAAAACTTATTGAAAGAAAGGAGGAGGAAAGAAAGGCCAGGGCCAGAACATGTCAACTCTTTTTTTCTTTAATAAATTCTGCAAAGACCTTTGCAAAGGTAAAGCATGCAATACAGAATTGGGTATTTTCATTGCCAATATATGTCATTATCAATTAAACAATGGTAGTACATAGAAGTAAGCAAATACACACAGGGACACAAACATATACATGACAATATAGTCACAAGTTTATTTTTTTATTCCTTTGCAGTAATATAATGAGTGTGTAGTCCTTCATTTCAGTCTCAAGTATGGATTCCTTTCCACACATACACAAACTAGCAAAAATCTGTTGTGACAAACTCTCGCACACACCCTACTGTGTAGTTATATAAAGCCTGGAGAGACCCTGCTGTAATATGACCAGAATGGACACCATTTTCAATGCACACTCAGTCCAGGACAGAAACACAATATAAAGGGGGCGGGGGAAATACATGCTGCCCAAAAATGTTATCCATACCCCCAACATTCTTGGTAACAAGACCACTCCCCACCAGTGACAGGACATGTCACAGCTGATGCACCAGCATTTCCCAGAAACGAGCCAACGCATTCCAGATATAGCCATGTCATCATGTTCCTTTCAACATTCTCAACATAGAAAATCTATGATACCAGCATAGGGGTATAGGCAGCTCTGAGACCTAAATATCAAGGCTAGCAGCAACCAATGAGACCAATCTCCATTGAACCCATCATCACTAGTTCTCCACACTATTGACTGAATCATATACCTTGGTAGCAACATCCTAATTTCCTGGCATGCTTTGAGGGTGCATTCAGGGCCAGAGAGCAAAACATTGAGAAAATATCAAAACAAGCATCAAGAGCCCTGTCCTCATCTGTCTCCACCACATGAGTCCCATCACAAACCCAGCTTGTATTGGGATAGGTGGAGGAAAGGGAATCATACCCATGAAACAAATCTCAAACACAAACATAGCACAAAGGCAGCCTTTATCGAGAATATTCGGGAATGGAGTGACTTGTTTCCATACAAGTTGATCACTATGAGATCTTTTAACATTCAAGAAGTGGTGCTTCAGTTTTACTAGTTTACCTCTTCCTTCTTTATGCTGTTTTCCTTTTGTGTTAGATTGTTAACTCACAGTCCAAGACAAGCACGTTCATGACTGACCTTGAGCTACTGATCTATGTAAGCTGCTCTAGAGACTTTTTTGAAAAGCGCAGCAGGTGTCCCCTACAAAAAGATTTCAATAAATTAATACATGCATAATGCTTCTTTGCTTGGAGGACTCTCTGTGCTTGCATAGTTTCAATTTTCCAGAAGCAGGAATGGTAAGCAAAGAACATGGTGATGATAAGTATACCTTTCCAAGATGCCCTTTAGAGGTTATTATTGCATATTATAACCCTCTTAGGGAAATGCATTACCATGAAACGTGGTGATTACCTAAAAAGATCAATGCACTGCAGAGAGCAAATGGTAAGCAGTGATCCAAAAAAAAAAAAAGCACCTTTTTCCCCTCCTGTGTTGCTCATAGCAGGAACCAGAGTATAGTCCACTCTGGCTCAGGCAGCTATATTTATCAATAGTACCCCTTCTGATAGCTTTCTATTATCTAATGTGATCTCTGAATGTCTCCAATGTACTTCTGGCTCCTCTCCATCACAAGCCAAACCTCCTCTCCATCAGAATCCAAACCTTATTCATTTATCAGCACCCCACTTATTCTGAACCTAATTCCCACTTCTTGTTGTGTGCCTTCAAGTCATTTCTCATTTATGGCAACCCTAAGGCAAACCTATAATGTAGTTTTCTTGACAAGATTTGTTCAGAGGAGGTTTGCCATTGCCTTCCCCTGAGGCTGAGAGGATGTGACTTGCCCAAGGTCACTCTATGGGGACATCTCAAAGTTTAAGATGGTTTCCCCTTCAGTTAAAACAGTTCCACGGGATACTTGATGCTAACACAACTACAGTCAGCCCTTCATATACACGGATTCTGCATCCACAGATTCAAGCAACCATGGTTTGAAAATATTCACACAGAGAAAAATTACAAAAAGTAAATCTTGATTTTTCAGTTTTATATAAGAGACACATTTTGCTATGCTATTGTACATAATGGGACTTGAGCATCCACTGATTTTGGCATCCACAGGGGGCCTTGGAATAAAACTACATCAGATATGGAGGGCCCACTGTATTAGTATTTATTCTTCCAGTCATGATCCACATGCTTTTTTCTATCTTAATTATCTTTTCTTTTCTATCTTAATTATAGGTTTTATTCTTCTACTACACTTCCTCAGATGCCTCTGACCAAACTAGAAATTCCAGGACTTCACAGAATGCAGCCATGGTAGTTAAAGTAGAATCACAGCACTACAACCTTTCTAATGTGAAAGTGTCCTGGATCATCTTATCCAATAACTCAATGCAGGCAAGCATGCGTGTGTGCGCACACACACACACACACACCAATTCAAAAATACAGGGATGAAATCTTCCAAAGAAACTCTCCTCACTATAATCAGTCAATATAGTCAGCATTTTCAGTGAAACATAATTTCATTTATCCCTCCATGTGTCATAGGTGCTCCACTGTCACAAAGCAAAATAAGGCTACAAAGAAATATTCTATAGAGACAAGATTTTTAATAAATTAAAAAATGAAGACTTTTGAAATCATAACACAAAAGTTGTGATATAAAATGTGTTAAGTATTTAAACAGTGCAATGCCAGAATACATTTCTACTTAGAGGTAGGTCCCACCAGGTTCAACCAGGCTTAGTCCAAGATAAATGGGTGCAGGATTGAAGCTGAAATTTCACCAAAGATTTCTTTTTTGACACACCGAGCATCTTTCTCCAGAAACATTTCTTTCCCTGAGCCTCCAGTTATGTTACTTTGAATATGATGTCAACATTTCAAACTGTGTTCTTTTGAATTCATCTGAAAACATTGGCAAAAACAGTAATTACTGCAAACATTTCAGAGACTTCAAAAAGCTCTACATTTCAATGTAACAAGAAAGGTGGCATATACAAAAATGGCAAGGGTTTATACACTAGCACACACATCACTGAAATAGTGATTTTGTTAAGTCTGTTGTGTTTTTCTTTTACTTTCAACAAAAGGTTAAATGTCTATGTAAACTGTGAAGCCTAAATCAACTTTTTTTGGTTTGTTTCTTAAAGGAAGTATGTCATGGTATGGTATAGCAATGTGTGGGTCAGCATTTCAGGATAAAATTACAGTATCTGTTTGCAGAATGGAATCAACAGAAAGCAAAGAGAGAGAGAGAGGAGGAGGAGGAGGCGGAGGAGGAGAAAGGAGAGAGGAGGAGGTCATTTTTGACATGCCTCTGTATGTAGCAATTGCACTGAGCACTTTACATCTCTAGAGCGCTTCACAGTGAATAAAACACTCTCTAAGTGGTTTACAATGTGTTAGCCAACTGCCCCCAATAAGCTGGATATCATTTTACCAACCTAAGGCCCGGTACAGACCGCCCAAAAAGGGCCGTCTGCCAGCGCTGTGTTTTGTTCCGTGAGGAAGCTGCAGCAGACAAACCGTGCGGCTTCCTCGCGGAGCAAAAAGAACCATAAAAAAGCGGGTTCTTTTTGCGGCACGATACTGATGCTGAAGTGCACCAATGGTGCACTCACAACGTCAGTATCATGCTGCGACGTGCGGACACTAAGCGTCCATCATGTCAAAATGGCAGCGCCCATCCGTACAGGGCACCACCATTTTGACATACAGAACACATGCTAGGGTTGCAGGGCGTCTGTAAGCGATGCCCTGAGGCAACCCTAGCACGTCATCAAAACGTGTGACGAGGCCCGTCTGTACCAGGCCTAAGAAACGATGAAAGACTGAGTCAATCTTGGAGCCTTGGGATCCAACTCACAACGTTGTGACTGTAGTACTGGCATTTAACCACTGCCCCACCAGCACTTCTGGACATAGTGTCCAGAAGCCAAGGACTCAACAAAAGGCAAGAGAAAAGGTCAGAGCACTACAGTGTAGATCTGGAGCCTTTTCACACTACACCGTTACAGTGCTAAGATTCCACTTTAACTGCCTTGATTCATCCTATGGATTTCTAAGGTTGGGCAATTTAAGGAGAGGCGTTTTCAATTCTCAGTCAGAGAGTTCTGGTGTTGCTGCCCAAATTACAAATCTAGGATTCCAAAAGATATAGTCATAGAAATTAAAGCTGAATCAGTCCTATAATTTTTCATGCAAAAGGGCCCTGGAGCCAAATCTACAGATTCTGAAACCATACTGCAGAATCTGTAAATTTGCAGTGTTTGGTATTCGCCAGGGAGTCGACTTTTACAACAGCTCTTCCAGACTGAATTGCAGGCTCAAGACATCTTAGTCATATGGTCATGGGATAAGAATGTGTCACATATTGGGGACACACTGCTGAGGCCCACAGCAAATGGAAGAATAAACAGGCACATCCTGGGACCCAGGGAGGCACTAGCAACACTTTTTAAAAAGAAGTTGAACAGACTTTCTGATTAGACCAAACACATATCAGTACTGCAAAGAAGTGTTGCCAAACAAAGTGCCTCTGTTCACCAACTAACCAGTCATGCCTCCTCCAGGATTGTCCATTACATATCTGCTCGCACCCCATTTTCACCCCAAAATTCATTCAGTATTGCATGGCCAATGAGCATGTTCCACCTTCATTAGGCTGTTTCTGGGTAGATTGTTGTTGCTGTGTGTCTTCAAGTCATTCACGACTTCTGACAACCCTAAGGTGAACCTACCTTGGGTTTTTCTTAGCAGGATTTGTTCAGAGGAGGTTTGCCATTGCCTTCCCCTGAGGCTGAAAGCATGTGATTTGTCCAAGTTCACCAGTGGGGTTCTGGATAGGTGCTGTAGGCTATATTTCTGAGGAAGGAAGTGGCAAAACCATCTCTTAGAATTCCTTGCCTAAGAAAACACTGTGACATAGGATCATCATAACTTGACAGGCAACTAGAAGGCACATACAGACACACACCCTTTAGTAATCCCTCCACACACACATACACATACACACACACACACACACACACACGAGAAATGTGCTTCTACAAAAGTCAGATTTTCACTAAGTCTACTGACACCTCCTCCTGTACATAGTGCCAAAGGAAATTACTTGTGCCTGAAACAGAGGCAATGATATCAGAAATGTTGTAATTGACCAATAAATTAATTGCAATTCAAATGAATCATTGTTATTTGTAATTGAGAAATTTCTGACTTTAGGTTCATATAAGTGTTAGTTTGTAAATTCATGATTTAGAATTAATTTGAGCATGGTTTGGACTAGGTAATATCATGCATTCCTCTTCAATGGGAGCAATGTTTCCCACTGCAACAGAAATAAGAGGTGCCAAAATTTAAAAAGAACAGCATTTTAAAAGAAAAGCCACTATGACTATTTGACAGAATGGGCAACATTACGGTTTTCCCATTCTTAAATCTAAAAAACACTGCTTGTTTCACTGGTCTACACCAACAACAAAAAAAGTATCAAACACCTAAGCTCTTAAACTCCAGTCAGAACTCAGCAGAATAATCAGGAAAACAGACTATAAAAATTCATTTCACACATGATTGCTTAACTGCTGGAGTGTGCTGCATTTCTCCTGAAAGAACGACTAGCCATAAAAAAAAGATTAGCACTTTTATTATTTTCCTAAATCATTTTAAGTTCTTCCCACATTCACAGCAAGGAGTTCTATCACCCATCATCAATTCTAACCACTTTCTCAGCAAGACAAAGGCAAAATGCTTAAAAGCAGAGCAAGTCAAAGATGCCATCATCCTACAAGTCCTGTGACAACGGTCCAAAATACAGTGCAGAAATAATCCAGTTTGAGCCCGCTTTAAATGCCCTGGCTCAGTGCTAGGGAATCCTAGGAATTGTAGTTTATTGTGGCACCAGAGCACAGAGAAGGCTAAATATTTCACAAAACTACAATTCTTAGAATTCCCTAGCATTGAGCCAGGGCAGTTAAAGCAGTCTCAAACTGGATTATTTCTGCAGTGTGTTTTGGAGGCTGCATCTGCACTGCAGAATTAATGCAAGTTGACACCACTTTAACTGTCATGGCTCAATCCTATGAAATCCTGGAATTTGTAGTTTGTGGTGGTACAAGAGCTCTCTGACAGAGAAGACTAAATATCCCACAGAACTACAAACTCCAAATCCATAGCACTGAGCCATGGCAGTCAAACTGCCTTAATGCTGCAGTGCAGATGCAGCCTGGTTTCCATTCTTTGATCAACTACCCAACATGGCACAGAACAGCACTGCAGCAAAGAGCTGGGAAGCTTAGAGAGATGAATAAAAGGGTGACCTAGTAACCCAATGAATCCAAGGTAGAACTGCCCTGTGGCAATTTCCACATTGCCAAAAGCATTCTGTTTATTTATTTATTTATCTTATATGCCACCCTTTTCCATACAGGATGCAAGCTGGCTTCTAGAACTTCTGGAGAAAGTTCAGATCTGCTGGTTGCTTCTTGACCGTCCCAAAGTTGCTTGATCATTTAACAAGTCCTATTAAACAACTGACACTTATTTCAAACATTAAAATGGGTTTCTGCTAAAACCCTTTCCCTGTATACTAGCAGCAGGTCCACCTTCGAAAAGCATCACCACCAATATCACACAAAGAGGAAACAACATCTAGACTGAACCTGTTCAACTAATCCATATGTCTCAATGGAGCTGGCAGTATGAGGCAAGGTTACATCAGGTTTCATGTTCCCACATCATACTAGCCTTTCCAGGAGAATGAGGGGCCTCTATTATTTTCTTTCTTTCCTTACAGCAGCTGTGCTTCTGACAAAGCCAGCACTATCCCTAAAAGATCCCAGGCAAAGGCAAGCCAGGATGGTTCAACGCATGTGGTCCAGCTGGCCCAGCCCTCACTACCAGGTCAAATTGGGAGGCAGTCCATCCAAAAAGCTGGAGAATAAACATAGTCCAGGCACCCTCACCTCTCATAGCCATGCTCCTATCTTCCCTCGGAGCAAGGGGAGACTGCATAAGGTGTTTGATTGCTTTTTCCTTCACTTCTCCTGCACTATAATCACTTCACAATTGTCTTGGTTAGTAGCCAGTGAACACAGAATGGCCTTTGCTACCACATTTTCCTTTAAGAGAGTACAATATAGATCTCTAGCTTCGCTATTTTTCAGTATATCTTCCATTCTATCAAAAAAGACATCGCTGCTAAAAAGACAGTATGAGAGGTCAATCCTAGAAGCCTCAGGGATGTAATTTATTTAAACTATTCATCCAAGCTATGACCAAAGTTCAGTAGGGAAGCAGCCTCAATACAGCTGTGCTCTCCAGCCTTGGCATTAATTCAGGATTGATTTTTAAAGAAAGTTTTTCCACCAACTAGCATAAAACAAATGAATGAAGTTGGGACAGCTATTTATTTTTACACAGTATACAGCAATATATACAGCACTGACAACAGTCACCAGCCGTAAAAGAAAAATGCAAAGCAAGGTTGAAAGAAACACAGAAGACTTACCCAAAGCCACTCAGTGGCAGGCTAGGATACAAAAGTAATGCCTGAGTCACAGGTTACAGTTGTGGTATGGGAGATGCTTTCCTACACCTGGTAAACAAATCATATAGGTATGGAGAACAACACACCATCTTCCCACAAAAAAATAGTCTCTTCAGTCCACCACTAAACAACACAGGTGTGGGAAGGAGTCATGTCATCCTCCTTACTATAAGCCAGATATTGGTAAATGTGGCCCTCCAAATGTTGCTGGACTTCAAATTCAATTAACCTTACCCAGCAGATCCAAAAATCAGTACTGGTGGGAGTTGGAGTCCAACATTCAGCACGCATTCCTGCTGTAAGCAGTTCCCAAACTACTGTAGTAATGTATGAATCAAGCCAGAAACATACAGTTCAACATGTATCCCCAGTATAAAGGGAAAAGGCACTGTTGGAAATTCCACTGAGCAACATCTATTAATCCTTCCGTTCTGCCAGACAGAAGGTTCTCACAGCTACCTATCAAAAGATAGTTTGCAGCTATTCCATCTTTTCCACTTAAAAACAAAAGGTCCAAAACACACTGCCAAAATAATCCAGTTTGAAACCACTTTAATTGCCCTGGCTCAGTGCTATGGAATCATGGGAATTGTAGTTTATTGGAGCACCAGAGCTCTCCAACAGAGAATGCTAAATGTCTCACAAAACTACAGTTCTTAGAATTCTCTAGCATTAAGCTAGGGCAATTAAAAAGGTCTCAAACTGGATTATTTCTGCAGTGTGTTTTGGACCATAGAAGACAAAAGGGATGAGAATACACAGGAGGGTTATAAATAGAAGAGGACAACAAAGCCCAGACCCACTAAAAATTCCCAATATGAGGTAGGTGGGTTGTACAATAAGTAACTCATCTGCAGGAATTGAGAAATTCTTTCTTACAACAACAACTCACTTATCCTTAGACACAGGACACACTTGCAAACACCCTCCACAAACCTTCCATTCATTCCAGTTATTCTTCCCATGAAGCAAAACTACAGAGCCTTGGCTGGTAGCCTTGGCTCAAACTGCAGAGGTGTTACGAGACATTTTGTTGCCTGAGGCAGACCAAAAGCTAGTGCTCCCACCCACCACCTCAGCCGAAGGTACATGGTCAACCATGTTATATGGGTACATGAGGCACAAATACCTCTCCTCCTCCCTGTTGGTAAAAAATACAAAAAATAATTACTGATTTGCTGGATTTCCACCTTGACAATGAATCTGCATCAGATAGTGCCCACCAAAGATTATGCAATAAGAATTTGTTAGTCTTTAAGATAACATGACATGACCTCCAACTATTCAAATTTGACAGGGACTGTTCAAATTAATGCTATGTCATCTGACTTTTTCAGCTGCTTTTAAAATGTCCCAGTTTCTCTCTCTTCTTCCCATTTTCCTCCTTTGTCCTCAGCTTACTTCAATGGCTGCAAACTGAGTTCAAAGGATAAAAGTAGATCTCACTCAGTTAACTCGGCATGCGGAATAGAAAAAGAGGGCCCAGTGGGCTCAGGCAAAAGCAAACTGCTGCAGCTTCTCCAAGCTTTGTTTTTTTCTCATTAATAACTTTTAGCATCTTAAACACAGTCTGATGTTGTTTGACTGCATGTCCTGGTTTTCAACTGCAAAAAGTTGGCAGGTGTGCTATGAGAGGCTCCTTATTTGTTAAGAAGTGCTGGATGTTTGCAGTGTCACTGATTCAAACCTGGATTCCTTCACAGTCCTACACTAAACAACGCAGATTAAGAATAAGGGGTCATAATTTGGGCAACATACACACATTGCTGGCCAAGCAGCAACAGACGTATAATTGATATTATACGTGTGTCTGCTACAGAAGTTCACTTTTCCATTAGCAGCCTGACAAGACTTGAAGGAGAGGTTGAAAAGATGTCTCACAGCCGCATCTGTTACAAGAAGATAAAGAGACAAGATATGATCCAAAAATAAGACATAACTGTGCCAGGAAACATGCTCATCAGAGACCTCCCACACAGATTTCTAACCATTCCTCCTTTCTGGAAGACATCCTAGGAAGTCACCTATGTTCATGATAGAAAAATCAAATGGGCTGAAAAACCTCTGTTATATATGCCAGAAAGGCAAATGAACAAAAAGAGCCCAGCAATCTTGACAAAACATCATAGGATGGAGACAGACTCTCCTTTTTTGAAGGTTTTTAAACAGAGGATGGATAGGTATCTTTCAGGAGTACATCAGCTGTGTATTTCTTGATGGAAGGGGACTAGTTGCTCTTATGGTCAGTACTATGATTCTATGAAATGACTACCCTCTGTATTTTTGAAGGGGACTCTAAATACTCTTTGACATCATTCACCTCTCATGTGCGCATGCACACACACACACATGTGAACACCCTGTTACCCAAAGAACAGGTGGGGGGGGCTGGGGGGTCCCCATCAACTGTCAGCATTACTTCAAATGTTGGGGAAATTAGCTTTTGCAAGAGGCTTGGGTAATCTTTGGACCAGCTGCACCTGTTTATACCAGTACTACTAACAGAGGAGGACTCTGGGTTTGGGGTGAATTAAAGAGGTTTTATTTTGAAAAATGCAGAGTGAAATCTCTCTCACACACACTAGCAATTCAGACAGACACAGCATACAGAGCTAACCAAAATGGAAATATGGAAACAGGATAGCGGAGTTTTTTTAGGGGTTTGCTGTAGCATTATAATTAACTGTCTGATGGGTAAACTATTGAAAGCTGCAGCAGCTCAGATTGGGAGATCTGAAGGCGACACAGAACACACAGAGTGTGGGAGTGTATGTCAGCAGTATGCACAGAGGTTAGGTTTAGGAACCATATTTATACCTAAAAACTATCCCCAAGCAATGAGCTATCTGATCAGGTAACAAAGGCTGAATGTCTTTTCCCAGGAATCAACAATGGTATTCCAGGCTGGCACACAGTGTTCCCTGACATGAAATAATGTTCCTGAGAGAGCAATACAATTGATTAAAACACACAGTACCACTAGGTAATACTGAGCATAGGTCTCTTATAGAGAACATTTGAATTGTTAATACTACTTATAGGTAATGTTTTGCCACATTTCGATTTAAAGTGGGGAAACCTGATGGTGGTCTGATTCATTTTGCACAGGCTAAGTCTAACCTACAAAGCCTCTGTAGAGATAAAAAGACTGGGAAGCTGAACATTTTCTTCTTCAAAATGGTAAGTGAAACAGTGTTAAAACAGTGTTCTAAAACTATGTTAACACCAAACTCACACTACTGCAAACTCCTAAATTCCAAGGTTCAGAAGGTAACAAAAGCAATTGTTATTATTGTTTTTAATGGATTACTAAACAAGCAGCACCTTTAGGAGAACAGTTTGCATTGCTGGGGAACACACAACAAATTAGTAATTTAGTTTGGTCCAGGAATCTGGTGTTCATACAGCACAGTGACAAAGCCTTTCTGCAGCACAATGTCTGTCCCCTTTTGCCTCAGATGCCTTCACTTTCTACATTAAATGAAATAAACTGTTGAATATTTGAAAATACATCACCACAAATCAAGAAACAGTTTTTGATTCATATATATCTTCCATCTTCTGAAATTCATGAAGGTTCATATGGAAGGTCCAAACAACTCAGGTTATGCTATTATCCTATATATATATTACTATGCAAATGAGGAGTATACAAATATAAATAAATATGGGTAGTTTTTTCTGCTATATATAATTATTATGATACCCACAGTTTCTATAACCAGTAATACTTTTTTCCCAGCTAGATATGCTTACTGTATATGATGGTGGAAATGAACTGTAGAGATATCAACTTTGGATATTCTGTTAAACTCTGTTTCTGTGCCTCCATCTATCTCTCCCTCCACATATTTCTTAACTATGGGGTAATTTCTGAGTTCATTTCTGTAAAAAAATGTGCATTACTAAGCCTAGATAATTTTTATTTTTGCTTTGTACAAGGCTGAAGGTTTCTATGTTTAATCCACTGCTTTATTCATTTTTCTACTTGCCAAAACTGCCTGAGGATTCAACAGCATACAAGTTTCCCCACTGTCTATATTTTAAATATTAGCTAACTACAATGCAAGGCATTTATATTAACATTTCAAAAACACAGTCATAAAGGCATAACTTTACATTCTGACTAATTTATACCCAAAGTGCACAACTCAGAATCTTTTCAACTGCTACATAGAAATCCCCATTGTCAAGCAATGCCAGAGGTGTGTGTGCATGCACACACACACACACAGGCACACAAACAATGTGTTACCAATTTTTGTGGGTTTTTGGGGCTGTATGGCCATGTTCTAGAAGAGTTTACCAATGTGCTTTCTCATTCTTATATTCATACACACTACTGCAGATCGCAATTCATCCATACCTTCCATTACTAACTGGCCCCCACCCTAAAAAGGCTTCCAAACACATTCTCATTGCCTGGATGAGACTTTGGGTGCATCTATGCTGTTGAAATAATACAGTTTGACACTATTTTAACTGCCATGGCTCCATCCTACAGAATCCCATGATTTGTGGTTTTGTGAGGCACCAGCAATCTTTGGCAGAGAAGACAAAAGACCCTGTAAAACTACAAACCCCATGATTCTACAGAATGGCACTACAGCACTTAGAGTGGTGTCAAACTGCATTACTTTGACAATGTAGATGCACCCTCAAGGAACAGCAACCAGCAGCCAGAAGGACAGATCTCTCTGAGAGCAGCTCCCTCTATGTCTCCAAGCAGACGATGGAATGCTTTTCTCTCTCATAAAGCACCTGCTGTATCCATTATTCATCAATAAAACTTATCTTGAACTAGTGCCACATGATGATATCCATGTCAGATTAGTCTCTTGGAAAGTTTTGAAATGGATTCTGTTACAGCTCAGAATATAGAATTGGTTAAGGTTTGGACAGCCAGAATAGTGCAGTGGTTTGAGCATTGGATATTCTGTTAAACTCTGGCTCTGTGCCTCCATATATCTCTCCCTCCACATATTTCTTAATTATGAAGATCAAAGTTTGATTCTCCATTCAACCATGGAAAGCCAATGGTTGACCCCAGCACACGCTAACCCCAGAAAACCCTGTGATATGTTTGCCTAAGAGTCACTATGTCAAAAATGACTCGAAGGCACACAACAACAAAATTTGAAAGGGGAGCACTCTATTTCATTTCTTTCTCCCCCTGCTCTGCCACATTTTTCTTTTATGGGAAAACAACTCCAAACACATGGCTTTCTTTGCTTAATTAATTTTTATTATTAAAAGAAAATCACAAACCTTTGAATAAACAAATTGAAATACATAAAATCACACTTATTGAACATACGCCAAATCTTCATGTATCTTCATATATCATTCTACATTTTCTATTTTCATCTTCTTCTTTAATAACCAGTCACAAGTACAAAGAGATAGGGGAACTCATTACATCCTTGCCTTCTTTTTCACCATAATTTATATCATTTTGATTTTTATTATTATTCTCTACCTGTAATATTACTCTTCATTTCTCATTCACGCATGCGATCTTAATGTTCCAATAAATTTTCCCATATTGGACTTAACTTCTCATTTTCATATTTAAATGTTTAAATGTGTATATATACATGCACACATGCACACCTACATACATATATATTTAAAACTCTAAGTATTGTTCCTTTATAACTGATATTTATGTTTCACAATCTTACATTCCAACTTTTATTCACATAATCCTCAAAAGGCATCCAAATGTGTCCCTCATAGTTTTCATTTCTCAATAATATAGTTAACTTGTCCATCTCTTTTATTTCCAATATCTTTTGTATCCACTCATCTATTTCAGGTAACTTTTTTGTTTTCCAGTTCTTAGCTAGGAGTATCCTAGCAGCTGTTATAAAATATAACACTATTTTCCAATATTTCCTTTCTGCCTCTACTCCCAGAAAGGAAGTCATATTAAGTAGGTATAACTTGAGTACCATGGGATATTTTATTTTTATGATTCCCTGTATTATGTTATGACCTTTTTTCCAAAAAAAGCTTTATTTTCGCACAAGCCCACCATATATGATAATAAGATCCTTTTTCCTTTAGACTTTTCCAACATTTATTCTCACTTGTATTATACATCTTAGATACAGTAGTTTTATCGGTGTGAGATACCATCTATTCATAATTTTCAAATAGTTCTCTTTCAGATCTTGTGCGACTATAAATTTTGATGTTTTTTTCCATGAATTTTCCTAATTGTTCATAGATATAGGGTGCCCCACTTCTTGTGCCCATTTTATCATGTTAGATGTTACCATTTCTTGTTCTAAATCTCTTGACAATACTTTATAGAATTTGGAGATCTTCCCTTTATCTTTGTCCCAAAATATTTTATCTAGTTCATTAGGATTAGTCTCGAAACCTTCATTTGCTAAATCTTCCTTAAATTTTGACTTAATTTGTAAATAACCAAACCACTGAATTTTCCTCCCACTGTTTTCCAATTCATCTTTTATTCTTATCTCAGTCTCTCCTTTTTCATTAGTTCTTAATAAATCCTTATACCTTAGCCAAGTTTGGTTTTTTCCCCCATCTACTAAAAATAGCTTCTTGAACGGAGACCCAGTTTGGTATTTTTGTATAGAATCTTGTTTTAACTGACTTGCAAATTTTTAGTAAAGGTTTGTGAATAGAGTGATTTGTAAAGTCTTTATGTATCAGATCTTTATGATACCACAGATAGGCATGCCATCCGTATCTTATATTTGATGACTCTATATTCAGTACATTTGTATTCTCCAATTTTATCCAATCTTGTAACCAAAGTAGCCCTGATGCCCAAAACTATAATTTTAAGTCCAGCAATGCACAACTGCCTTTATCTTTTCCCTTTTTTAATATCTGGTTCCTAATCCTCACCTTTTTTCCTTTCCACAGGAATTTATTGATTTCTTTGTTCCAAATAGAAAATATTTTGTCATTAGTAGTAATAGATAAATTTTGGTAAAAAAACATAAGTCTTGGCAATACCTTCATTTTTAAGGTGGCCACTCTTCCCAACAAAGATAAATCTAACATACTCCATCTCTGCAGATCCTTTGTAATTTGGCACTAAACAGTTTTATAATTATTCTCAAATCAATCACTATTCTTGTTTGTAAGCCAGATCCCTAAATATCTTACTTTCCTTCTTACTTTAATTCCCGATTTTAATGTCAATTCATTCTCTTCTTCAACTTTCATATTTTTAGTTATCAATGTTGTTTTATTTTTATTTATCTTAAATCCAGAAAGTATTCCAAATTCATTTAATTCCCTTAAGGCAGAATCTATATTGCTCACTGGGTCTTCTAAAATCAAAAACAT
The DNA here is from genome assembly GCF_019175285.1 of Sceloporus undulatus. Taxonomy (NCBI): domain Eukaryota; kingdom Metazoa; phylum Chordata; class Lepidosauria; order Squamata; family Phrynosomatidae; genus Sceloporus; species Sceloporus undulatus. Next base: position 150,965,016 of record NC_056523.1, on the reverse strand, counting down.
ATCATCCACATACGCCCGAAGTTTATACTCACCACCCTTAATTTTGGTGTCCTTTATCCTTACATTTGTTCTAATAGAGTTGTTCATGTAAGATTGGGCATAATGTTTAGAATGACAAAGATGGGAAAAAAACTTGTTGAATCATCAAACATTTGTTTTAGTTTTCATTAATTAGCAGGTTACACTTAATACCTCCAAAATGGTAATAAATAATAAAGGTGATAAGGGGCACCCTTGTTTAGTTCCTATCTCCACTTTTATGCAATCTGTTTTTTGTCCATTTATTATTATTTGTATTTTCTGATTAGAGTATAATTGGGCTATATTTGCCAAACACTTATTACCCACCCCCATTCTTTTCAGCACCTTGAACATGGCTTTCCTAGGTTTCCATAAATGTTGCACTCCGAGCCATGGTGGCTTTGACAGCTGATCTACTAGTCCTTAGAGGATGAGAAGTCATATTCTTCTCATGAATATTTAAATGAAAAATGTGTACCAGAGAGGCCCCTTTAAAAAAAATGCAGGTAAAGCAGCAGCACTTGCCTCAGGAATCAAAACCGGGACTGCAACAATGCATTTCTCATCATCAGAAACAACAAGATTTGCCCACACTACATTGACATTCACTTCACTTCTCCCCCAGGAGGTACCAACTCAAGACAGGACATGACAAATGTTGCCCAAGTCCTTCTGATATCTCACGCAGGTATAATTAGCTCTCACGCTCTTATGCAAGAAACACTAATACAACAAGGCAAACAAATGAAGCACAACTAGTACCTGAAGAGAAAAGATCAGGGAACCATACAGTGCAAATTAAGAGGGGGAGAGGCTGTGCTGAACTTACCCCAGCAGCAAAGCCCAGGCTTCCATCCAGGATCCGTCTCTGCAAATTAAAGAACTCAGATTAAAAACTGCTGTAAAAGGCAAGATCAGGCATCTTACTGTGTAAGAACACCATTCAAAAGAGAGTTTAAAATCCAACCAGAATTCTGCCACAGTTAAGCTACAGGTCATGGCTATCAAGACACATGTAATGACACAGCTGCACTTGTCCAGATGTGGATATAACAGCATACCTAGCTCTGCTTGGATCTATGCTGTTCTATTGCACTTCATCCTGATTTGATCCAGCTTCCAACATTCTGCAAGTTGTTTGCTGTGTTACCACTTAACAAGTGAAAACATAAACTGATAATTACATGTAGGTCTATGATTGAGTAGGGCTTTCAGGTCAGTTCTCCAGACCAACTATTCTAAATATACATCCACATTCACAACATCAAAGAATAAACTGCCTTTGTTTCATCAATCAGTGTCCAAAATTACAGAACATATGAGCTACACAGAGGTTTTCTTCAAGTGTCAATGTTTTCTGAAAGGTATAACGATGAAGAGCATGTTTCAAGCTATATTTTTATATAGTGACGTTTGATTCAAACCTCTATATCTGAAGATGAATTCAAGATACAGCAAAGTATTTTTGCTGTCAACATGTATCAGTGTCTCCCCTTGTTCTGCTTTCCAGTCCAAGCTGCTTAACAAGAGTCTTTCCCAATATTAGTTGGGCTTCTATAATTAATTTGATCTGTTTCTGAGCTTTTTTATATGTATACTCTATGAGGAGTGACTTAAGGAGCTGGGTATGTTTAGCCTGGAGAAGAGAAGGTTAAGAGGTGATATGATAGCCCTGCTTAAATATCTGAAGGGATGTCATATTGAGGATGCAACTCCAAAGAATAGGACTTGGAGCAATGGATACAAACTACAGGAAAAGAGATTCCACCTAAACATTAGGAAGAAGTTCTTGACAAGAAGAGCTGCAACACTCTCCCACAGAGTGTGATGGTGTCTCCTTCTTTACAGGTTTTTAAACAGAAGCTGGATGGCCATCTGCTAGGAGTGCTTTGATTTTGTCTTCCTGCATGGCAGGGGGTTGGACTGGATGGCCCTTGTGGTCTCTTACAACTCTGTAAGTCTATGATTCTATGTTTATTACTTGTTTTCTGTATACACAACTGGCAGCTAGAATGCCATAAATGGCTCCATTCTACAACCTTTTTAAACATAAAACAGAGCAATCTGTGGTTTCAAATCTGCACTAGCCCATTCATACATGCCAGCCATCACTGGATCTTGCAGATACATTTCACATAGTATGGACAGGTGTGTGTGTGTGTGTGTGTGTAAAAATAATTTTATATTTCTAGCCAGTCAGACAAAGCAAGATCTTAAGTATCTAATATAGACTCAATAAACATGTCATCAAGACAGGATGTCAGACAGTTACAATAACCCTTTGGGGATTAGAAAATTCCTCTGCTGGTCAGGCTTCATCTGGAGTCCTGCATTCAGTTCTAGATGCCTCATTTTAAGAAGGACATAAACAGTCTGGAGCAGGCTCACAGGACAACAAGGATGATAAGAAATATGGGGAACAAAACATATGAGGAAAGGTTGAAGGAGGTGGACATGTTGAGTTTGGTGAAGAGGAGACTGGGGGATAAACATGACTGCACTCTTTAAATACCTCAAGGGTTGTCACAGAGAGAAGGGGGCAGGCCTGTTTACTGCTGGCCCAAGAGGTTAGGTCTAATGATTTCAAGTTACAGTACAGAAGTTTTAACTGAACTTCCTAAGAGTGATTCGGCAATGGAACCAATGGCCTGGAGAGGTGGTGAAGTGTCCTTCTCTGGACATTTTCAAAAGAGTCTGGACAGCTACCTGATGGGAATGCTCTAGATGGAGATCTTGCACTGAACAGGGGAGTTGGACTCTATAGTCCCTTCCAGCTCTTTGACTCTCTGACTCTAAAAAGGTTCATTAGCTGTGTGCCCAATACAATGTACCTTTATAATGCATTCCTAACTGCACTTATTCTACATGAGATGTGCTGGATTTTGTTTTTAACTCTGAGACTTAGTTTTTGTAATTATGATTCAATTTCCATTAGAAAATTGTTACTTAATGACTGTTATTGTTTTAAATGATATTACTACTTATAAAGACATTGTAAGTTGATTTTTGATGGCTCACAGGCTATAACTATCCAAGTAACAAAGTGTATGTGTCAATGCTTTAAATGACAATTGTTTCATTAGAACACCAAAGCTTCAATCAATCTAAACAACTTCAGTAAATTTCTTAAATGTAGTACTCCTTTCTTCCAAACAAAAACAGTTAGATGATCTGCCCATGCATCCATTATTTTAAGGACTTATTCCACTAAAATGACGCATCTTAACCACCCAATATTATCAAGGGCTATTAAGCTGAAAGGGAAGGTATGTAGCAAAAGATAAAAGGGGCCTTTAAAACAATACTTGTTGCTATTTACCATCAAGCTGATATAGGGATGCTATGAATGAAAGACCTCTAAGAGTACCAGTCATCAGCTGCCCAGCTCAGCTCTTTCAAACTCAGGGCCATGGCTTCCCTGATCGAATCAATCCACCTATACTGTAGTATGGTCTTCCTCTTTTCCTTCTGCCTTTCACATCACCAAAGATTATAGTCTTTTCCAATGAGTCAAGTTATCTCCTGACATTTCCAAGGTACAACAGCCTGAGTGTAATCATCTTCATGTCTAGTGATTGTTCAGGCTTGATTTGCTCTAAGACCCATTCATTTGTCTTTTTAGCTATCCATGCATGGTATCTACAGAACTCTCTTTCAACATCAAATTTCAAATGAGTTGATTTTCTTCCTGTCGGCTTTCTTCACTGCCCAGTTTTCATCCCAGACAAAGAAAGCAAAAATACTGTACAATGTTCAAAGTTAATCCTGCTAAGCAATGGTGGGCAATTGTCATGGCTCAACAAGGTGTCATGTGAATGCTGCACACTCTGAAGAGGCCCTGAAAATAGCCTTGGGGTGCATGTGGCCTAGAAGCTACTCTTTTCCCACTACTGTAGTATGTAAAGTTATATTTAACAATAAGGTTAAAATACAAAATAAGATTAGCACTGGCCTGTAGCTTCTTGTCTGTTTTGTCAAATGGATATGATAAGATTCTCAAGAATGGGTTCTGCAGGCATGAGCTACCATGCATTTTTTTTAAACCAAAGAGAGGAGCCCTAACCAAAATAAACAAAAAGAAACTACTTCCACCTGATGAAACATCTTCCATGTTGAGGTTGACACCACAATAAACCTGTCAGTCTCTATGATGGCACTTTTTTATATATAACAACAGACTAAGGGCTGCAACATATGGCCTTCAAAAGACACATTCAGGGTGTCATCAGAATGCTGAATTTACATGCTGCACACCCTGAAGAGGCCTTGAAGCCACCCTGAGGTGGGCCAGCCACCCACATATGGACGGCTTCAAGGTGCTCTGGCGGCATGGTGTTTAGATGCCACACAACGTTGGAGCACCTTGAAGCTGCTGTGGAATTGTATGGTGCCCTAATACATCTTTGGAAGGTGGCTTGAAACCGCCTCTTCCTCCCCGTCTTTTTCCCCCCCTTACTCGGCTATTCTTCAAGAATTTTAAAAATAATAAAAGTTGAAAAGTAAAATTTCTGGGCAATTTTTTCAAAATGAATTATTCATATTCTGTCTTTTAATTATTTTTGAAATGGTTTTATTAATTGTTTATTCGCTTTTTAAACAATATAATTTATTATTGCTAATACTACTATTTTATCATCATCATCATCATCATCATCATCATCATCATCATCAAGCTAATATTTTGTAAGCCTTAGGTCCCAGTATTGGGGGAAAGACAGAATAATAAATAACAATATAATTCTTAAAACAAGCCTTCTCACTTAAAACAAGAGTGAGAAATGTCTAGCTCTCCTGATGCTGGACAGCAGTTCTTATCAGCATTGGCCAGAGTGGGCCATGGTGAAAAAGTATGGATACTGGAGTTGGAGTACTGGAGTACCAAATGGTTCTTACTCTTCTTTCAGAAGAGCCCAACTCCTTAACTACATTCTGTGGAGCTACTGTCTATATCCCTATTTCCCTGTATGTCAGTCAGTGTTCTGTCATTCTTGCATTATGCATTCATACATACACCCCATCACTGAGGGCAAACCCTCAGTTTTTAAATGTACACCATGAAGGATGAAATGAAGCTCAAAACTCACCTGCCCACTGGAAAAGACAAACACCAGTGCTGCACCAGCAGCTGTCAGTCCCCACGTCAAGAAGGTTCCTAGCAGCGCCTGAGACACTGGACTGTATCCCAATAACATACTGAACACTCCTGGCTTTGGTGATCTAGAGGCAAGGCAGTTGAGTATAAAATGATCAACAGTAAAACCTAAAAGTCATTCAAAAAACAGATCCAGTCCTTGTGAAAATACCACTTCCCATCCTGATTTTTTGCAGATTCCACAAACCTATTGCTCTCTTTATGAGAGGCAAAATTATTAGAATTAATTACCTAGCTTTCTTAATTGAATTTGTGTCTCATTTCTAGAGGTGTGTCCAATGGACAAAGTAATAGAGGTGTGCATCAAAGGTCCAAAACACACTGCACATATAATAGGTTTGAGACCAGTTTTAACTGCCCTGGCTCAGTGCTAGGGAATCCTGGAAATTGTAGTTTATTGTGGCACCAGAGTTCTCTGAGAGAGGCTAATTGTCTTACAAAACTACTGTTCCCAGAGTTCCCTACCCTACAGCCAGGGCAGTTAAAGCATTCTCAAACTGGATTATTTCTACAGCCCTATTTTAGAAGAGTATTAAAGCACACTGCCATTCAGCAAATTTCTCCTTTATAATATAGGAGTGCTGTTGCATTCCTGTACACAGTTCTTCAGAAGGAAATCCTTGGTGAAACTCATCTTTACTTCAAAGCATGCAGAGAATCACACTGTCAGTCTTGTTATGGGGACACATGATGCTCGTAAACCATTCCAGACAAAATCCTATTGTTTGTCCCAGCTAGGGCAGATGTATTGAAACAATGAGAACCTTGTAATCAGCAACCCTTATACAAGTTCTATTGATTCAATATATCTAGTAAGGACTTGCAATCGGATTTAGACTTGTGTAAACTTAGGCGGGTTATAGACCGCTGCTTTGAGGCGGTCTGCCACCGCCACTGTTTGCTCCGTAAGGGAGCCGTCGCAGCCACACCGCGCGGCTCCCTTACGGAGCAAAAAAGAAGCTCCAAAACGGAGCTTCTTCTTGCGGCGCCCTAATGACGTCGCGAGGCGCCAGGGGCGCATTCGCGACGTCATTAGCGCCGCAACACGTTCGGACGCACAGCGTCCGATACGTAAAGATGGCGGCGCCCGTATGAACAGGGTGCCGCCATCTTGTACGTATTCTATACGTACTAGGGTTAGGGGGTACAACTGGGGAGAAAGACAGGAAAATAATGAATTAATTAAACTAAGTTCTGTAAGGGCACTAGCCAGAAGAACTGGTCTATGAAGCATGAGAGCCACAACAGTGGGCAAGGTTGAAACTGATCACAAAGGTTGCTAAGGGCAAAGAGTCTATCTGGGATTACATAATAATAATAATAATAATAATAATAATAATAATAATAATAATAATAATTTATATTTCCCCGTCTCTCCCTGCAGATCGAGGCAAGGTTACAACTTGCTAAAAACATAAATATCAATAAAATGCAATAAATCCAATACAGTACTTCATATCAACAATAATAATATCAAATAAAAGCTAACTTATCATGGTGCGACAGTTTTGTAACAGTAGAAATTTGCACAAAAATCATCATCAATGATTAATGGATGGATATCCTAAACAGGGTCGGATGGATAGTCCTGCCGAAAGAGCTCCGTCTTGACTGCCTTCTTAAAAGCATCCAAGGTGATAATAAGTCAGATTTCTTCCGGCAGGCCATTTAGGCGCAGTGGCACTAAAGGTTCTTTGGAAAGTCATAGCCAATCTGGTCATTTGTATTTCCAATAGATTCTTCCCAGATGGTCTGAGAGTGCGGGGCGGATTATGTAGGGAGAGGGGTTTCCGCAAGTAACTTGGGCCCAAGCCATGTAGGGCTTTAAAAGTAATAACCAACACCTTATACTGTGCCCAGAAGCTAATTGTCAGCCAGTGAAGAGATTTTAATACAGGTGTTATGTGGTCAGACCTGAAAGTACCAGTGACCAGTCTGGCTGCCATATTTTGGACCAATTGAAGCTTCCAAACTTGGCACAAGGGTAGCCACATGTAGAGCGCATTACAGAAATCAGGACAAGAGGTTACCAGTGCATATACCACTGCTTCAAGGTCCCCTTGGTCCAGGTAGGGGCACAGCTGGCGTATCAACTGAAGTTGATAGCAAGCGTTCCTGGACGTCACATCAACTTGAGATGACAACTGTAAGGACGAGTCCAGGAATACTCCCAAGCTGCGAACTTTGTCCTTTAGGGGAAGTGTGACCCCATCCAGGACAGGCTGACACATTTCCTTGCCTGGGCCTGAGGTTTTCTCTGGATACATGATTAGTGTATGCAACTTTCATAACAACTGGATGAGCTATGCATACTCTGGGACCTTCTCCCTATTCTCCCTATTGTGGTACCATGTCCATGATTCAAACCTGTATCCCTGCATGTAAAAGATGTACTTTTCATTCTCTTGAGGTCTGGTACTCTTGGCATCTATAAACAGGCCTCATCACAGGGTCAGAAGACATATGCCCCATTATATATCTGTTTTTTGGTTGTGTGCTTATAAACCTGTCCAGTACAGCTTGCAGTGTGGATCTGAGTCCCTTAAATTCCCTCTTTATTGGTCCTGGCAAAATACAACCAGGGCTTGAGTTCATGTCTCTTGTTTCCCAGCTCCTTTGGACTACAGAACAAACCACTGAACATGTAATTGTCAGCGTATATCTGTTGTTTCCTTTGTTGTATGTCCCACCTCAGTTCCTGGGCAATGGCAGCATTTCATCCAATGCAGGCATTGCCACCACTTTCCCACCAATTTCATATGTTTTGTTTTTACTTAATTTTTTTAAAATCGCCTCAATTTTATATGTTCTATTTAGGTGTTCCTTCCTGTCCTCTCTCCAGCAAATAACACAATGAAAATAGCAGCCAGCACAAGCCACTTCCATCAGCGTAACTGGTGTACACAATTTTTCTGTCTAAAACAATACATATCATCCAGCTGACTATAAACACTTAGGCACCGTTTCATTTTAATGTGGTGAAAACAACATACTTAACTGCTGCTGAAATCAGTGGGGTATAAAAATTCTTAATCCTGCATGAACCAAGCTCAGTGTATCATTTTGTAAGCCTTAACATGCCATTGTTGTTATGTGCTTTAAAGTTAACTCAGACTTAAAGCAACCTTATCCTAATACATTCAGCCATCCTTATCCACGGATTTTTTTATCCGTGGATTCCAGCATCCACAGCTTGAAAATATTTTTTAATTATAAACATAATGGAAACATAATTATAAATACACTATAAGGGAAAAGACCTAGGTGGTTGGAAGTTATGTGTGACTCTTTGATGTTGTATGTCTTTTAGTATAAATGGTCAAGAAGTAATTTGTAGAGGGTAGTGTTATGTTATGATTTTGTTGGTTGTGTTTATGTTGTATATGTCTGTGAAAATCATAATAAAAATATTTTTTTAAAAAATAAAATATTTTTTAAAAGTAGAAATTCCAAATAGAAAACCTTGATTTTCCATTTTGTATAAGGAGCACCATTTTGCTATGCCATTGTATTTAATGCATCCACAAATGTTGTTATCCACGGGGGGGACCTAACTCCAGCGGATAACAAGGACCCAATGTATATTCTTGGCATGTTTTATTCAGCATTTGCCTCTGCCTTCTTCTAAGGCTATGAAAGAGTGATTTGTCCAGGACTTTGCTTATCCTGAAGACATCAGATCCTATCTGATCTTGGAAGCTAAGCAAGCTCAGCCCTGGTTAGAATTTGAATGGGGGACCACCAACAAATATCTAGGCTTTATTTCAGAGGAAGGAACTGCTGAAATCACCCCTGAGTATTTCGTGCCTGAGAAAACCATATGAAATTCATAGGGATGCCAATTTTAAAGCACAGATACACACATACACATAGTGGGTTTCCAGAGTCCTACACCATCACCAGCCACACCACACCATGCAAATTGACATGGGTGAATGGTGACCCTAGTGTAGGGTTTTCCTGGCAAGATTTATTCAGAAGAGGTTTGTCATTGCCTTCCTCTGAGGCTGAGTGTATGTGATTTGCCCATGGACACCCAGGGGGCTTCCATGGCTGAGTAAGGATTCAAATCCTGGTCTGCCAGTGTCATAATCCAACACTCAAACTACGATACCACAATGGCTCTCTTACACTCTCTTTCACTATCAACCACACTAGGAAATTTTTACACACAAGGGAAACTGCAGTGAAAGAGGATGAAACTTGTGCCACATCGAGTTGCTTTGAAGAAACATCACATATGGATGGAGGTTAAATAGCAATTAAATTATATGTGGATTTAAATTAAAAGATTCACAGATACATTGGGACTATTTCTGAACATTCACTGACCTTTTGGTTAAGTACTATAATCTTGCCTTGCATTTTCGAGGAAACTGATAACAGCTGAAAGGAGAATAAATTTACACTTCGTTGCCCTAAAATGACAAATTAGTAAGAACAAAAAAGAAAAAGAGCAGAACTAGAAACTCCTACAAGATTCAGAGCTGTTTAAGATTTGTAGAATTGTTTCTTTCGGGTAGAGAAAACAAATGAAACAAAGTTCAATAATTCTATGAGAAGGAATAACCTTGTCATATGAGTTACTAACTATGGCTTGATGTCAGTGCACAATTTGATATAGCTGGCCCTCTGGATCCACAGATTCAACCATCCATGCCTTGAAAATATTCCCAAAAATAATTCCAAAAAACTAAAATATGATTTTGCCATTTTATATAAGAGACATCATTTTACTATCCCATTGCATATCATTGAACTTGAGCATCTGTGGATTTTGGTAACCACAGGGACAGAGCAGGTTCTGGAACCCAAGGCCCACTGTACTTGCTTCTTTGGTTGTTGCTGACAGACTGAACGGGGGGGGGGGGGGGTCTGAGATATATATAATATTGAATATAGATATTTTAATGTGTTGCGAGCCGCTTTGATTGTCTTGTCACAGAAACACGGGATAAAAATAAAAGGTTTATTACCGGTATTATTATTATTATTATTATTATTATTATAAACAAAGGGGAGGGGGAGACTTTGGAGAAAGAGCCTTTTCTCTTGCTGCACCCCACTTACAAAACATTCTCCTCTGGGAAGCTTCCCTGCATCCACACCACAGAAACAATCCAGTCTGACACTGCTTTAACAGTCATAGCTCCATCCTGTATACTTTGTATACTGTGTACATCCTATACTTTGTTGTGGCAGCATAACACTGACAGAGAAGGCTAAACATCTCGCAACACTACCATTCCCAGAATTCCACAGCACTGAGCCATGGCAGTTAAAGTGGCATCAAACTGACATCGTCCTGGACGATGAGTTATAGAAAATATTTTTAGACTGGTTATTCTTTATTACTGCATTTAGCCTGGTTGTATCTTTTGGCCCATTTTGTTTGTTTTATTTTTCTGGCAATGTTGTTGTTGTTTTAGACTGCTATCATCTTGCTTAACCACACTGCAAATGCAGAAGGGCAGTGTAAAAACATCTTCAGTAAAACAACTGCTGCTGGATTTTTAATCATGAGAGCAAGATTCAGTAAGGGACACACTATAGCAGCTTTCATAATATAACACAGCGGCCCAGTGGCTCAGTGTGATGCAGAGGTTTGAAAGTTGGACCAGGAGCCTGGGAGACCAGAGGCTCTCAGCCTTAGAGGAAGCCAATGGCATAACTCCTCTGAACAGTTCTTGCCAGGAAAATCCTATGAGAGGAAACCCTGTGAGAGGGTTTTCTTGAGATGTCATAGGTCAAGAATCAACTTGAGAGCGCATAGGAAGGACCAGTGTTGTATCGTTTGAAATGTTTCAAATACCTCTTTTTAATTGCATTCGTATTCTTTTAATAAGCAAGCTATTTTAATATTGTAACAATTTACTTCTGCTTTTTTTTCTATGTTTTTAATTGTATTGTTCTTTTAATGCTCTGAGCCGCTCTGGTCCCAGTTCTGGTGAAAGAGCGGGATATAAATACATACGCTAAATAAATCGGAATAACAGTAATGGCACGGAAATGAATACAGTTTGTGATGAGGGCACACACAGTCCAAGCAGCTGCACAAACACACCGTGCAACTGGACGGGGAAAGCACAGCAGCGGAGTTTTCACCAACAACTGAAATAAGCTACAAAAGTCCACTGTTTGGCCATCAGAACAAAAGGTGAGAACTCAAAACTTTGGGGAAAACCCCTTTTTGCTTAACCCAAAAGGGATGCAATCATACTGCAGAAATAGTCCAGTCTGACACCACTTTAACTGCCATTGCTCAATGCTATGGAATCCTGGGAACTGTAGTTTGCTGTGGCACCAGGACTCTCTGACACAGAAGGTTATATATCTCACAGAAATACAATTTCCACAATTCCATAGCCTTGATCCATGGCAGTTTGTGATCCAAAACACACTCAGTTTGAGGCAGCTTTAACTGCCCTGACTCAATGCTAGGGAATTCTGGGAAATGTGGTGTTGTGAGACATTTACCCTTCTCTGTCAGAGAGTTCTCTGGTGCCACAATACACTACAACCCCCAGGGTTCCCTAGCACTGAGCCAAGGCAGTGAAAGCAGTCTCGGTTATTCCTGCAGTGTGTTTTGGCCCAAAGTGGTGCCAAACCAGATTATGTCAGCTGTGTAGATGATGCAGCCTCAGTCTCATTCAAAGTGCTGCACCCCAATGAATGAACTCAACCCTGTGCCACGTTGCAAAAGACGAGGCACTCACTCAAAAGAAAGGGAGGCTGCTTCAGACTGGAATGCATCAATGTATGCACCGGCCAAGATCTCTAAAAACAACTCCAACCAGCTGCAAATCATCTGAATTAATTCCCATTGTCATTTATTTTTTTAATTTTTATTTTATAATTAATAAATTCCTAAACTGCTATGGACCATCTAGGATGCAGTAGTTGCAAAAGAGCATTGCACCCTAGTAGGTCATGCAATGGCGCCTGCAACTGAATGCACCTCCAGCGTTAGCATTGTTATAAAAGGCAACTCACTAAACATGCACCACTCCTGGGACCACCCAGGCGCGCGCCCCGCTTCCAGCAGCAGCAGCAGCCACTTCCTGGTTTCCCCGAGGCACGTGTCACTCAAACAGCCGCTGCCACGCCCACTAGGCAGCAGCAGCCACTCACCGAGCAGCCGGGAGCTGAGAGAATACATTCTGCGGTGCACGGCTCTTCGGGTTGGAGAAAGTGGCGCGGGAGGGCACAACTGCAACAAAATGTCCATATTTTAGCACTATTTCTAAGGCTGCATCATCCGCACTGCAGGAATAACCCAGTTTGACACCGCTTTAACTGCCATAGCCATCCTTGCTTGCTATTTTAAAGTGATTTTCATTTGTATTTATAGTGTTGGCATTTTAGTGTAAAGCAAAGGATAAGGGATGTGTAATTTTTAAATATGTATGTATTATGTGTGTATTTATTTATATATTCTGTTGTAATCCGTCTTGATCATTCTGGAAAGGCGGAATACAAAAATAATCTATTATTATTATTATTATTATTATTATTATTATGGGATTTGTAGTTTGTTGCGGCGCCAGACCAGATGTCCTAAACTGCAAAGGAGGAGAAGGCACTGCAAAATGTAGGGCATGCAAAGAAAAATGTAGGACCTTTACACACAAAAACAGTAATAGTAGTAATATAACTCCATTTTGTGTGTCTCCTTTACAGCTGTATTACATCATCATCATCATTATTATATTTATTTAGATCCTGCACTTATTTATTTATATTTTATTTATATTTATTTATAATATTATTTATTATTATTATTTTATCCTGCACTTATTTATTTATATTTTAATATTTATTATTATTATTATTATTTAGATCCTGCATTTATTTATTTATATTTTATTTATTCATATTTATAATATTTATTATTTATTATTATTATTTATATCCTGTACTTATGTATTTATATTTTATTTATATTTATTTATAATATTTATTATTATTATTATTTAGATTCTGCACTTATTTATTTATATTTATTTATATTTTAATATTTATTATTTATATCCTGCACTCATTTATTTATATTTATTTAAATTTTCTATTTATATTTCTAAATTTCTATATATTTCTATTTATTTATTTATTTATTTATTTTTATATTCCAAAATTGGGAAAACTCAGGATGCCTCTCAATATTTAAAAAACCAAAAAACAGTACAGTTAAAAGCATACAAAAATAATACATTAAAACAGAATTAAATTACGACATGAAAACAATTTGGATGTTAAAAGTATAAACAACAGTTTTTAAAGTTTTTAAAAAGTGTAGTAAAACATTATTATAACACCCCATTCGATAGTTCTGCCTCCCACTGATTATCAGACACACAGTACAGTACTGTGCTTTGTTTTTTGGCTGCATATAGTGCTGGAGAAGAGTGCTGAGGATCCCACGGACAGCCAAAAAGAGCAGATCAAGCCAGAAACCTCCCTGGAAGCCATGATGAACAAACTTAAGCTGTCGTACTTTGGCCACACCATGAGAAGGAAGGATTCATTGGAAAAGACAACGATGCTAGAAAAAGTGGAGGGAAGGTGGAGGAGAGGAAGGCCACATGCTAGATGGATGGACTCTATTAAGGAGGTCATGGGTATGACTTTGCAAGACCTAAACAGAGCAGTGGAGGACAGAGGGTCTTGGAGATGTCTCATCCACAGGGTCACCATGGGTCTTTTTACATCCCTCCCTGAGAAATGTCTCTGCCAGTGGCATTACTAGGGTTGGCATCACCGGATGGGTTGACTCTGTAGTGTTTGTTATTGACTTCCTCCCATATCACATCCTTGTTTTGTTTTTTTGGTTTTTTGTACTTTTGTTGTGTGCCTTCAAGTTGTTTCCGACTTATGGCAACCCTAAGGAGAACCTCTCATGGGGTTTTCTTGGCAAGTTGCTTCAGAGGAGGTTTGCCATTGCCATCCTCTGAGGCTGAGAGAGTGTTTAATTGCCCAAGGTCACCCAGTGGATTTCCAAGGCCGAGCTGGGATATGAACCCTGATCTCCAAGGTCATAGTCCAATGCTCAAACTACTACACCACACTGGCTTTCAAAAAACTACAAATCCCAGAATTCTGTAACATTAAACCATGAAGCGGTGTCAAAATGTATTATTTCTGCAGTGCACATGCAGCCTAAGAAATTATTTCCACCTCCTTCTAATTAGCAGGTACAGTGCCGCTCTTTCTTTTCTAACTGCATTCCTCTTTTTTTGGGGGGGGGGCATTCCTGTCTAACAATGTTCCTGGCTATCTTTCTATGCTTCTAAAGGGCATGCAAAACAAGAGCACTGACTGTTTTTATCTAGACTTCAATCAAGAGGGTTTGAGAGCCTGTGTAGTCTAGTGGTTTGAATGTTGGATTAAGACTATGAAGACCAGGGTTCGAATCACTGCTCAGCCATGGAAACCCACTGGGTGACATTGGGCAAGTTTTCCAAGAAGTAGCCGTGTTAGACTCTTGCAGCATAAAAACAAGGAGGGAGAGAAAGGTGGCAGCACCTTTAAGACTATTTTTTATTTTAGCGTGAGTTTTCGTGCACTTCTTCAAGTATAACATATATTTATACTGTTGTGGGAATGGGACAGAATGTAATAGGATCCAGAAAGATGCAAATCATGTCCCTTGTCACACTCTCTCTACCTCAGCAAATCCTCTCGGAACAAATTTTGGAAAAAAAACCTTGACAGGGTCACCATAAGTCAGAAATAATTTGAGGGCACACAACGAGATGGTTTCTTTTTTCCTAGGGTACCAAGCAATCATTAGCATAGCAACACTATGTGGTTACATCATCAGCCAGCACTTCTGCAGGTAGTTATTTCATTAGTCTTGAGCTTCACATACCAGTATTGCAAACCATAATTTTTCATGCAGTTGTCTCTGTGTCTAGACAATCTATAAGAATCCTACAAGAATAGTGAGTGCTTCATGCATCCAATCAAGTGAACTTTGATACAAAAAAAGTATGATTCTCCTTCAGCTTCCAAAAACAAAGAGTTCATTTGATCAGATCTTCTACAGATGACCAGCATCTTCCAAAATTAAAGTAGTTGCCTGAAAAATAAAATGCTTAAGTAGGTGTTGTTGTTGTATAATACTTGGAGCATCAAATTAGGGTTTGAATCCCAACTCGGCCATAGAAACCAACAGTGATCCTGGTGAAATCAAGTTCAGAGGAAGGCAATGGCAAATCTCTAGAAAACCCTACAATTGGGTCACCAAAAGCCTAGGTCTACTTGAAGGTACATAACATGGGAGCTAGTGTGCTATAGTGGTTTGAGTGTTGGACTAAGATTTAAAAGTGACATATACAAGAAATGGGGGGGAAAAAAGGGAAATCACAGAAGATAAATTCACACGAATAGCCAGCACATGTAAGGGGAAAGTCAGTAAAGCTAAAGTGCAGCACTGTAGCAACCCCACTGGCAAAACCACGGGGTCGTGACCCTCTCTCAGGATAGCAATGCTCATCAAGATTGAGATGTGGCAGTTCTGCTGGCAAACCACAGGACTGTGACCCTCTCTCAAGATAACAATGCTTTATCCATAATCAGATAGATAAGTCCATGCTGACTTAGCTGGTCTTCACATCCTGCTTCCACTGCTTTAAAGAGCACGTAGTAAGCGTACGCTGGTCACACAACCTAGCAAATGATTGTAAGACCAACAGTGGACTAATGTAAGCAAGATGACAATAAAAAGCCCAGCCAAAAACCTGGCTGGAAGGAGGCTTGTGAACCCCACTCTCGTCTCTGTGTCTCCTTGCCGCGACACAGCACATGCTTGCCAATGAGGTTAAAAACAATAAAAAGGGCTTTTTTTGTTATATCCACAGCAAAAGGAAGAACAAAAAAATAGTAGGGCTGCTGCATGGAGAAGAAGGAGAAATACTAACAGGAGACAGAGAAAGGTCATCTGTCGAGCCCCTTAGTTAAATAGCCAGTATGATTCTAGGCTGCATGAATAGGAGTGTAGTGTCTAGATTGAGGGAAGTAACAGTGCCACTATATTCTGCTTTGTTCACCTGGAATGCTTTGTCCAGTTCTGGGCAGAATTTGAGAAGGATGTTTACAAGCTGGAGCATGTTCAGAGGAGGGCGACCAAAATGGTGAGAGGTCTGAAAACCATGCCCTATGAGGAGGGGCTTACCCAGCTAGGTATGTTTAGCCTGGGCCTGTTACAGACTGCCAAAATAAAGCTGCTTCGGGTCTCTTTGGAGGTATGCTGCTTAAATGATGCATGCATCCTAAGAATCCGGAAGCTGCATCAAAGCTGCACTCCAGTGCTTAGGAATGGAGTGTGGCTTTGGCGCGACCTCCAGACTCTTAGGACCCAAGCATAATTTAAATAGCATACCTCCAAAGAGACCCGAAGCAGCTTTATTCTGGCAGTCTGTAACAGGCCAAAGTGTTTAAATATTTGAAGAAATGTCATAAGCAGGATGAAGCAAGCTTCTTTTCTTCTGCTCCAGAGATTAGGACCCAGCGCAATGGATTCAAACTACAGGAAAAGAGATTCCACCTAAGCATTAGAAAGCATTTCCTGATGGTAGGAGCTGTTTGACAGTGGAATACACTCCCTCAGAGAGTGGTGGAATCTTCCACTTCCAAGGTTTTTAAAAAGAGGCTGGATAACCATCTCTCCTCAGGGATGCAGTGATTGTGTCTTCCTTCCTGGCAAAGGGTTGGACTGGATGACCCTTGAGGTCTCTTCCAACTCTATGATTCTATGATTAGGACTCTGGTAGGCCAAGGTCTAAAACCCCACTCAACCATGGAAATCTGCTGGGTGACTTTGAGCAAATTTAATTTTCATTCTTGGAAGGCATTGAAATAAATCTTGCCAAAAAAAAAAAAAAACACCCTAGAATAGACTCATCGTAAGTTGGAGTTGACTTGAAGGCACATAGCAATAACAGATGTATAATCTAGATGTTCTTTCATACCTTGATCAGTAGGAACATGACTTTCATCCTCGTCTGACAGGTATCTGTTTAGCTGGCTTTATGTCATGATTTTGCCTAAGGGTTTTTGCTAGTCCTGCTTTCTTATCTCTGCGTGTGTCCATATGTTTTTATTCTATGACATTCTTTTATATATATACTTAGGTCAGGGTCACCAACAAGTGTTTATTCTGTACTCAATAAGTTTTGAATAAGTTTGATTGAATTACATTTTACCTTAGCACCACTTGGCACCTTCCTGATTAACATTTGTTTTCACATTAATTTTGGGCTCTCACCCCAGAGCTTCTTTGAAATGTTTGTAGAACAGGCTTTAGCTACCACAGAGTTAGTTGTTAATTCCAGAGTTAGTTATTAAACCATTTCACACATCTTTTTAACATCATTAACATTTTGCCAGTGAATGACCAAGCATTTTCAGTGAACTTCTCATTTGAGAACTCACATTGGTTGGAAGGAAGTGAGCTACATCATTCACTGGCCTTCTCACCAGTGAAAAAATGGGAGACATGTAGAAGAGTCACTACTCTTCCGCTTTTGTTTTACGACCTCCTTTTGGTAACAATTGCTTTGTTGATGGTAGTCGTGTTATTTGCCATCAAGTCAGCTCCAAATTATTGCAGTCCAATGCACAAGAGATCTGTAAGAGCCCTCTCCATGTCTTGCAAATTCAGGGTTCAAACTATAATGTGATGTTCATCTTTTGCAACTACTTTCCACTTTGCGAAGATGTCAAGACATCTCATGACATGGATCGCCTCAATTTAATCATTTTGGCTCCAAGTGAAAGTGCAGGCTTAAAGTGTTTTAGGACTCATTTACTTTTCTTTTTGGCTATTCATATCTTCAGAACTCACCTCCAGCACCTAATTTCACATAAGTTCATCTTCTTCCTCTTTGCTATCTTCACTGTCCAACTTTCACAAACATACACAGAAATCAGAATTACAATTAATTACATAGACAATCCTAACTTTGCATATCTTTACACTGGAGGATCTCGTCTCATTCCTTCAAGGCTGCCCTTCCAGTTCTTAATGTTCTTCCTACTTCTTGACTATACTCTGCATGAGTCAGCCACGTGCTCTCAAGTCATTTTCGACTTACAGTGATTCTAAGGCAACCCTATCACAGGGTTTTCTGGGGTTGAGAGTGTGTGACTCATCCAAGGTCACCCAGTGCATTTCCACATCTGAGTGGGAAATCGAACCATGAACTCCAGAGTCATTGTCCTGCACTGCAGCAACACACTAGCTCTTGCCTATCAACTACTATTGATAATAAATATCCTGATCTGATCAAATGAACTCTAGTCAACAAAACCTTACATAATAATAAACTGTCAAGTTGTTTCTATCTGCAGAAGTTATTGCTCTCTCCCTATAGTGGAAATGGTTTTTAATTAAAAAAGTATGTCAGGCTGGGGGAGCAGGGCATTCAGATAACTAAATTTAAAGATGCATAAGGACAATCTATCATTAATAATTATGTAGAAGGGGACATTTCACCTGATGTAGCTTTTCTCGCTCCTGAGGGATGGAAGGGAAAAGATTAAGTATAAGGCAGTTAATTGTGATACATGGTTTATAATTTTGAAAAATGCCAATGAAAGTGCTGATAAAAGCCCCTTCCTCTAGATTCTTGCTGAGTGGGAAGGTCTTGGGTGTATTTTCAGGGGACGAGGAAAAACTGGTTCATTTTACATCTACTACTTGTTTCCACAAAAGACCAACTAGAAAAACTGGAAACCAGCAAGAATCTATCAGATCATATACCACAAAAGTAACTGGACTACTCTTTCACTTTCAAAGTTGACATTTTTTTCCCCTGTCAGAAACCTGGTGCTTATAAAAGCAGCATAACAAGAAAAACCCAATAGATACAGCTCTCCTCAATGTTACACCTCAAACTATTGAAGCTACACCTGTTGGATTTCTCCAGATATTCTATTTTTGAAAACAGAAAAGGCCATTTGACGGGAGGAGTAAAAACCTTCCTTGAGCCAGTTGCTGATTCCATCACAAATGGAACAGTGACTCTTCTGACCTCCGAAACAGTGTTTGACTGTTCACAATTTTTCCTATAGCTAGAGAGCACTGGGGAACCATGGATGTTTGTTTTAAAAGAGAGCTACATGGGTCCCAGAATAAGCAACAGTATTTAAAGACAGCATTCTTAAACATGTTTACCAGGAAATACATCCCACAGAACACAGTGGGATTTTTACATGCAAATAGCTACATGAAATGCCTGAACAAAATCGGGCCAAAGGTATTTAGGGGAGAGATCCATCTGATTTCAGAAGAACTGCTGTTTTAGTCTGATAACGTGAAGGTTGTCAAAGAGATTTATGGCATAAAGCTTTGTGAAGTACCACCCACTAGTATGCCAGTAGTGGCACAGGTCCTATATTTCCCTTGGCTGCTCTCTTCCCCCAAATGCAAGACTTAATGGAAAAGGTGGTTCACCTTCTTACCCATCATTCTCCTGGTTTCTACATGCTCCTATAATATGCATGATTCGCTGCATTAGCTGTTCTGCTGCCACATTGCGTTAATGCACTGTCCATCAGTAAGAGGCCACATTTATTGATCGTCCATTAAGGGAAGTGTAATATGGCTGATCCTGGTTGAGTCAATTGACCCAGAGAGTCAGTACCACAAGCCCTGCTTAATAATTCAATATTTGTTGCACTAACGTCCCTTTTGTCTGTGATTCATGTGATCTATCTAACAACACTCACTTAACCCTCATGTTCCCACATCAGCAAACACCAACCTGGAGTTGTTGTTTTCCTGTTGTTCATACATGAAAAAGAGGGCACTCGAATTAAACATTTTTGCTGAAATGAGTATATATGCTAGAAATCATATAGTGTGCCCTTGATATCTCCTGGGGTTTGGTTCCAGAATTGCCCATGGATACCAAAATGAATGTCAAGTCAATGGCTTAGTAAAACAGTGTACTTATATAAACTGGAAAAATTATGTTGGCTTTTGGGATATTTTAAAAATATTTTACAGCTGTAGATAGTTGAATCTGTGGATGCAGAATCTCTGGATATGGAGGCTGTGGAATAAGGTACAGTATATGGAATCATGTTCACAAGTGGCTGTTTCTGTCTGATGGACAACCTGCCTACCATTGTCGAGGCCCCCCATTCAACCTTAACAACAGTTCTGGGCTCCCAGCAGTGACATCTCAGTGACCAAAGCTGCAAACAATCCTATGAGACTTACCTGGGGTAACTGGGCTTCATTCTAAGTAGACATGGATTGGCTTGCATTGTAAATCAGAGCAAGCTTTACAAAATAGAAAACATTCTTACTAAAGTTGCTAATGAAGGCTGGAGATACTTGGACAGAATATAGATTAAATCATCAGTCAAGGATATTTTAATTGGCCTTGACCTTTTTTTTTAAGTGGCAATTTCAGCTGTTAGGGGCCTTCCAGGCACACAGAGCAGTTGCCCAGCATTTTCATTAAAACCAGCAACAGATTTGCTTCTTGGCGGCAAGCTCAACTAAAAACAAGGCCAAGCTTACATTAGACAGAATGAGGCAACTGCCTCAGGCACCAGTAAGTGGTAATGAGGTGTTGGAGGGCAGATCTGTGTAATGCCACAGACAGCCTGCCCTATATCCCCTAATGTAGTCTTCTGTCCTCAAGGCTATGGAAAGGATACTTGCTATCCCATCAGCAATTCTCTTTCCCAGTCCACTCAAGTTCTGTACACAGACCACGGCAGCTCCACTTTCTCCTCAGGCAACAGAAGCACCTGGACTAGCTCTAACTAAACATTACAGTAAATTTATATTTGCACTTAACACATAGGTGTTAAATATGCAAGTATCAGGGACGTAGCCAGGATTTTAGGAAGGGGGGGGGTCCAGACTAAGTGCCACCATTATAATGGGGCTTGGGTGCGGCGGCACAGCAGCACACACCATTCATTTTTCTAATGGAAGGGGGGCGGACCCCAAGATCCCCCTCTTGGCTATGTCCCTGCAAGTATGACTGTTTGACTTGAGCTAATTATTATTGGGATGAATGGATTTAACTCTTTTCTCCCCTAGTGTAGACCTGAGGAACACCCTCCTCGGGAGGGGCTGTTTGCAAATCTTCTCTTGACATCAAGGGTGGATGTTTCCTCAAAGAAAGTACCAACATGCCAGGAAGCATTTTCCTCAAGACACTGAGTAATACAAAGTATCCCCTATCCCATAGCAATCCTGAAAAAACATTGTGTTCTCCTATCCTCACTATTGCTATTTGCATTTTTTTTCTAAACTTGCAAATTAAATGTAAAGTTATGTATATATATTTAGCCCTGAGATTCCAAAGCAGAAGGAAGGGAAATTATCAAGCATCTGGTAACTCACAATACATGGACAGCTTTTTAGGAGAGGGTAACTCATCAGCCTCTTGCTATAGCAAACAGAAACACACAAATAGTTTTGAACATCTTAAAGACTAACAGATTCCTTGCCACATAAGCATTCAGCTTGGCTATCTGGGTTTGTTACTGCCTTGCTTCTGTGCCTTTAGCAACAATGTGTGTCCTTGTACTATAGCAGGTGCAGCTTTTTCTGTCACTTATCTTCATACCAAGGAGCACAGTTGTTGTTGCTGTTTGCTTTCAAGTCGTTTCTGACATGGCAACCTTAAGTCAAACCTATCACCAAGTTTTCTTAACAAGTTAACAAGCCTTCCTCTGAGGCTGAAAGGGTGTGATATGGCCAAATGGAGATTCAGTCTCTGGTCTCCAGAAT
Source organism: Sceloporus undulatus (assembly GCF_019175285.1). Lineage (NCBI taxonomy): Eukaryota > Metazoa > Chordata > Lepidosauria > Squamata > Phrynosomatidae > Sceloporus > Sceloporus undulatus. The sequence continues at coordinate 150,943,084 of NC_056523.1, read as the reverse complement.
CTTAATCCAACACTCAAACCACTACACCATGCTGGCTCTCAAGGAGGGGTTTATCTGATAACCTTCTGCATGTTAGATTCTTTTTAAAGCACAAAACTACTTAAAAACAGGTGTAGGGAGCTTGTAGCCATAAGAGGACTGCAGCTGTTATCATATCTAGCAAGTACAGCTAATGGTAAAGAATGATGGCAGTTGCAGTCCAGTTTCAGAACAGTCACATATCCCCCAACCCTTTCTTTTCATTTAAAAACACAGCAATCCTAGGCCCACTCAGATAAATGCAGCCCACTAGGTATGGATTGCAACCAGATCCTGAGAAAGGTTCCTTATTGCAGTAGTTGTCAAATCCTCAACCAGTATGCAAAGATGATGCAAGTTGTCATCCAAACACAATGCTTAGAAGCTCTCGTTGTGGCTCTCTGGCTGCCTGACACACATACAGCTCTCTCATTTTTTAATCTTACTAAAATAGGTGGTTTAATTAATTAATCTCTTGTGGGCTGCTGCATGTGGCTGGTGTCAGAACAATTTGTGCCAGTTTGTCTAAATCTCTGCCTGTTCTGTTAGAAGCCTTATCTCAGATCTTGACATGATAATAGTATGTGTTGTGGTTGGCCACTAGAGAGAACAAGTTGCTCTTTCACTCCCTCTCCAAACACAGAGGTGCTCTGTGACTAAGCCTTGACACTGAGAAGAGGTTCCAGGACCAGATGAGTCTTGGCTTCCTTTAAATTTGTAGTGCTGCAGAGTTCGATTTATGTGGAAGTCAGCACCATTAATCCCAATGTCCAGAACTGGGCTGCAATTAAGCTCTGGGTAGTTGATTCTTTAACAGGTTGGAAAGAATTTTCTGTCACACACATTCTTCCTAGTGGCTGAACCAAATCAATTGGAAGAATGAGATAAGAAGCCAAAAGCTTAAGATAAGCAATTCAAAGCACAATAAGCCAGGGAGGAGACAACTCTAACTGGAGACTAAGAACCGCACATGGGCAGCAATACAAAGAGCCAGCCTTTCTTTCTGGCGGCAGTGTAGCACAGCTCACTCACTGGGTAAAAGCTTCAGCACCTTTTCATTGGCAAGGGATGGATTTTTTCCCAGCCACAAAACGTTGTGTGTTATCCTGCCATAATGCAAAGGATTTGGGGGTGACTTGAGTGGACTATTAGGAATCATTAGCTTTAGAAGAGCACCAATGGCAACCGTACATTTATAGTACAATATAGTTGGACAAAATATATGTAACAAGCTCCCAGGTCTTTGAAGAGAAGGAGAGCAAGAGTTCAAAGAATCAGTAGACGGTAGCTCGTTTGAGTGGCAAATTGGCACCCAGGTGCTAAATAGATCTTCTTGGAAATTGGGGATCAAACCAGCAGTGAAGATGGAAGATGTGTGTATTTATAGATGTGTCCCAGTCATGTAGAAATAGAAGGGGAGGAGTTATTTTTAATAACAAAGGGGACATATGAGTAAGAAATGCACGACCTTCTCTTTCTCTCCAGACCCCTTCTTCATAGGCTTTCTAGTTTGTTTTTCTTCTGAGTATTAGACATAAATATGTGTGAGTGGGGTCACAGAGAGAGGAACTGTGAAGAGAAGGGCATAACCTCCAGCTGTCCTGATTTAGCATGGGACAGTCCTGACTAATGTTGTGCTGTACCACTCTTTCAGCTGCTTTTAAATGCCCCAGCTTCTTTCTCCTCCTCCCACTTTCCCCTTTTGTCAGTAGTTTGCTTCAACTGCTGCAAACTGAGTTTAAAGTGAAATAGTACAGTCGCCCCTCCAAATCAGTGGACTTGAGATGCGTGGACTTGAAAATCGATGGAGGGGCGACTGCCATTAACACAAATGGGGCGCACGGCCCATTCAAGCCTATGGGGCTTGAATATGTGTGGGTTTTGGAACTTGCGGGGTGTGTGTGTGTCCAGAACGGATCCCCCGTGAGTTCCAAGGGCCAACTGTACTTTGCACTCAGTTGACTGAGCAGTGGAGGAGGCAAACTCTTGCTCTTCCCAGTATGCTCCAGAGAAAGTAAACTAAAGCATCATTTCCTAGCTTATGTGTTCCTCCTCATTAATAACCTTTGCCACCTTAACCACCTCTGATTTTGCTTGGCCACATGTGTCCCAGTTTTAATCTATGAAATGTTTGAGTGTATGGAAGATGTAGGGGGGAAGGAGTCTGCATTCTTCATTCCTGGGTCCCCCTTTTCCTGCTCAAAACAATTCCTTTTCATTTCTACGCCACTCCTCCCTCCCTTCAAATGTTTAGGTTTGTCACCATAAACAAATTCAAAGCTGGCTGAGAAATGGCACGCTGCAAATCTCAATTAGATTCTCTCCTTGATGAATGTGCAATGAGAAATTGGATCTAGCAGTCTTATTTCCAATTTTATTGCACTTAAATCTATAGGAGAAAAAAAGAGTCTTGTCAGTAAAACAAATTAGGTTCTTAGAAAAATGTAAATAATGAAAGTTGCTATTCCATGCTAACAATACTGATGTGAATTGTGAAACTCACTTAACATTCCCCCTTGATGTGTCTTTTCCTTCTATATGAGGCTCTGGGTTGCAAGATATTTTCTCCCACTGTGCTTATGGATCAGAGTGTGTGTTAGAAGTTATCATCACTGGGTAACTGTCAGGACCCATTGGTAGTCCCATGAGCCTCTTGGCTCTGCTGTTCTCGCTGTTGTTGCCTCCTACTTATCAGTTGACTCTAAGCCAGTGAACATGACAAGCTGCATCTAATGAAATGGACAGTATTCCACAAATGCTTGTGCCTAGTTAAGCTTCTTACTTTTTACATCTACAATTACCTTTATTTGGCTTCATCCATTTGCCCTCAAACCCAATAACAACAATCCTGACCATTGGAAGCTAAGCAGGGTCAGCTCTGGTTAGTACTTGGCTGGAAGACCGCCAATGAATACCAGATCCTGCTGGCTGTATTTCAGGAGAAAAAACTGGCAAAAACACCTCTGAGGATTCCTTGTTGAACAAAACCCTATGAAATTCAGGGGTCACCATATAAGCTGACCAGTGACTTGAAAGCAACACACAGAACAGAAGGCCACATACAAGTTTCTTGGTCTTCATGAAGTTCTTTGTTTAGATGTGGTCTCCAACAAACACTGGAGCAAACAAGTGTACCTAATCTGAGATCACATGGCACTGGAATTACACACAGGCAGACTCCATCCAACCATTTATATGACTTTATGAGATTGTGAGTTGCAGCAGGACTTCTTAAGTGTCTCCCAGCAAATGGGATGAATACTTACCCAACCAACAAATACCCTTTTAGTTTTGTTTCTTTCACTCTTGTGCCACAGTAAACATATTTTGCACCTTGGAGTGTTGGCAGTGTTGTATGCACTGAGTGGTAACAATCTCCACTGAATCCATTTCAATTCTAGGTTGTTCCACACAGCAAAATGTAGAAAGAGGATGAATAAATCTCTGAGGCAGTATAAAAATGGGCAAGGATTATCATCCTGTGGTCCCCCAGCATACAGCTATGCAGTGCTCAGGAAAATCTGAAAGAAAAAAAAAGAATATATTTGTGGTAGGCATGCTGGTACCAGATTATTTGAACTACAGCTCCCATGAATCCTCATTCAACATGGCCAATAGCCAGGGTGACCAGATGTCATAACCACAAAGGACAGGTCACCACAAAATCTATTGAGCTATATTGCTTGCCTGCTGGGATGACACTAAGGACAGATTTTATGGCTCAAAATAGAGAACGTTTTGTAATTCTTCTTGGACCCCCAGACATCAGGGTGAAATGTAGGACATGTTTGGGAAAAGGAGGACCTCTGGTCACCCTGCCAATGGTCAAGGATTTAGGAGCTGTCATAAAAAACAGCAAAGGACACCAGGTTGCCTAAGCTTTGTGGTTCTCAACAATTTGGTTATCCTAAACACATCCTACAGTAGGGAGAAGCATCTTTGGAGTATCAACAAAGCCTGATTGTATCTATATGGAAATACAACCAGGTTCTAGGACCATTCAAGTTATTTTCCATAACACCTTCATTGCTTGCCAGATGTCAGCAGAACTTGTCTGTCTTTGTTCTCTTCCTTGCCTTTTGTTACTATTTTATTTAGTATAAAGGGCGGGTTGTGTTTGGTTTTACTCCATTTCACATTTTTCCATGATGATCTCCTCATGACACAATAAACAAACAGTTAAAGGGGCTGATGAGGAAGAGTATAGAAAATAACAGCCAAAATAGACAAACTGAAATACTGTTGGGCTTTGGCTCAGGGTAGCCCAGGATTGTATAAACAAGGGTCATATATTTTGGAGACAATTCAAAGGGTAAACTTTCAAATATAAAAGAGGGGCTAGTCCTATAAACCCAAATTGTGCAAATATGTGTTCTCACAGACTACAGTGTGCACAAACGTTTAGCCAGCAATAAGAAATAACTAAGGTTAAAGGTCTTATTAGGAAAGTTCTGGTATGAAACAGAAATTGCATGTGATGTGGGATGGTGAAAAGGACCAAAGATAGTGGGGAACTGTAAGATCCTTCTAGTGTGCACTGATGGGCCTGGAAATGAATGACATGGGGTGACAGGACATTTGACAGACCTCTGAGGGTAAACTAGAAACAGTCACAGACTTGGCCTGCAAATGTATCAGGAGTAGATGATATAATCAACTTCATCACATCAAGCTACAGCTGCATAGGAAGAAACATGACAGCATCAGTACTCCCTGAAAACAGAAAACTAGCCCAGTAAAGAACAGATAAGACTAGAATTTTCCTCCCTACTCTGCTGATTTGAAGTTGTTCCTTTCTAAAAAGGTTTTCTTTTCAAGAGAGAGGGGGTATAAGAATGGTATCTGCGGCCTATGATCCCAAAATAGTTAGAAAAAATTGGGGGGTGGGGAATGCATTTTGAATTATAATTCCCAGAATCCCCCAACCATCATAGCCACTGTAATTCAGAATCCCCAAAAGGAAAATTCCCAGGTTCCGAAAAATAATACAGATCATTATGTTATCTGAGTATTCTAACATTTCATTCTGCTGCATGTACAGATCAAGTCCATAGACAAAAAAACAAACAGGAACAAAAAAAATACCAAGAACATAAGATAGGAGTTTGAATTAGTATGGCGGTTCATCTGTATTCAACAAGTATGACAGGATTGAAATTACATAACTGTGATTGATTTTCCTAACCATCTCTCTTTCAGAGGCTGTGTGTGATTTGTTAATCTTCAGAGTTAATAATGGATATTTGAAAATTTTGACAACTGAAAATCAACTGAGGTCTAACAAGGTTTTATTGCACTTATTTGCTTATGCTTTATGTGCCTCCATACAGTGCTTTACAAATGGGGAAAGGCTGAGTAAAGAGCTGTTTCCTGATCATTCGAGAGGAAGTCCTGGACCTGTCCTGGATGTAGCTCTGCAATGACCTAGGAACAATGGCAATGATTGAAATTAGCATATTGCTCAGCTTAAGTGTCAGCTTTTTATCTTTTCAACTGAGGCTGTACATGTTGCTTTAATTAACAGTACAGTTGACTCTTCGCATCTGTGGACTTCAAATCCACAAATTCAATCATTTGCAAATCATCATGTCCCATATTAGTAAATGGCTTCATTGTGAACATGGAAGTATGTGCATTCACACTGCTGCCACTTATAATATGAGAGGGACTGTTCACAGCTTTTTTGTATCTATCTGCGGGGGTCCCAGAACCAAATTCTCATCAATCCAAAGAGTCAACTGTACATACAAATCTGCCAAATCAGACTGCAGTCTATCTAGCCAAGCACTCTCTATCCTACCATCTGCAGTTTCTTTCAGGGTGTTGGGCAGAGGGCTATCATATCACCTCCTGCTACTGGTCCTTCTCTGAAGATGCCACAAATAGCAACTGGACCTTTTGCGTGTAAAACACATGCTTTAGCAATGAACCATAGTACCTATCTGAGTTACATGATGTGCAGTTATTATCAGGACTGGCCCTACCATCAGTTAATATGAAGCAATTACTTCAGACAGCAGGTGCTCGGAAGTGGCAGTATGGCACTGCAGTACTGTTGGCTGATATATGACCTGCCCTCTGCTCCCTCCAGGTGTGATGGGTTCCATTGTCAGTACAGACAAAAAGATTCAACAATCAGTCCAGCTGGCTTTTGTACATGGAAGGAGCAGGCGCACCATCATGTTTGTTTCCTCAGACAGTAAAATGGTTTGAACCAGTCCAGTGACAGCATTTGCCTCCACATGGTGAAAAGTTACATCTGCTATTAACGGCAAACAAACAGGCCAGAGTAATCTTATATTGGTCAGTTGGCAACCCTACGTAATGAGGAAGAATAGCTACAAGTGCAGCAATTGCCAAAAGTGATTTGCATTCCATGGTGCTGCCAGAACAAATTACTTATGGTATTTCTCTTTTCCACTGGCACTTTCCTAAACTGGTATTTTATTACTAAACACTGTGTTGAATTCTGAGCTTATTTGCACTTAGACAGCACTGAGTAAATACTCTGTAGCCAATGTGGACTCTAACCACTAATGTAAGTCAAGGTAATGTGTGTTACAGGTCTCTAATAGGAAATAGGTTCTGAGTAGCAATTAAATGTGCACATAATTTGGGTTTTATGGGTTCCAGGAAAGAGATTAACTTTGTTTGTGTCCAAGGGGGTCTGGGAGTGATTCAGAGCTGTGACCCATTAAGAAAATGAGGAAATGCAAAGTTTCTCTCTCTTTCCAATCACATAATTAAATAGTACTGCTCCCGGGCACTTGGTTATTTTTGGAAATAAAAATAAAGCAGGAAAGTGCCATTAAGGATATTGTGTTTTACAAACCTTTCTACGTGATTGGTAGTGGAACAAATGTACAGTTGCAATAACTTACTTATTTTATCCAGGATTGGTGCAAACCATTTTTTGCTACCTCAGGTAGAACACAAGCCTAAGTCAAGGTGTTGTTGTTGTTGTTGTTGTTAACTGTCCTCAAGGCAGCCCCAACTCATGGTGACCCCATGGATGAGGTATATTGACCATGAATGAGCCAAGGTATGTAGTACCTAAAGCCAGTCAAATTACTTTGGCACACGAGGTAGGAAATCCCACAAGCATCTCTCCCAGGGCAGTAAAAGTGCATTAGTAAAACATTAAATAACAAGCAATTTGCTGCCCTTATGGCACATGAAATATGTTGCCTGAGGTTCATGCCTTACTCTCCCTAATGGTAGGGTTGGTTCTGGTTGCACTGTATGATTTGGTCATAATCTGTCAAGGAAGTATTGCGGATATAAAATTTTCTCAAACTCAAACTAAAATGCATATAATTGCCAGGCAATGCATTTCTTTCCCAGGTGAGTTAAGATCTTAGGGATACAATCAAACCTACCCACAATAACATGGGAATAAGTCCTGTTAAACACAATGGAATTTAACTTACATATTCCGTAAAACTGGCTAAAGGATTATGTGGGTTCAAGTCAACATTCCTGAAAATCATTAGCTAGGGGAGGTGGCCATCTTTTAATTAGAGCCAAGAGGGCTGAAAGTGCAGCAACATCCACTGATTTATGAATGGAAAATATGAGCACTCTCTCTCTCTCTTTTCTCCTTCTGGCTTCTGTTAACCTCATTGTTCCTTGCCTGTCAAATATTTAGATTAATTGGGTGTCTTTGGCCAGTAGCTCTGCCAGCCAATTTTAGAGTTCGGCGTTAGAATTCCTGACCTATATTAATTCAGAAGTAGATTAGTACATGCATATGCAATTTACCATATGTATATGGCTCATTGGGGTATAGGCTACCATTTTGTGTCTAGATTTGGTCAGTAGACAGTAGACATCAACACTGACCAAGCCTTCAAACCTGCCCACTCTTGCTTAAATTCTTGAGGTTAAAAGAGAAGGTTTACATGTAGACCATTATTTGGTTAAATGTGGAAGGGGATAAGACTTTATAGCTTGTTGTTGTTGTTGTTAACTGCTCTCAGGCTGACGCATTGTAACCCTGTGGATGATACTTCTCCAAGGCCCCCCCAACCTCCACTGCTCTGCTTAGATCCTGCAAATCAAAGTCCGTGACCTCCCTAATTGAGTCTAGCCATCTGGCATATGGCCTTCCTCTCTTTCTGCTACCTTATGCCTTATGATTAATCCCTTCTTATGATATGCCCAAGGATGACAGCCTCAGTTTAGTCATCCTGGCTTCCAGAGAGAGTTCCGGATTGATCTGTAGTAGGATATATTTGTTTGTCTTTTCAGCTATCTGTGGTATCCTAAGCACTGTTCTCCAGCACTACATCTCAAATGAATTTATTTCCTTCCTATCTGCTTTCATCACTGTCTAGCTCTCACATCTGTACATGGTGATGGATAATACAATGGTTTGGACAATTCTAACTTTAGTGCTCAGTTGTATATCTTTACACTTTAAGATCTTATCTAGTTCCTTCACAGCTGCCCTTCCCATTCCTAGGAGTTTATTGCATGCAATTTTCACCCTGAACCAGGGATCAATGGGATGGGATCAGGCTAGAATGGGTTAAAACTGATTTTACTGCATGCACAATTGCTACTGCGCTGCCACCCAACCATCACCCATCCTCCAGCAGTGCTTTAGCAGCTGATTTTGTTATCACGGAAGCTTTCTGTATACCAAAATCAGGCACCAGAGCACTTCTTGGGGATGAGTGATGGTCAGGCAGCAGCGCAGCAGCAATTTTGCATCTGGTAAAATCAGTTTTAACCCATTCCAGCCCAATACCGTCCCATGCTCGGGTCAGCATGAAAACTGCATGTGATAAAATCCCTAGTCTTCTTCTGATTTCTTGACTGCAGTCTCTATTCTAATCAGTGTTTGATCCAAGGTGTGGGAACTCTTTAACTATTTAGATTTTCTTATTATCTAGATTGAAGTTAGGTAGATCCTTCATGATCATTGTTCTGTTTTCTTTATGTTCAGCAGTAAGCCTGCCTTTGCACTTTCTTCTTTGACATTTCTTATTGTTCTTCCAAAGTATGATGTTTCTGCTAGTATTTTGGTGTCATTTACATATCATAGAAGCTTCTTGCACAAGGCACTTACTGCGCTGGAATTGTTGCCCAAACTCTTTAGAAGTGCAGAGGTAGGATAGCTGGTTGCGCTTCTAAAGCATCACTGAGGCGTTCCACTCTTCTCCTGTCAATGAGTCGTTCGCAAAGCAACCATTTTTGTAATAACGGAAGTTCCCGTTATTACATAAATGACTGCTCAGTGAATGATTTGTTGACGGAGAAGAGCAGGACGCGCTTCAATGATGTTTGAGAAGTGCAAACGGCTATCCCACTTCCATGCTTCTGAAGCGTTTGGGCAACGATTCCAGTGCGGTAAGTGCCTCATGTGACAAGCTCCATAGATTGTTGATGTTCCTTCCTTCTATCTTAACTCCTCCGACTCTGAATCTGCTTTTTGAATGATATTTTCGGCATATACTGTAAGTTAAACAAATAAGGTAATAGTTGGGAGCCTTGCCTTACCACTTTGAGGTTAAGAGAGAAAGTTTATAGGGCTCATTCCCACTGGGAGTATAACTCGATTTCTGATGTGGCTTCGCTCCGTGTCAGAAATCGATTACAAAAGGTCCCTCGTTCCCACTACAAAACAAGATTTTTCCTTACCCCTGTGTAAGCGTGGTTTTTTGGCATGATTCTCATCCCCATTTGCGTAGCTTCATATGTCAGTCATCATGAAGGAAGGGAGAGATAGAGAAGCCCCCAAGTTGGGGATGGAGCTGGGGGAAGAAGCAAGAGGAGGAAAGGCCCAGGAAGGCCTGCATGTGCCTCCTTCCTGCCTCCCTTTCCTTTCCCTTTATTAACAAGGCTGTACCATGGCTTGGAGCAGCTCCTTCCTCTTCCCGTTGCTGCTGCCCTTTCTGGGGATGGCATCTACTAGCACCACAGACACTCCAGCCTACAAGATCAGAATCACCACCAAGGGAGCAGGAAATTACCACTATCACCACCCCCTGGGATTTTGCAGTGATGCAAGAAGGGCTGCGTTTCAAGGAGCGAGAGCTGAGAACATCACCATCCCTGATCTGCACGGCAAGGCCCCCTCTCCCCCTGTTCCTCACTGGCTCCCTCTCTCGCTCGCTTGCCTCCCAGCCCCATCTCACACACACACACACACACACAACAACTCCCTCAAGGGGAGAGAGGTGTGGAGCTGGGCAGTAGATGAGCCTCCATGATGGACAGCTCGCTTTGCCAACGTCCTTCTCAGCCCAAACTCTTCGCCTCATAGGCTGTTGGATGCTTATGCCCAAATCCAAAGCGAGGCACCAGTGTCTGGCGAATGTGGCCTCACCTCAGGAGCGGGAAAGGAGGAAGGAGGGTAGCAGGGAAGGAGGGAGGGAGGGCCTCAGCCAGTTCTGGCCAGGTGCAGCTTGGCCACAGCTGTGCTTTTCCTTCCAAATCTTTATTTTATTTTTCACTACCCAGGGGTTTGGAAGAAACACCACCTCCTCCATAGGGTAGCTTTCCTTCTGCCTCACTTTGGGTTCTCAATTTGTCTCGCGCTCCTCCTGCTGATGGGCGGCAAAGGATCTGGCAGGGCAGGAGGCGGTGGTGATGGATAGTGGTGTGGGTGTTGGTGGGAGTGGGAGGCTGGGGTGGCAGAGAGCTCTGCTGCTGCTGCTGCTGCTGTAGCTGCTGTGGCAGCTGGTGGAGGAGGAAGTCAGGAAGGGGCCCAGGAGGAGGAGGAGGACGGGGGACACAGCAGCATGGGTTTTTTTTGGGGGGGAGGTTGCCTTGTCAAATAGTTGCTACGCCATTCTAATGACTTATTGATGAATTATGTTTTTTTTTAAAAAACACCCATGTCACCCCAACAAAGGCAGCACTAGAGGGTGGTGTCATTTCCAAAAATCTGAGGAGGGATGGTAAATACACACCCCTCTGCCATTCATCCCTCCCCTCAGAATGAATCGATTCTGATCTGGTGTTCCCACCTATTGGACACGCTTCAGAATAGATTCTTCTAAAAAGAACCACTTTGAACCTACTATCAGGAAAACCGTTTTTTGTTTTTTTTCATTTGCCCTGCTTTATCGCCACTGAAATCGATCAAATAAGGATCAGAATCGATTTCAAGTGGGAACGAGGTACATATACCCCGATCTGCAATTCACTGCAAATTGTAGTGGGAATGAGCCCATGGTAACCATTATTTGGTTAAATTTGGAAACAGATAAGACGTTGTAGCTTTTGTATTCTTAAATATTCCAGCTCCCCTGTGTAATTCAAACACTGAGCACAACAGTCCTTTTTAATTAGGACAATTAAAAGGCTAAAATGTTTCCACCCCCTTTAAAATCTGTAAGTAGTTACACATCTGGGGAAAGCTTCAAGGAAACAGCCATCTCAGTAGACTCATGGGACCCAGAAAAGACAACAATGACCGAGCTCATTCAATCAATGATGCTCTAATTAATATTCCTCCTCATACTTCCTCTACAAAAAGGTCTATAACAAGGGATTTTGTTCATTTGCCTGGGACATCTAAATTATTGTTCTTGGGATTTCATTGTAATTTGTGCATATCTTACTCTTTTTTTTTTTCATTTTTTTTAAATTACTTTATTATGAAATTAAAAAACAATATACATACATTTTATACAGTTCATTATATGGTTGCATACAGTACACATGATATAACATACATATATACATGCATACATACATAGCTTGTTACAATATACTAACCCTGTGCATATCTTACTCTTGATCTCTGAGGCATACTATAATCTAGATGACTGGGCGCACCTTCAATGAAGTGATAGTTTGGCTATAAACTAATACAAAGATGATCTCACATTAACATTTCACATAACACATTTTATTGATGTTAACTATCCTCGAGTCGATCTCAACTCACAGCGACCCTATGGATGAGACATCTCCAAGACCTCTGTCCTCCACTGCTCTGCTTAATTCCTGCAACCCCATACCTCCTTAATAGAGTCCATGCATCTAGCATGTGGCCTTCCTCTCTTCTTCCCTCCATTTTTCCCTGCATTATTGTCTTTTCCACTAAGTCTTTCCTTCTCATGATGTGTCCAAAGTATGACAGCCTCAGTTTGGTCATCTTGGCTTCCAGGGAGGTTTTAGGTTTTATCTCCTCTAGGACCCATTTGTTTGTCATTTTGGCTGTCCGTGGGATCCTCAGCACTCTTTTCCAGCACCACATCTCAGATGAATGGATTTTCTTCTTATCATCTTTCTTAACTGTCTAGCTCTCACATCCATACATGTTTATAGGGAATACAATGGCTTGTATGATTCTACGTTTTGTGCTCAGTTGTATATCTGTATTTTAGAATCTTTTCTAGTTCTTTCATAGCCATCCTCCCCATTCTTAATCTTCTTCTGATTTCCTGACTGCAGTCCACATTTTTATAAATGTTTGATCCCAGGTATGGGAGTTCTTTTACTATTTCTATTTCTTCATTGTCTAGGTTGAACTTATGAAGGTCTTTGGTGGTCATTATTTTTGTTTTCTTTATATTCAACATTAAGCCTGCCTTTGCACTTTCTTCTTTGATCTTCCTTAGTAGGTGTTCCAGGTCTGTGAGGTTTTCTGCTAGTACTATGGTGCCATCTGCATATCTTAGATCAGTGGTCGGCAACCCCTGGCCCGCGGGACGTATACAGCCTGCAGAGGCGGCAGGACTGGCCGCAGCCTGGTCCTGCCGCCGCCGCCGCAGCCTCCTCCTCCTCCTCTGGGCCTCCAAGTTTCCCTTGGCCCTTTAAGGGCAGCGGCGAGGAGGAGGACGAGGCCTGGCTTCATCCTCCTCCTCGCCACCGCCCTTAAAGGGCCAAGGGCAGCTTGGAGGCCCAGAGGCCTCCAGGCTGCCCCCGGCCCGTCTTCCGTGGCGGCGAAGAGGAGGACGAGGCCTGGCTTCATCCTCCTCCTCGCTGCCACCCTTAAAGGGCCAAGGGCAGCTTGGAGGCCCAGAAGCCTCCAGGCTGCCCCCGGCCCTTCTTCTGCAGTGGTGGGGAGGGGGGGAGCAGGACGAGGGCAAGCCTTGTCCACCTTGCCCCTGCTGCTCTTAAAGGGCCAGGGGCAGCCTGGAGGCCTCTTGGCTTCCAAGCTGCCCCTGGCCCTTTAAGAGCAGTGGGGGTGAGGAGGACCAGCCCGGTCCTGCCACCGCCGCCACAGTCGCCAAGGCCTCCTCCTCCTCCTCCTGGGCAGCGCACGGAGCTAGGACAGAGGAGCTCGTCTTCTTTGGCCAGCCAGCCAGCCATTGACCAGCTGGTCAAAGGGGACGGGCTCCTCTTGAGCGCGCCGCCTGGGGGAGAAGGAAGAGGAGGAAGAGGACTTCCACTGGCTCCTTCTCGGCCCATGCAGCCCCAGGCCTCTCCCTCCGCGGAGGGAGGCCTGGGGCCAAAATGGAACCCACGGAAGCAGCATGCCGCCTCTGCAGGCTCCTCGCAGGGCCCTTGCGGCCCCAGGCCTCTACCTCCAGAAGGAGGTCTGGGGCCGAAATGGAGCCCACGGAAGTGGCATGCCGCCTCTGCAGGCTCCCCCCAGGGCCCTTGTGGCCCCAGACCTCTCCCTCCGGAGGGAGGCCGGGCCAAAATGGAGCCTGCGGAAGCGGCATGCTGCCTCCTGGGCTCCCCCCAGGGCCCTTGCGGCCTCAGGCTCTCCCTCCCGGAGGGGAGGCCTGGGCCGCAAGGGCCAAATGGAGCCGTGGAAGTGGCATGCTGCCTCTCTGGGCTCTTCCCAGGGCCCTTGTGGCCCCAGGCCTCTCCCTCTAGAGGAGGCCTGGATCCGCAAGGGCCGAAATGGAGCCGCGGAAGCGGCATGCCGCCTCCCTGGGCTCCCCCCCGGGCCCTGCCCTTTCGGCTGAAGGGAAGGGCCTGGGACGGGTGCCCAAGCCCTTTCCTTTGGCTTCCCTCCCTTTTGGCCGAAAGGGCCCCTTGGAGCCCTTTTGGCCGAAGGGAAGAGCCGAAGGGAAGGGCCTGGGACGGGTGCCCAAGCCCTTCCCTTCGGCCTCCCTCCTCTTCGGCCGAAAGGGCCCCTTGAAGCCCGTTCGGCTGAAGGAAGAGACCGAGGAGGAGAGGGCAGGCACACGCCTCCTCCTCCCCGTGGGGCTTCGGTGGAAGCTCCGCCCCCGGCATGTGGCCCCACCCCCGAAGGGTGGAAGCTCCACACCCCGGCTTCGGCCCCCTGAGTTGTCTGCAGGACAGCAACCCGGCCCCTGGCTCAAAAAGGTTGCCTACCCCTGTCTTAGATTGTTGATATTCCTTCCTCCTATTTTCACTCCTCCTTCTTCTGTGTCCAAGTCTGTTTTCTTATCATACATTCTGCATACAAGTTGAACAGATATGGTAAAAGGATATACCCTTGTCTGACCCCTTTGCCATTTGGGAACCATTCTGTTTCTCCATGTTTTGACAATAGCCTCTTGTCCCGAGTACAGATTCCTCATCAGGACTATCAGATGTGTTGGCACTCCCATGTCTTTAAGGGCATTCCATAGCCTTTCATAATCTATGCAATCAAAGGTTTTGCTAAGCACATGCTGATTTAACAACAGTAAGCCAGACCAAATGAACTAGGCTGCCTCCCCATTTTATTGTGTAAGCCTCACTAGAATGGCAGTTTCTTTAGCACAGTCCTAAAAGTAGGTAGCAGAAACAAGTGAGCAAAGCATGGAGTCATAAGGTTTTATTCTATAAAGGCTTAAAGATCAGTTTTCAATGTCTCATAGTTCAGTGCCTAGGTATTAATGAAGGGGGCCTGCTTTCCTTCCTTCCTTCTTCTTTTTTGTTTAGGTAAAGCTGGGTTAGCTGCCTTACCATTTGACAATGTGATGAGAAACACAGCTTCATCTGTGAAATTTTTAAACCCCCTTGCTCTCTGAGTACTCATCTCTGGAAGATTAGTGAACCCCTTAAAAGCAGTGAACAGGTCCTTGTTTGGCCTGCGAACAAACATAGCATGAAGCATTCTGCCATTAAACTATACAAAGCTTTAAAATCCCAGCAGGTCAAGATCAACAAGCTTTAGAACACCATCAGCTTCTCTGCTGTAAATAATTAACAGGATTAAAAGGGGACGGACTGATTGGATTTTCCTGAATGTGGGGAATGGCTGGATATTGGAGGCCTCTGGACTCTGGAGAAAGATAGAGCTTCATTGCTTAGAAAGCAAAGACATCTCACAGGTAGGCCATTCGTCTTAGATAGCATCCATTTTTTAAAAATTCCTGTGTTGCCCTTTTCAGAGGACAATGGTAACCTAAGACAACATATCTTTCTTAATTACTTACATATTTTTACTTCTACTAATGAGGCAGAATTCATGTGTTGCTAAAGGGATGGGGAAATGAAAACCCATTTCTTCGTACTTTGGTCCCATGGTGCTTTCACACTATTTAGTAACGTAGGGCTGTGTTGAGTACACAGGAGGCTGCTTTGAAACAAGGGGAACTTGCTTCCAGGGAAAGGACTAGAGAGCTTTTGTCATGGATAAAATTTGTGGGAGCCAGCGCGTAGTCTTTTCTTACATATGTTCCAACCCACCCTTTGCTTATCATTCCTTTAGTAACTTTCGGAATACACCTTGTCAGAAAAGAGGAAACGCAAATGTTCTCCCAATTTGCTGGGGCGCCTGAGGTGTAAAAAGTAAGAGAAGGCTATGGTTCACCAGCTGCAAATGGTCTATCCAATTAGCGTTGATAAAGGGAAACATTTTTGCTTCCAGTTGGTAAGTGAATTGCTCTTTTTTTTATTTGCTCATAGAGTAATGTTTGTTTTTGCCTGAGGCTCCTAAGATGCTTGCCTAGCTCAGCACTGACACATTTAGGGAAACTAAACACACACAACTCTGTCTGTCTGTCTCTGACACACACACACACACACACACCAACACACCACATGTTATTGAGGATTTGATGGTATTAAAAGAAACTGTGCATGGAACCGACACATCTTTTGGGTTACATCTAGCTATAGTCAGGGACGTAGCTAGGATTTTAGGAAGGGGGGGGGTCCAGACTAAGTGCCACCATTATAATGGGGCTTGAGTGCGGCGGCACAGCAGCACACACCATTCATTTTTCTAATGGAAGGGGGGGGTCCGGACCCCCAGATCCCCCCCCCCGGCTACATCCCTGCTATAGTGTAAGAAGATAAGTCAGCAGTCTGTTTGTGAGAATATGTGTGGATATTCAGGCCCACTCTCAGTGGTGTAGCTTGTTGCATTACCTTTCAAAAACAAAATAGGAGGCTCCAGAACTGAGCTGGGGAGGAGGCCAGTTAGGGATAATGGTGACATGGTGCATACCTCAGGATCCCAGGAAACAGTGGAAACCAGTGACAGAGAGGGAGAAACAGATGGAGTGTGGGGACACAGGCTCCATTGAGTGTCATCTGCTCTCCCCCAATAAAGAATCTTCAGTTTAAACCCAGGGGAAATATTTTGGTAAGATTTATTGCTTTTGCACATCAACACTTAACTGGCCAGTGTAAAGATCCGAAAGGTGTGCATCACATCACCCAGCCCTTTGAAAATTAAAGCCAAGTGACATGATTTGCATCATTTTTGGATCTTATTACATTCTAGCCCTCTCTCACAACTGTATCAATGTTTTTTATACCTGAGGCCTTAATATCACATGATACTGCAGCTGAAAAAGTGGATTTATAGCCACCAAAGCTCCTGCTAAAATAAAAACCAGTTAGTTTTAAAAGTGCTGCCACATTTTTTCTTCTCCCCCTTTTTATGCAAAATTTCTGGATTATCTTACCTAGCAGTTTCATAGAAATAACAAAAAATATTAAACAAGTTAGAACCATGTTGTTCAAATACTGTGGAAATCCCCCAGTACTACTGACTGAAGCAAACCTTAGTGTTCTGACCTTTGAAGGAATACAGCAGTTAAAGCCAGTGACAAAATGATAATGCATGGGTTGAGATTTATCATGTGTGGGAAGGAGGAAATGCACATTCCAAGTCTGTACTGAGCTACAAAATATGATGTTTCCACTCTTGTACTGACTTGGGGGTAAACTTCACTGAACTCAATGGGATATTTGAGTAGACATGCTGGAAGGCAGATTAATAATTTTATATGGTTGCATTTAACTAAAAGAACTGTTTACAGACATTTCTTATTTAATCCTCACAACAAACCCGCAAGATGGGCTAGGCCTATGAATAGTCACTTGGTAGAGGCCACTTAGGGAGTTTCACTGCCAAGCAGTGATTTGAATCCAGGTCTCTTCAGTGCTCCGTCTCTCTCTCTCACTCATTCTCTCTCACACAGACAGTCACCCCTGTAAGAAAAGGTGTACTTTCCTTAGAAGACCAAAGAATGAATCTGTTTAATATAGCTCATGTGCAACAAGAGAAACCTTAATTGTACCTAGGATCACGGTGATGCTTGATGAAGAAAACATAATAGTGATTTTTAAAACAGCACAAGACAGAGGAACTTATTGCATGGCTTAAAAACTCGACTTACCCCTGCCGCATTGAAGTCTCTTTTGGGATAAAGTCAGGTATTATCACACACAAAATGTTGCCAATGCCGCTGCCTGGCTGAATCCCAGCTAACTTCCAGATAGAAGCCACACTCAGCCGGCTGATTTGCAAAGCCGGGAGCTTCCAGGTTTTGAAAAGAGGCTGGCTGGCCACAGCTTTTAGCTGGAAGTTAGCCAGGATTCAGACAGGCGGCGGCATTTTGCATGTGATAATATCTGACTTTATCCCATAAGAAACTTCAACACGGCAAGGATAAGTCAGGTTTTTAAGCCATGTGATAGACTCCAGAGACTAGGAGATAAAATAGTTTAGTTTTTTAGGATTATGAGGTTTTGTTCTCACCAGAGATGGAGGGTACACCCCCTGATGTCTGCACCCCCATCTCCTGGGGTGGGTTCACTTGGAACACACACACCCCAGCTGTTTTATATCCAGGAGAAGCCTTTGTTTAAGAAGGAATTCCAGTGTACTTTCTTGTTAAAAGAAAGAGGAACAATAAGGGGAGAATAAGGGTTAAATATAAGTGGTGTAATAGATGCACTACTTCATTCATGTGTACCTAATTCCATCAAAGCTTTTAAATGTGTATTTAGATTTGTTTTTCTGCTGACGTCAAGGAGAAGGCAGAGGAAAGAAGCAGTATTTCTATTGTATGATTATGAAGTGCCATACAGGTTTATTTTCCAGAACTCTTTTCTTCATTATTTAACAGCTTACCCCAGGCACTTGCAAAAGAAAATGCAACCACTATTCTTTATTCTTCATGGTTTGATTCGTTCGTGTGTGTGTGTGTATTTTCTTTTCTTGTTTTCTGTTAGAGGCTGGGTATGCATCTACCTTTAAACTTGGTTGGGAACTATGATTTTATGTGAGCCTCGGATTAAATTTAAATGCAGCATTCAAACTCTGTTTGACATATCAATCCACTGAACATTAACTGGGACCAAATGAACACTGTTTAAACCAGCAGATAAGCTGCCAAATGAATTGGTTGAATGCATTGTGTCTAATATGTATAAATGATAAGGATATATTCAACTGAGCTGTTAGTCACTATGAGAAATTTAAGAATAAAAATGCACCAAGTTCTTTAGTGATTAGTGAACAAATGGAATGAAAGTATCTTACATTAGAAAGAATCTCCCTCAGACTCATCAATATGAGGTACAATAGGCTTAAAACAAAATCTTAGCTGAGCACAGTAAAGAGTTAAAAAGGTCATGATTACCTGGTCTTTAAAAAAAATGCCAATGTCAAAAGAGATTTCCAGAATGATTTATTACACCTCTTTCATTCTATACAATTATATCACTTTGATATCACTTTATTTGCCATGGCAATTAATCCTAAGGGGTCTGTAGTTTGCCAAGGCACTAAACTGTTCTGGCTGAGGTCTAAATAGCCAATGATGCTACAAATCCCAAGATTTCATAGAATGCTGCCATGATGTCAAAGTGCTATAATGGTGTAGTATAAAATATACCATAGAATTGCACCTGCACAAAATCTGCCTTTCCATGTTTTTCTCTATAGCTTGCAAAAAGATAATTACCAACTTTTTCTTGCTCCTGTCTCTATGGCTTTATTTGATGGGTATTTAGCAGGTGGAGCTTTTCTTGCTATGGAGATAAAGTAATGGGGGGAAACACCTGGACCATTTATGTGTCATGTGACAAGCCTAGGAGAGATGCTGGCAATCCTGAAAGCCAGCATTCAAGAGCTGGCATCTCTCAACTGGATCTTATTCTTTTGTCATAAACTGTAAAGCGTTAGCATCCCAGATCTTCAAAATCTATCACTTTTACAATCTATTTTAGAGATGGGCTGCTGCCAAGTCCAGATGTAATAGATGTGATAGGGCAATAGCAGATGAAAAATTATTGACTTGCACTTAGCAGATCTGTATTTATTATAAGCAGCTTCTGGACTTAGAATCTATCAATCCTCGATTTTAATCTTTAATAAAAATTTCTAGTCCTTATATTTGTTATTTTAGACAAAGTGCTCCACAGTAACAAATGTAATGAATCTTTACCACCCATACGGAGGCATAATGCTAAAAAAGTTTATCTTTTTCTCATGTGTTGTTCAGTCCCTGCTGCATCTACTCCCTCTCCAAAACAAAACAGATTTCCAGCAGGGATTGAGGGATGTATATGTTCAGCATTGCCCATTTATACATGGGCCTTTGCCTCCCCCCTTAGACTGAGAGAATATGACTTGCCGAAGGTCATTCAATGGGTTTACATGTTTGAGCAGGAATTGAAACATGGCCTCCAGTCCAACCCTCAAACCATTACACCATGATGAGTGTTTTTATTTATACATACTAATTTATAAATATAGACATATTTAAACAGTTAATAAATAGGAAGATTTTTAAAATTTAAATAGCAGTATTTGTGACTGTTGTTATTGTGTGCCTCCAAGTCATTTGTGACATATGGTGACCCTATCGTGGGATTACCTGTATTATTAAGGGGTTTTTTAAAGGTTATGTTGTACAGTACAATGCTTTCGAACCATTTACTCAAACATGAACTGAAACTGTGGGTATAATTTAAAGGTACTTACCAACAAATGCTACAACAGTTCACCCAGCTTGTTAACACTAGGCCACATGGCTGCCTAGTTCATTATTTTGACTCATTGGCTTCTTTTGTCCTTTTTATGGTCATGAGGGCTAGAATCCATTCGAAATAAAGCCCATGATTCAGAAGTATTGGGTCATTGTAAACCTTTCCCTTGTTTTAACTGGAGAAAATGTCATAGCCTGGCCTTGGATTTCCACAGAGATGCTGTTTGTGACAAGAGCCCTGTTTAAAGGGTTGTGCCAGCCGCCTCTGTAAATCCAACAAGGTACACATATTCCTTTCACTAGGACACTCATGGCAACACCATCTGCTCTCTTGCGGAGCTGATACTATGGGCTTTTCTTTCTTTTTTTAAAAAAAGAACTTTATTTGAATATTAATTTCTCCTCTGTTTCTTGGGGAAAGGTCATTTTTCTGCCTTACTGGCTATTTATTGTGGAAGTGATTATTCCCTTGAGCTCCTGAAATCTTGAAACTTTGCAGACTGATAGCTGCAAATCAAACCTTACCTTTCTTCTGGTGTTAATTACCAGTCCAGCCACTTTCATCTTTGTTCCAACCTGCCCTTAATTTCCAGCTTTCTATTGTGTCTATGATAACTGATGGAGGAAGAGGAGGAGGAGGAGGAGATAAAAAGCTACTATTGAATCTCTCATCAGACATTTTGCAGGAGTCTAACAGAAAGGTTATCTCTCTGACCTAAACCTCTTCTCCTTGGTTTGCCGGTCTGAAGCAACTGTTACTTGGTAACTAACTCTTGCTGATAGATCAGGTGTAGAATGCAGTAACTCTTGACACAGTTACCTGAAGCTTGGAGATCACTGCATCGAGCTGTTGTTGCTACAGTCTTCATCAGAAGAGTTGAGGGCTGTTCCAGGTAAGGATGTGTCTCCTATTTATTTATCCATTTTTATGAATGCTAAGGTGGGCTTAAGGCTGAATATTAAGAAAACAAAAATAATGACCAATAAAATCAATATTAAAGAAATAAAGAAGAACTACATGAATTAATCCTAGATAATGACAAAATAGAATTAATCCAAGAGTCCCCATACCTTGGATCAGACATTTATCATTGTGGAGAGTGTATCTGAGAAATCAGAAGAAGACGGGCTGGAAGGGCAGCTCTGGGAAGGGCAGCTATGAACAAAGTAGACAAGATTCTAAAATGCAAAAACTCTGAATACTGAAGTTAGGCTCATTGAAGCCACTGTACTTCCAATCATCATGTACATATGTGAGAGCTGGACAGTAAAGAGAAAATCAACTCATTTGATATATGGTGCTGAGGATATACCATGGACAGCCAAAATGACAAACAAATGGGTCCTAGAACTGATCAAGCCCAAACTCTTCCTGGAAGCCAGGATGACTGAATTGAGGTTGTTGTACCAGGATGACTGAATTGAGGTTGTTGTACTTAAGCCACATCATGAGGGGAAAAAAAAACTCAATAGAAATGGCAATAATACTAGAAAAAGTGGAAGTCAGCAGAAAGAGAGTAAGACCGCAAGCCAGATAGCTAGATTCAATCAGGGAGACCACAAGCCTGAGCATGCATGTCCTGAGCAGAAAGATGTAGAGAATGGCGTCTTCAGGATGTCTCATCCACAGGGTCATCATGAGTCGCAGTTGACTTGAGGGCAAATAACAACAACATCCCAACATGGGACCTGAGGGGTTTCATAATGTTTTCCAAACATACTATGTAGAGCTTGACTAGTTTTCTTAACATCCTTCCTTTAATCACAAAGCTCCTTCCAGGGTATGTTACAAGCCAGCATCTTGTTGTTAGAGAAGTTCAGCAGTGTTTTTCATGATGTCAGAATAAACATAGCAAGCTGGCAGTGGTGTCATTACATTTTGTGTCACCCCGGTATGCTCATGCTATCACCCCCAGGCTGCCTGGCACACATCCCAGCTGCCACCACCCTCCAACTAGGCCACCTCTTCCATGTGGTTGGCTGCTGCCTGCAGCCTTTTCTGGGTCTGGTGGAACTGCTGAGCGAGTGGGAGAGAGAGATAATACACTTTCTCACCCACCCAACAGATTCACCATACCCAGAAGGCTGAAGGCAGTCCCTTCCCACCAGCGGCCACTGGCAGGGGTGGCCTCTTATTGCCACCTCAAAACTCTTTCTGGGCCTGGCAGGTGGGTTGGCTGGGCAGGAATTTTTCACTTCTCTCTCCCACTTGCCCAGCATCCAGACCTGGGAGGCAACCCTTTCCTAACAGCGACTGCTGGTGGGATGGGCTCCTGCTGACACCCACAGGCTTTCCCAGATCTAGTGGAGCTACTGGTTGACCAGGAGACTACTCCCCATGTCTGGAAGGAGCTGCTGGCCCATTCCTACCAGCAGCCACAGCCAATGTATGGCAGAGCTACCCTGGATGGTGGGGTAGGGGTCTTGAAATGGACAGGAGTGACCACCCCACTGGGTATTCACCCCCTCCAAGGTGTCACCTGGTGTGGAGATGAGCAGCCAGTTCCAGCACACCCACTGGACAACAGCTACTGGTGTTTCCGCCAGAACAAACATTTATGCATATATTTGAATGAGCAGAGATTGGGGGAAAGCTAACCCACAACCAATCCACACTAGTCTCAGAGTTGGGAATAGTTGTGCCGATCAAAAATGCCCACCCACCTCAGGTTAAACATCTCTCCTTCTCCTAAATGCTGGCATATGCAAGATACTGATTGTAAATGGAGCCAGTATACTCAACAATGGTGGCAAAGGTTTCTCACAGCACCACTTCACTGCCAATATTTGAATCAATGAAACATTGTGATTTGATATTCCTTTTCACAGGAAAATTATAAGTACAGGCAGTGAACATTTTGGGTTAGAATTTTTGTTTTGGAAAATGAGGAAAGAGCAGCATTGCACCCTCACCTAACAACAGTGAAGACACAGTGTACAACAGGTTTTTTTTTAAAGAATTCTTACAACTAGCAGCTCTTTATAAATAAAAGGGGAAAACCTCAAGGCAACCCACCACCACACAACCAATCAGTGGGAGAAGCATCTCTGTTAACCACCGCAAAAGCAAACCAGATGAAAGAGAACCTCAGTCTACAACTTCTCAGTCCATAAACAGCCTCCTCTTCAAGTTTTTTCTTATCTTCATCATTTTCCATTGGTGATCTGTCCAGCACATACTGGTGCATAATCCCTGAGGTACTTGCAGTCAACTGGCCCCTTGTCTTACAACTGTTGTACAAAATGACACGCATAGTAATTACAGAAGGGACTCTGTAATCCTCTACTGCAACCTCCAGTGATGCAGTCAGGCATCACCGCTGAGCTTTCACATGACCAAATGCACTTTCAACCACACTTCAACCACAAGACTTAGGTGTTTATTGAATTATGCCTGTTTCTCTGTCAGTGTACCCAGATATGACTTCATCAGCCACTTTCCAATAGGATATTCCCGATTCTTTGAATAGTAGTGGACCAAATTGCTGCCCATGCCCCTAGTCATCATTGGGTTCCCAGAGAACAAAGACCACGCCTGCACAAGTCTCGTATATAGCAGAGTTCTGGAAAATGTGGGAATCATGATTTTTCCCACTCCAACTGATTTCTGCACCAATAAAGTGACCTGCATGATCTGCAGACTCCTGTAGAAGGATGTAGGGGTCCTTTCTGTTTATAAACTCTCCACTTTGTCTAAGTGGAGAAACAGTTTGGCAATGACACTCACCAACTTCCCCCTCCACCTGCAGAAATCCCTAAAGAGAGAAGCCATCCATTTTCTGCAAAGAGAAAGGGGTGGGGGGTTGTAGAAGGTGTGATGACAGCTTACGTGAATATATGAATCTATCTAAATGGAATTGAAATGTTGCCCTTACAATACATGCCTCTTGTATTGTAGAAGCACCAATTGCATATCAGAAACACCAGTTCCATAGCCAAGTTTCTATAAAAAATATCTGCTGTTGTTGAGCAACTGAGGCCAAACTGGTTGGCTGCAAGCCAATAAACACAACGATTTGCAAGCATCCAAATGGTGAAAGCGACTCTTTTTTCCCATGGGGGATGGACTGCCTCGTGATCATGTCCTCCTTCTGTATGGTTGGGTAAAGTTCACTGCCCCTGCATGTGTAAACCCACCAGCACCAAAAGTATCTGGGCTTCTGAGGAATGGCCCCAGCTACTGCACCCAATACCAGTCCCAAAAACACATTTAGGCACTACTAGCATTCAAAGGCCTGGCACAAAGTCACAGGAGATGTCTCTTGCTTGGTTACAAAGGGCAATGTCAGCCATTCACACTCCACAATACTGTAGTCTTTTGCAGTAAGGCAAAAACCAAACAGTGAATGTGTGCAAAGAGGATCAGGGCAATTGCATCCTCCATTACAGGGCACAGGAGGAAAATGTGTGAAGGCTAAGACCAGCTATGGTTCTGGTAACTTCCCACATACTGTATGCATGCTTTCCAATGAGAGTGCAGGTGTATGATAAGAATGATGGGAAAACAAGAAAGGCTATTGGTTAATGTGGATATGTCGATACGTGAATATGCTCATGCATGCATGGATTTAAAAAACCTTGCAGCTGCTGCGATCGTGTGACCTAAAATAATGAACACATGAACATGGCAGAAACACCCTTTTGTACCGAGGTGACTTTGGGGTGGGGTAGGAACTGTATGGCTTTTAAGACCAGTTTGAGTTCAGATTAAAACAATTGTGATATTAGCAGGGTCAAACCAGGGCAGGATGCTGCATACTGGAGCTGGGATACAGCCCTCATATAGATACAGTCTGGGCTGGTGGGCATCATTCCCAGTATATTAGACACTGATAGCTTAAAAGGCTAACACTGGAAAGTTTTAATGTTTCATGACAACTCATTCGCACTGACAAGGCTCTCCCTTACATACTCCATCTTTTTCTAGTTCATCATAAAAATAGAGATGGGCTAGTGTTATTACAAATCACCCAAGAGTGCACTGATGATCAAGAAATATATCTATCATAAAAATGTAAAGAGAGATTATATTCCTTTTCTCCCTATTTCAGAAACTTTGAAAACTTTTCTGAATTATAGAATTTTTTTATTCTGCCTACAGGCTGGAGGAGGAGAAGCAACTTAATACGGTACCTGACACTTTTCATTTATTTGCCTTGTCCAAAAGTGAAAACAGCCAGCCCTGCTTACTGGCTGTGCTTCTCCTTGTTTTGATCAAATAGATGCCCCTGCATTGAGCAACCATTTGTAGTCTCTGCCTTTGGCCAGTCAAGCAACTCCATTACTCATCGGCAGTTTTCTGTAATTTTATAATTCTTTTTTTTTTTTTTTCAGAAGACAAACCAAGCTGACAATAGGAAAGGTCTTGAGATACAACCAAGTGCAAAAGACTAAGGACTTTTTCACATGAAGGAAAATTGGAGGGTTACAGTGGTCCCAATGCAGGGTCATCCAGGATTTAGGGACAACTTCATAGTTGCTTTCCACATGACCTTTCACGCAATCCAGACAGAATCTAGGGAGAATGTGAGGTCAATCGGGAAATAAGCAAATTCGCAAAACTACTGGACTTATGTTTCTATTTTGCTTGCGAATTGACTCCCTTCAGGTAATGCACACTGTCTGAAAACGCAAGCCTCCAGATGCATTCGGTTTCCTGATTTCCAAAACTGCCTTGCTGTGCCAAAGAGGGAGAATCTTAAAGGGATACACAGACACTTCCCTCACTTTGCTGCTTCCCTCCTCTTTGCAGGCTTTAATTAAGGGAAGAGCTTGGGGGAGAAGGCAGAGAGAGGGCGTTTTGGAAGTCCTCCTGGACAGGAGGGAGAAATGGAGGACATGCCCTGGAAAAGGAAGGGCATGCAATCAGGCAGGCTTATGGAGTTTGCAAAGGGAAACACTTGGGGGGGGGGGTTTTTGGGCAAAAGGGTTTTCCCCCCCCCTCCCCGGGGGAGGGGGGGGGGGGCACTTGTGGAAATGACAGTTTTGAGCATGCTCAGAAAAGGTATTTCTAAGCTGGCAATGGGGATTTCTGTGACTCCTTTTGATAGCCAAATCTGCATTGGACCCACTTTAATGTGCTTTTAACCCCTTGTTGTGCTCTGTGTGTGATAACCAATAGCAAATGGGCTTGCTTTTGTGGGATGTCAGCACTTTAACCATTTTTGGGATGGAAGCACATAGGTTGACATGTGATAAAGTCCTAAGGGGGTTTCTCTTTCCTGTAAAAAATGGAAGCAGCAAGAAGATTCTGTTAGGTAAACCTGCATAACCAAAGTCTATACATAAATATTTTCCCCTCTGGAGAAAAGCTGACCTGAAGCTGGAGATCTATTCCATTTCACATCTCTTTCTGACTTTGTTTGGATATGAAGGAGAAGATTAAGGCACATGAAAGCCAGTATGGTGTACTATGTTGAGTGTTAGACCAAGACTCTAGAAGACCAGGGTTTGAGTCCATCTATTTGGCATGTGGTCTTCCTCTCTTTCTACTGCCTTCCACCTTCCCTAGCATTATTGGCTTTTTAATGAGTTGTACTTTTCTCATGATGTGGGCAAAGTATGACAATTTTAGTTTAGTGATCTTGGTTTCCAGGAAAAGCTTAGGCGTAATCTCTTCTAGAGTCCATTTGGTTGTCATCTTGGCCATCCATGGTATCCTCCATATTTTTCGCTAGCACCACATCTCAAAGGAGTTGATTTTCTTTCTGTCAGCTTTCTTCACAATCCAGCTCTCACATTTGTACATAGTGATGGAAAAACACAGTGGCTTGGATGATCCTTCCCTTGGTGTTGAGGTTTATATGTTTACACTTGGAGGATCATGTCCAGCAGTTCTTTCAGAGCTGCCTTTCCCAGCCCTAGTGTTCTTCTGATTTCTTGACCGCAGTCCCTGTTCTGAGCACTATTTGAGCCAAGGAATGGGAAGAGTCATGAGATCCAGTGGCGTTGAGTGGCGTTGAGCATTGGACTATGACTCTGGGGACCAGGGTTTGAATCCCAGCTCGGCCACAGAAACCCATGGGGTGACCTTGGGCAAGTGACACTCTCTCAGCCCCAGAGGATGGCAATGGCAGTTACCAAGAAAACCCCATGATAGGGCCTCCATAAGTCGGAAATGACTTGAAGGCATTCAATAACAACAACATGGAAAGAACTCTATCTATATTTCAGAGAATTTCACTGAAGATGCCAGCCACAGTTGCTGGCGAAATGTCAAGAAAAAGCTCTTCTAGAACATGACCACATAGCCCGAAAAAGCCACAAAAAACCTATCTATATTGTTTATATTGAGCCTCCTGCTTTGGTCTTTAACTCCTTTCCCTGCCCCACTTGGTCAAGACAGGCTTCACTCCTCCCCAGAGAGTCCTCCCTTTTTGCTCAGGGTCAGCCAGTGGAGAAGGCCCCACAAAATGGAGGACACCCCTGAAAAAGAGAGGGCATTCCAAAATGGGGGGGAAAACCACTCCTGGAAATATAAATCAATGCTTCTTCTTGTTGTTGTTCAGAATGGAGGACCTTTGGGGGATTCCTATTATTATTATTATTATTCCTCCTGGGCAGCAGGCTGGAATGGAGGACGGGCCCTGGAAAAGGAGGACCTAGGCTGACCTAACCCTAAAAGAGGAGAAGGCACTATAAAATGAAAAATGGAAAACATTGCAATTCTGCAAACCCTCCCCTAAAAATAAACCCACGTGCTTTAGATAAATAGAGACCCATGATGCTGCTTCTCTTTTTTTTTTTTGTCCTGCTGCCAAGAGAGAGGAGGGCCTTTTGGAGTTCCTCCTGGAGTGAAGGCTGGCATAGAGGACGGGCCCTGGAAAAAGGAGGACCTGTGGTCACCCAGGCTGACCAGATGCCCTAAGAATAAAGGAGGAGAAGGCACCGCAAAGTGAGCAATGTTGGACACTGGGCAAGGAAAGCTCCTCCTAGCACTCCTGTAAATGAAAAGCCCATGCTTCCTAGTCCTGCTGAGATTGGAGGACTTTGGGGGGTTCCTCCTGGGCAGAAGGCTGGGATGGAGGAGGTGGGCTGCCAAAGGAGGGCAGCCTTTCCTTTGGGCTGCCATGCCCTTGCCAAGGGAAGGCTGTCATGCCCAATGTGTGGTCCCTGATGGAGCCTCCCCTCCCCTCCCCTCCCTCCTTGGGCCCAGAGGGGGAGGGAGAGAGATTTGGGGGGGCGTGGTTCTAGGGAAGAGAGAGAGAGAGAGAGCCCCCCAGCCTCCGTCTTTGCCTTTGCCTCTCTTGCATCGCTGCTGCCACTTTGCCCAAACGCTCCAGGTTGGCACCCGCTGCTCCCTGCGCTCTCCTTCTCTTGGAGGGGGATCATCCCGAAGCAGCACCGCATACGTCCACACTGCCCTTTCCTCTCTCCCTCCTTCTCCCTCTCTCTTTCAATCTTTCTCTGGGATCATCATCATCTTCATCTCCTCCTTCTTTTCCTTCTCCTTCTTCCCTGCCAAGGATTTTCCTGCGGTGGCTTCTGGGCTTCATCCCTTCTCTCTCTGTGAGCATCGGGGGAGAGGAAACTAATAAAACAGGAGGAGAAACCGCGACGAAAGCGAGATTGTGAGTGATTGTGAGTCTCTGGAGGGAGGCAGGTTGGGGGCAGAAAGGCACCGATGCCCGGGAATTGGGAATTGTTTAGGAGGAAGGTGGATCCAAAGGAGATAACTTGGTTTGAAAGGGGGAGCACAGGGTCTGCTGGCTACTTGGCCGGAGCAAAGCCTCCTCTCAGGGTGCGTCTGCACTGTGGACAGGATGTGGTCTGGCATCGCTTTAAACGCCTGTGTGGGATCTGGGGTTTGCTGTGTGTCTTCAAGTCGGTTCCGACTTAGGGCGATCCTAGCCTGGGTTTTTCTTGGCAAGGTTTGTTCCTCCTCCTCTGGAGGTCTTTAAGCAGAGGCTGGATGACCATCTGTCGGGCATGCTTTGATTGAGAGTTCCTGCATGGCAGAAGGGGTTGGACTGGATGGCCCTTGGGGTCTGTTCCAACTTAGGATTCTATGAGGGGGTTTGCCATTGAGGCTTTCCCCCGAGGCTGAGAGAGTGTGACTCGCCCAAGGTCACCCAGGGCTTTGCCGAGGTCTTGAACCTCCTCTGCTCAGAGAGCTCTGGTACCTCTTTCTCAGCAAACTCCAAATCCCTGGAGGCTCTTCCTGGAGCTTGCATTCTTTGTTCTGGGTCATGTTCTTTGGAGCAGCAGAAAAAAGCTTGTTCCCTCCTCAGTGTGATACCCTTTCAGTACTTGAAACAGGGCTATCATATCACCTCTGAGCCTACATCTCCAGTTTCCAGACCTTTCACCATTTTGGTCCCCCTCCTCTGGACCTGCTCCAAAGGTCCCTCTGGTTCACATCTGTCTCATTGGTTCACAGTGACAGCTAGAGCTTTGCCCATTGCAGAGAAGGGACCCTTCCAAAACAAGACCTGTCAGATGAGAGAGGCTCTTTTTAAAAAAATAGATTTGCTTCCCCCTTCTCCACCAACCCTCTTGACTTCTCGCCATCTGTTTGCCAGCCCACTGCCACCTTTTCCCTGTTGATCCTCCCAGGCGCTGAAAGAGAGAGCTAGGAATAGTAGGGCAACCAGCCAAGCCATCCCTGGCTCAAACTTCACCTTCCTCTCTCTCTCTCTCTCTCATGGCCACAAGTGAATGGCTGTGGCAAGCTAGCCATGATAGGTCTGCCTCACTCCTTCACATCTCTGTTGGTCTATGCAATAGGAGACCACTCATAGTGATAATATTTCCGAAGCCTTTTTAACCCGTTCCCTGCCTAGGAAAACCCCATGGAACACACGAGGGTCACCATAAGGTGATATGCTTATGTTGCTTCTGGCTCTCTATTCACTGTTGGCATCTCAGACAACAATCCCCATGATCCCCAGCCAGCATGTTGTTGCACTGTGATGTGGGGAGGTGTGTGCACCCATTTGGGGCAGGGCTGTCTTGAAGCAGTAGACCAACGTGGTCCTGTTGGTGCGTTACTTTGTTTTGTAAGATAAATTTTTCTTACCAAAGCTCCTGGTTGGGGTGTTTTCATCTCTAGAACACTTTTCCATGTGCGGAGTGCTTTACCAGTCTCTCCATTCCTCAAAAGCAATACTGGGGAGATTTTTTGGCTGCCTTTGAACAAGGAATGGAGCAGAGACCAGGTTGCTTCCATGTCTCCAGATTCTTCACAGTACTAGGGCTCCGCTCTGGTGCCACAACAAACTGTTTGACAGTGGAACACATTCCCTCGGCGAGTGGTGGAGTCTCCCTCCTTGGAGGTCTTTAAGCAGAGGCTGGATGGTCATCTGTCAAAGGGGGTACTTTGATTGAGAGTTCCTGCATGTCAGAATGGGGTTGGACTGGATGGCCCTTGTGGTCTCTTCCAACTCTATGATTCTATGACAATTTCCAGAATTCCATAGCATTGAGCCATGGCAGTTAAACCAATGTCAAACTGGATTATTTCTGCAGTGTGGATGCAGCCAAAGATAGTGTGAAGATCATAGCTGGGGTAGTTAGACAGTGGGAAAACCTAGGTTCAAATCCTCACTTTGTGATAAGCATCCATGGGTAACCTTGCTATTTTTCAGCCTGGCCTACTTATCAAGACTCTTATGAAGCTAAAATAGCAGGTAGGGTTGGGGAACCAAGTATGCTATTCTTGCTGGAATCCATGGAGGAAATGTGGGCTGTAAATGTAACATTGAACTATGTAACAGATGCAACAAAATAAAATATTCCTTTCTAGCATCCCAGCTATTTCATTGCCATTCCTTCCCCGTTTTTTCTGCCAGCATCCAAAACTGCCCACAGACTCTGTGCTGGAACTGGAAGCATCTAAGGGAAGTGTGTTATGTGACTGAAGGCAGAGCGGTCTCCTCACTTCAGGGGACCCAAGCATTAACCCACATTCCCTCCCTCCACTGCCGTGGTTTCATTTTTCTCTTTAAAGTTTGATTTGATGTGATCCATCAAATCCATCATGAAAAACGAGAGGCTCTTAGGCCATATCGAGAGAATTGTGACTGCCAGAACAAGCAGCAAGTTCTACTCTGTTTAAGATCTCAAAGGAGTTTGCAATGTATGCAACAAGCAAAGGGGGGAGGGGGAATATGCTTGGATGGAACAGCCTTAAGAAGGCTGGCATGTGAGACCTGGTAGATCAGAGAAACCATCAAAGGTGGTGGGGATGCACCTTGGCAAAGGGGCATTTTTTAAAACATAGTAATAATACTAAATTTGATATCTGTTTGATTTTCTGAGTGCCCCTCCCCTTTTCACTGTGTGATTTCAAGTGCAATTCTCTGAATGCATAGCACAGCGGTGTCTGGTGAAAAGCAATTGTATTTACGTCAGTGGTCGAACAAAGCTTTAGACATCAATGTTCAACTGACATCAAGTAGAAAAAGAGTTAAGGCCTAAAAGCTTCAGGTTATACACACTCTGCAACACAGAGTTGAGCACACATTTTAAAAAGCATCAATTTTATTGACCGTAAAAAATGCTTAACTCTGTCTCCAATCCCATACCCTTTGATGAGAGCCCAGTGACAATAAAAATTCAATAAACAGGAAAAAAACTGCCAATTTACCGGATCTGAATTGGGAATATTTAGTATTCTGAACAGGATTGTGATGCCCTTCTTTTCAGATAAGAACGCAAAGATTTGAGCTTGTGCTCCTCAGCCCAAGATACAGGTACGAAAGAGCTACTTTGACACAGCTGTCTTTTATGTGTCTACTCAGGGCCTTACCGCACATCTTCTTTATACTGTGTTATTATTTATTTATTTTAATTTTATTTATTTTATTTATATACCGCTATACCTTTTTTAGATCATAGAACTTTATACCGTGTTAATCCACTCCAGCCTTTCATGGTAGGGATACTGCACCTTGCCACTTTTCTGCGTAATCTCACCATTAGCATGCTCCACACATGGATATCTGTTTCACAGTAGCCACCTCATAGCCTCCTCGCTTATCTCACCCCCAGCTTCATGACTGTTACTTTTTGGGGGATCATTTGTTTCGCTGCCATGCTGTCATGGTGAAAAGATGCTATGCTAATCCCCAACCTGCCCGCATCCCACCCAGTAATACAGTTCTCATAGAAGGAACCAGGATCAGAATTCTGCAGCAAAAAAGCTACAGGTTGATGGTGTGAAAAGTGATCATTGATGGATTATTTCCAGTGTACAAAAATGCACATTTATGATGGCAGGACGATGCCAGAACACAGTAGGGCATGGTAGCTGGTGATGTTGCTACGTCACTATGTCGCCATAGCACCGTAATGTGATAAGACCCGCAGAAATAAGTCCCACTGTCTTTAGTGGAGATTATTTCCAGACAAATTGGTAGAAGATTGTAACCTTAGTCAATGTTATATAATACTCACTCTTTATTATCAGTTAATAATTACCTAATCCATCTAATTGTTTGTTGAATGCATTTATGGGTGAGGGAGTTTGTAGCATATAGAACAGTTTTTTTAAAAAGTAAACAAAAATGTGTATTCTGATTTTCACATCTGGGTTTTTAAAAGTAGAACAGGAAATGTGATAGAAAAAAAAAGCTAACAGGTGCCACCCCAACTTATAGATTGCAACCTTGAATCACAAAGACTGGCTTCATATGAAGAGTTAAAGATAGTGTCCTGAGTTGGTGAAGATGAATGTTCCTCGAATATTCTCCCTTTCTGCCAGTTTTACTTCTGCATACAAATAACCGTGAGGTTCAGCATCATTTAGAACCCAAAGAACTGTAGAGTAGGGGCTCTCAGTCTTGGGTTATTCTCCATATGTTTTGGCCTTCTGTTCCCCAAATCTTTGCTCATTTGATCATGCTAGCTGGGGCTTCTGAGAGATGAAGTGCAATACACTGGAAGGGCAAAGGTTGTCCCTGGAGCCTGGAAAGTTACTTTTTAACAAAAACTTATTCAGTTTCTGAACATTACGTTGATTTTTTAAAAAGATTTTTAAAAGTAACCAGTTGCTATTACTCATTATGATAACGGAAAAAGGTAACTTGTTATCATTTAATATTACTCTGCTCTTTGTTTTCTCATTATTTTCTGATAATTTTTGAGGTGCATCAGTCCTGGGAAAAGTCCTGTCAAAACTTCTCTTGAAATACCTTTATAAAAGTAACTTTTGAAAATAACTAGAAATGATAACTCGTCTTGCCAATAAAGTAACATTGCTTGTTATGGGTAACAATGTTACTAGTAACTCATTATTTCCAAGTTTTGTATTAACCTACCCTATAAACTGATTGCAAGCATTATTGGGATAAAGTGTGTGCTGTTGGATTGGATCTAAAATCATAAGTTATCAGAGTCCTGCTCCATGATATAGCTACAGAGGGACAAAATGTGGGCATTGCCAGCCCCCCCCCCCCCTAATAAAACTTTCCTGCACTCCCAAAATTTCTAGCACTGCCCGCATCCCACCCAGCACTGGAGAGAGTGTGAAAATCATTCACACCTAGAATGTCTATAGTTTCTGTGTTTGCTTTCCGTTTCAATTTGTCTGTTCCTTTTCTTTGGATGTCTAAACTCTTATTTCTAAATTCTCGACTAACATTTTAAGTGACTGCAATGCTAGAAATTTAGAGACAGACAGAAATTTAGAGACAGACAGAAGGGGAGATAAGTTTTATGCAGGAGTAGTGGTGGGATGAGGTTGTGCTTGTGTTAGAAGAAGTTGATCCTTGCCATTTCTTTTTCTCTCTGTATAGCCCCTCCTGCTTCCTGAAAATCTGCTCTGAGAGGGGCTGGTGGACCTCCTGGAGCAGCATGAGTCAGAATAAGAGGGAGAAGGGGAGGGTACAAGAATAAGGACTTTGTGAAAAGTGTTTCTCTCATCCCTTCTTTCAATGGTGAGCCTATGCTAGACCCTTGTGCTTTAAAATCACAGAGTCTCCATGGAAGGGGTCCCATGGACTATCAGATCCAACTCTTTCCTCAATGAGGAATGCCTGCTAGAGTGTCACCAGCAGATGGTTGTCCAGCCTCTTTGGAAATGACAATTTTGATGGTGTGGTTGAAGGCTATGCAAGGCTAGTGTAACAGATAGTGGCAGATTCCAGAGGTGTCACTAGGGAGTGTGGGGGGTACAGACCACACTGGATGACACCCCAGAAGACGGTGTACACCTGGTGGGGCAGCACACCCAGTAGGAGTGGTACGGGTTAATGAGAAAGGGCATTGCCTCCCTTTTCTTCTCTCCAGCAAACATGCCAGACCATAAAAGGGCTCTCCAAAGACTTCCTTAAGGAGCCCTGATGGCACAGTGGTTAAATGCCAGTACTGCAGCCATACGGTTATGAGTTCAATCCCAGGAAAGGTTCCAGGCTCCACTCAGCTTTCCATCCTTTCATAGCTTGGTAAACTGAGTACCCAGTTTGTTGGGGGCAATTGGCTTACACATTGTAAACTGCTCAGGAGTGCTAGTTCACTGATAAGCACTATAGAAATGTACTTGCTATTGTATATTCCTCAGCAGCGGCTGCTGTGTGTGTGTGCGTGCACACATGTGTGTGTGCACCTTCCCTTTAGAGTTCTGCATCGCTGAACCCTGAATGGGTACTCTGGAGGCCATAGTGATTGGGTTGGGTGGCGGATGGATGGATGGATGGATGGATGGATGGATGGATGGATGGAGGAACGGCAGAGCAGTCCCCTCCTGCATTGTATGACAACAACTGCAGTGATGCCACTGAGTGATGCCTATAGTTGTCTCTGAGGACCAGCACAATACTGAAATTATCTCCCTCAGGGCCCCTGGCATGTTTTTGAGAGTGTCTCAGCAATCAAGGGGTTAAATTAATACTTTCTGGTTTGCCCATCAAAATAAAGTGATTAACCTGGGAAAATGTTAGCGCATCAGTTGCCCCATATCTTGTCTTGTACTCCTGAAACTGGCCCCAAGTCAGTACATATCAGGAAAAAATGGGCTCTTACCATTCTGTCCATAGTGACAGTTCTGTTCAAAGGAAAACTGATCTTGAGAAGGTAATATTGATTGTTGTCTACTGAATGGTGGTGGGTTGGTGTGGTGATCCAAATTAAGCTAACACAACAACCTTCTTTATTCTGTGCTTGGATTCTAGATCCGTGTATTTCATCTTGAACTGCACTCAGATCAATCGCCATGACAGATTTCTTTGTCTGAAGGCTAGCATTTCGCTGACATTTTCCAGTGACAAGCAGTTGCATCATGGACCTAGATAATGAGCTGCTCAACACCACAGCCTTCTGGACTCCTCCTTCCTCTCAGTTTGACCCTTTCTCCCCAGAGACATCTGCCACTAATGCTTCTGTCAACATGACAAGCCATCACTATGACTTAACTAGCAATGCCGTCCTTACCTTCATTTACTTTGTGGTGTGCATTGTGGGTTTGTGTGGCAACACTTTGGTTATCTATGTCATTCTCCGCTATGCCAAGATGAAGACCATCACCAACATCTATATACTCAACCTGGCCATAGCTGATGAACTATTCATGTTGGGATTGCCTTTCCTG
Organism: Sceloporus undulatus; assembly: GCF_019175285.1. Taxonomy (NCBI): domain Eukaryota; kingdom Metazoa; phylum Chordata; class Lepidosauria; order Squamata; family Phrynosomatidae; genus Sceloporus; species Sceloporus undulatus. The sequence continues at coordinate 150,907,444 of NC_056523.1, read as the reverse complement.
GCTATGCAGGTGGCTTTGGTTCACTGGCCCTTTGGGAAAGCCATCTGCCGGGTTGTCATGACCGTGGATGGAATTAATCAGTTCACCAGCATCTTCTGCCTCACAGTTATGAGTGTGGACAGATACCTTGCTGTTGTACACCCCATAAAATCTGCCAAATGGAGGCGGCCAAGAACAGCAAAGATGGTCAATGTAGCTGTCTGGGGGATCTCCCTTCTGGTCATACTGCCCATCATGATATACGCTGGGGTGAGCAATAACCACGGGAGAAGTAGTTGTACCATGATCTGGCCAGATGAATCTGGTGCTTGGTATGCTGGCTTCATCATCTATGCTTTTATTTTGGGCTTCTTGGTCCCCCTCACCATAATCTGCCTTTGTTACCTGTTCATCATTATCAAGGTGAAATCCTCTGGGATCAGGGTGGGTTCCTCTAAGAGGAAGAAATCAGAGAAGAAGGTCACCAGGATGGTCTCCATTGTAGTTGCTGTTTTCATCTTTTGCTGGCTGCCTTTCTACATCTTTAATGTCTCATCAGTCTCTGTTCTGATTGTGCCAACACCTGTCCTCAAGGGTATGTTTGACTTTGTAGTGGTTCTCACCTACGCCAATAGCTGTGCCAACCCCATCCTTTATGCCTTCTTGTCTGACAACTTCAAGAAGAGCTTCCAGAATGTCCTCTGCCTGGTGAAAGTCAGTGGCATGGATGAAACTGACAGGAGTGACAGCAAGCAGGATAAGTCCAGGCTCAATGAGGCTACAGAAACACAGAGGACATTGCTGAATGGAGACCTTCAGACCAGCATCTGAAAGATCTGTGCAACTGTCCCCTCATCTCCTTCCTGTGTCTTCAACAGAAGGCAACCAGCCCCCACAAGTCAGGTCAAGAACCTTTCTGACCCTTCTGTTAAGGGAATGGGAAATGGAAGGGTTGGGTTGGTGCAAGAACAGACTCACTTCAGTGGCTAAAGTCAGGCTGGATTTAAGGATACTATTCAAAAGGAGAAGTACACGGTGAGGATCACAGACTTTAAAAAACATGCAGGTGTGTGTGCAGCAGTACATGCATGTCTGAATACACAGTGTGACTGAGCATAGGGTGATCTCTATCCCAGATCCCATTTGAGTTAATCTGATCTTTAAAACAAACAAACTTTCACAGGACTTGTGGTGCACACAAAATCTACACTTTCAAATGTTACATTTCCAATATTTGACTTAAAACCTTTTTTTAAGGAAGAACTTGGCTGAAACTTTAACATTAAAACCACCACCACCCCTCCAAGTGTTGAGTTGATGAGAAGTTCAGAATTTGAAGTTTTCATCAAGTTCAGATCATTTGAACACTTGCCATTCCAAATTCTGGGTGCTTTGAAAGTTTAGGTCTATGTGCTTGTCAAACAGGCAAAACACTGAATCCATGCATTATGTGTCAAAATGAAAGTTCACACAGTTATAGAGCTACTCATAAGGGCGGTGAGGTGAATAGTAACTACATAACTGCTATCTCATTCTTGTTTCTGGGCTAAGTAATGGAATGGGATCTTTGAAAGAGAACCAGGGATACTGAAAAATACAGAAAGTATATAGCATGTTGATGTTGGTGGTGGGTGGGTGGGATAGATGGATGGATAGTGCCAGGAGATAAACTAGTATATATGACTAGAATGTATCCCTTACTATGGTTTTATATGAAATATGTGTATTGCCCTATCTCTGTATCTTTGCCTTCTACATAATAGTTTTCCCACTGAAAGGACCTTTGTTGACAAGATAGAATTGCCAAAAGTTTAAGACTTCTGTAGCATCTGCCAAATGCCAAATGTCAGGCAATACCTTTATTAGGAACAATCAAAATATCACAATATCATGAGTAATCTTTTGGATCCTCTAGTTTGCTTCATGCGGCTGGCTCTTGTTCTCAGCTTTTGCAGCTTAAGGAAGGTATTATGTAACACACTGTGGCATTTGAAATTGTTCCAAGGAATCCACTAATTTTTGCCAAAACAGTGAATGTAGTGAACCTTGGATTTAAAACTCCCTTTCCTTCTTCTTTATCATGGCCTAGTCTTGAAATACAGATAAAATAAACAGAATCACAGTGCCATTCCTGTTATTCCCTGTCATTATGCTAGGGTGAACTCACACATGCCTTTCACTACTTGATGGCTAAGTGAGGGTCTTGAAACAGCCACCACAGATCAATTGACAGAGCAGTATTACCTTTGGTAGCTGTTTGGCTACTCATTAGTTTTCTGGGTGAGTGGGGGACATACTAATGAGCAAATCTAGGTGTCTCCCCCCCCCCCACCTAAAGAACCTAACCAAACCAAGCCAACTGGGGGGGAGAAAAGCAACCAGTTTGCAGATGAGACTGGGCATGGAAAGGTCTTTTGTAAACTGTCCTCCTGCCTCCATCTAAAAGAAACCTGAGGGTTAAACTGGCCAAAGGTATATCTGTGGCATAGCTAATAATTCTGGGGATGGCAGGTGGGAGAGACTCTTGAGGGGAAATCGCTCAAAAATGACTTCTGTTTCAGAATCTGGCATCTTGTGCGGAACCCCCCAAGATCTTAGGCCTGTTACAGACTGCCAAAATAAAGCTGCTTCGGGTCTCTTTGGAGGTATGCTATTTAAATGATGCATGAGTCCTAAGAGTCCGGAGGTTGCACCAAAGCCACACTCCAGTCCTAAGCACTGGAGTGCAGCTTTGGTGCAGCTTCTGGATTCTTAGGGTGCATGCATCATTTAAACAGCATACCTCCAAAGAGACCTGAAGCAGCTTTATTTTGGCAGTCTGTAACAGGCCTTAGCTTTCACCTGCTCTGAGTAAAAAGAAGGAGACTTTCTAATTCTGCTTGAAAGGAGACAAGTCATACTGAGAGAATACCCAGGACAGCAGAGGATGGGGAATAAAGAAGTGGTTAGGTTTTCCTAGAAGCCAGCATGGTGTAGTGGTTTGAGTGTTGGACTATGGCTCTGGAGACCAGGTTTCAAATCCTAGCTCGGCCATGTAAATCCACTGAGTGACTTTGGGCAAGTCCCACTCTCTCAGCCTCATAGGATGTCAATGGCAAATTCCCTTTGAAGAAACATGCCAAGAAAACCCCATAATAGGGTCGCTTTAGGGTTGTTATAAGTCAGAAAGGACCTGAAGACACACAACAACAAGGTTTTCCTTTAACTCCCCTGAAGCATGACCTCATCATTCCACTGAGCATCCTGTTCTTCCCATTGCTCCCTATTTCTCCTGCATGCTAGAAGTTGCTAGTCTTTCTTTCTCTTCTCCACCCAAATACCTCTCCAGAAATCCCAAGCCTTTTCATAATTTAATAAATTTTAAAAGTAAACAGGTTAAGCAATCTCATTTGTTTTAGTTCAAGTCTTGGGGTTTCCTGGTTGCAGAATCTAGCTTCTTTAACAAATGATGGTTCTCATTTGCCCCACCCACCACTTCCATCACTCTGGTGATCTGTAGGACACAGTCTCTATCGCAGAAAGCATCGCCTGTGGGAAACATTATTATACACTTCCTGTCTTTGTGAGAAACATTTTGATGCAAGACTGTTTGCATGTTTTATCAGTGATGTTCTGGGGCATTTAAGAATAGAGTATTACATTTTATGACTTGCTGCAGATGGCAAAGGACCACCACAATCCCTGCTTTGTGCTATGAATTCCATTGTCAGTCATAGGTAGGGTTGCCATAATTTGTTACCACAAACGTAGAAAAAAATGTAGGACAAAATTTTACTGAAATGTAGGACATTCAAGAAAAATGGAGGACACAACCAACTAGGAGTCACAATTATTTTTTTTTAAAGGCACACAACAGTAGAATTCAAAGATATTGTACCTGAGTCCTGACTGAAGGATGCATCTGAGGAAGTAGACTTGTCTAGGAAAGCTCATGCTGCCTAGTTGCTGCTGCTCCGCTGGAGCCTGAAGGAGGCCTTGTCATGGTGGCCTCCTTTTTGGGGGCCCAGCCAGCTGGCCGGGCCCCTTGTGGTTCTGCTGTGGCCAGAGGAGGCTGTGGCCAGGGGACTGACCGCAGAGCCACCTCCAAAGCCTTGCTGAGGCAGGAGTCAGCGGCTGGAGCCCCAACCGCAGAGCCGCCTCCAAAACCTCACTGAGGCCGGAGGGGGCCACGTCCGGAGCTCTGACCACGGAGCCACCTCCAAGGCCTTGGTGAGGCTGCGGCCAGTGCCACCTCCAATGAGGGCAGGGCAAACTGGCAGAGCCCGCCCCCTGTCCAGGCTCCTGCGCAGTGCAGCGTGCTCGCCCTCTCCATTATAAAAGGAGAGGGAGGCTGGAGCCCTGCGTGGCTGTGCCCCCGGCCAGCCGCGGGTGGCCAACCGGGAAATTAGGGCAAGCCGGGACAGGACCGTGCAAAGCCCTAAAAATCCAGGATAGTCCCGGTTGTTACCGGGATATGGCAAGCCTAGATAGGTATATGAAGCCCTGAGCAGATGAACCTGATGAATACAGTCCCATCGAGAACTGAGAAATTGCTCCTGTACATTATGATTTGACTTGTCCAAATATCTGGATTGTTTTTTTAAACTAGAGATAGACATGTTTACATAGGAAACACATAATAGATTTTGAGAGATATTGTTTTACACACACACACACACACACACTTGTGTGTGTGATACATATATAGATATACATAGACCTCTGTCTCTTTCTCTAATACCATCCATTATTTATTCAGTGTTCAAATCTTTGGCTCCACAGCTATGGTTGCTTTCCAAGTAATTAGTTCTACTGAACACAGTGGGGCTGACTTTTGTGTTTCATTGTTTTTTGAGGGTTTTGTAGTCTCTGCTCAGACTGTGGGCAACTCTCACAAGTCCAAGAGCCATTTTTCTGCCCTGGACCATCTGGGGGATGCACAGAATGCCCTGAAGACAAAAACAGTGGTTGATGTGGCTAGAGGTCCACTTTTTGTTTGTCAAAAAAGGTATGTTACACAGTACGTGGCCCCCTGAAACCTTTTTTACTTCTCAGAGGCTTCCAGAAGAGTCCATTCATCTGTTTTCCTCCTCTAGAAAAAGGCAACTCCACAGGAGTCTTGACAGGTGTCAGAACCCACAAAAACAACTTTGGGGACTGCATTTGACTCTGAAGCATCACTTTGAACTTCCCTGCTGTACTTTTATACAAGAGAGAGAAAGTGGATTTACATCATCTAGCCAGTTGAGCTTTTATATTTCCATAACAGACCATCTATCTATCTATCTATCTATCTATCTATCTATCTATCTATCTATCTGACAAAATACACCCAGGAGGGTTTATTGTCTTAAAATTAACAAGAGAAATAGCAACCATCAGATTCCCTCTTGTGACTTTACAAAGTGGGGAGCAGGAAAATCAAAACCTGCATTTCCCCCATTTTTTTTTTAAATTTGGAAAGAACCACATATATGGTTTTCAATGCACTCATTTCTGTTACACATTCTTTCCCTCCCCATTTTCTTCTGCATCAGCAACAGTGAGATGGAGATTTTTTAAAAAATTGATTGGCACAAGGTTAATTTAAGCCTCACAAAGGAAAATGGTATGTCCCTTATTCTAGATCCCAATCTAAATGATATTTCGGAGTTCAGTGAAGACTTGCTGTTAGGGCTTTTCCTAAAGCTTTTGGCAGCAGCTAGATATACAAACAGACCAGGGTCCTACCCAGAGCTTGAAAAGTGGCCAAAGGTTGTGCGTATGTGTATTTAAACTCTTGCAGTGGCCAGTGACCTAGTTTGAAGAGGAATCCCTCCTGAAATTCTGGTAGTGGTAGTCCAAAAAAAAAAAACACCCCCCTTTCCCAATACCTTTTCCTAAATCTCAATTCCAGGTCAAAGTATGAAAAAGACCTGTTACTCCAACCACTGCTACTCCTTTTACCCCCAAGGATAGGGAAAGTGTGGGCTAAGTCTGATTTGAGGGCCTTAGGAGCCTCTCACTTTTTAAAAACTAAAAGTACCCCCTCAAGCACCCTTGAGGGTGTACAGAGCATTTTTTCCACATTTGCCCCCCCCCCCATCTGTTTTAAATCCAGGAGAAGCCAGGGTGAGGACATGACACAGCTGTGGTTCTGCAAGGTCTTCTGGAAGCCAGTGTGGCCCTCCAGCCATTGGCATTTGCCCACTCCTGCTTTACACTAATCTTCCCAACCTGGAGCACCTAGATTTGTTGGACTACTGCTCCTAGCTGACAGAGTAAGAGGATGCTGAAATCCACTGCATCTGAAGAGGATCGAGTTGGGAAAGGTGGTTCTACAGCCACTTCTTATCTCTAGGTTGTTGACTGGAAAGCCACTCTTCTTCCTATAGGGTGCAGATGTGGTTTGACATATCACTTCTACTTGATGCTTCAGTTCTTTCCTCTGGCAGTAATGCTGTGTTTGCAGCATTCTCTTTTAGACTGGAGAAAACAGAGGATGAGAGTTTCCCTTCACCTATTGCACATCCATATTTGTATCATTTGGTGCCTCCGATGTTGGGGATATTTGATTATCTCTTTAGGAGTCAGAGAGGACGTGCATCCCAGTGTCCTCTTTATCGAAGGAAGTAAATATTAACTAAGGCTTTGTGAGGACTCTGTAGGATATATGCCACTAAGGATTAGTCAGGAGAACAGCATGTTACATTAAGATGAAAAATCATCTCATGGCTGCTAGGTGCTGATAAAGCCCAGTGATTTTTTTAAGCCTATGTTTTAGGCCATGTTGTATCAAAGAGCTTTAGTGGCTTAGTATGTCGTAGATGGCACAGGAGTTTATTTGCAGAGTGGAAGAGGTTTGCTTCAGCACTGATCTGTTTACCAAACTAACACAGCCATGCCTTCCCACTCAGTTTTGCATATCTCATATGCTATTGCATGCAATGATTGCTTGGCTTGATCTTGCAACACAAAATGAAAGAAAGACAGAGAACCTTGGGCTGTAGAAAGGCAATGGAAAGCAACAGACACTCTCAACAGTAATGGAAAGAGATGGGACACTGCTCAGTAGGGTCAGATGCCAGGATTTGAATAAGTGAACAGCAAACATCTATGTGCTTAGTACTATTATTAAGAGCAAAGCAACTGACTGAAGTCTGTGCTGGCAACATCCCAGCTATTCCTCCTGAACAGGAAAACAGAGCCCTGTACACTGTACATCCTGTTCTGGGTCCCTTAAAATACCCTTGTGCCTCAAGGCAGTGGAAGATGCCACTATTACTGAAGTAAGATTTGCTCACAACTCTAGGTGGCTTGTTTATGTAGATTGGGAATGGGACACTTGTCTTGTTCCTTAGGCAAGCAAGATCTAGTGCTAGATCTACTGAAGGAGTGGACAACAGGACTATGCAAGGTGAAGTGTCTTCCATCTCATTGGACAGGAAATAGGACTTGGCAAGCCACGGAGAGGAGAGGGTTCTCAGTTTAGAGATAAGAAAAAAATGGTGACAAAGAGACTGATGAGTTGCCGTTTTACTCAAAGAATTTTCCAATATTTTGTGTCCATTGAAATTTAGTCTTCAAAATTTGATCTCTCAAAGGTACAGGAGGTCTCCTGAAAGTTAAAGCTCCATTTGGCTTGTTCATTTGGCCAATTTGGTTTTGCTAAAATTACCCACATGCTCTCCTGTAGTCCATTCAGTTAATTATACCTGTCTTGCAGGATGACTGTTGTTGGCGATTCTTCCTGGCCCTGGTAATTCTGTATTCTGAAACAATGGTGGCTGCTGGCTCCCATGTTAGTGGGTTGGATAATTCATTCAGGCTTTTAATTTGAACTTTAATGGAGCTGTCCAAGGTGACAAAAACTGAAATTGTTGACAGCTCTTTTAAAGTCCTGGCTAAAGCCTATAGTGGATTCTCTATCCCAGTGACATGGGAGACAGCAGCACCCACTGCTCTGAAATTTACTACTGAAGGCTTACAAGTCGATCATTTTTTAAAGAAAAAAGTAAACTGCGGATGTTAAAATAATAACAACATATTGAAAATGTCCACAACTCTGTCTTCTGCCAGTGGCATTTTTACTTGCCAGGCCTGAGAGTAGTGGCCTCACTGTATCCAGGCATTTCCAACTGTAAAGAATTACTGCTTTACAGTGGTTAGTGCTTGGAAACAAGAGCCTCCCCATTCCTATCTCAAGAAGTGTTTGCATTAAAGTCTTTTCCTCCTGGAAGCATGTAATTGCCAGAAAGGCAATTTGTCCTCCTAACAACTTTCCATGGTTTTAGTTCTCTAGCACACCCAAGTGGTGGAAAGGAGAGTAATACAGGTTTATTTCCACATTTTTGCAAGGATGTGACTAACTCAGGTGTCTTTCTTTCAAACTACACAATTATAATTCTTTAATATCACTTTAACTGCTATGCCTTCATCCTATAGAACCCTGGGATTTGTAGTTTGTCTTGAATTCTAAACATCTCACAAAACGACAAATCCCAGGCAGGAACCATGGCATTTAAAGCAATTGTTGTTAATTACTCTCAAGCTGGCTTTAATTTATAGTGAGTTTATGAATGACAGTCCTCCAAGTCACCCTATTGTCAACAGTCCTGCTCAGCTGTGGTTTATTTTATTGAGACTATCCATCTTTAGTGTATTCTTCCTCTTTTCCTGCTGTCTTCTGCTTAGTCAAAATCCGAAATCCACAAAGCAGCAGTACCTTTATTGGGCCAGTCAAAAATGCACAAAACACATGATGCAAGCTTTCAACACTCCACTGGCTTTGTCATCATGCAAAGATGTTAACAAGCATACAGGAGAAGAAGAAAAAAGGGGTGATGTTAGAGTCACAGGCCTACATTTTGTCAAGATGTTGTTTTTGTTGTTGTTTTCAGGTATTGCTGTTCTATGAATTTTGGATGTTATTGTATTTTGCTGTATGGCCAGCACAACTCCCCCTGAATATGACTTCTGCGTTGCCAAGCATCATTGTCATTTCCAGTGAGTCATATCCTCTCATGTTATGTCTAAAATACAACAGTCTCAGTTTGGTCATTTTGCCTTGGGAGACTTTGGGCTTGATTGGCCCTAGGACCCATTTCTTGGCCATTTGGGCAGTCCATGGCTTCTGGAGAACTCTTTTAATCGCATTCTCTCTTCTCAAATTTCAAATGACTTGATCCTCTTCCTGCCAGCTTTCTTCTTTGCCAGCTTTCACAACCATACGTAAAAATCAGACATACAGTATTATTGCATGGATGATCCTGACTATGATATTCAATGATATAAACTTTGATTGGTATCAAACTGCTGTAATGTATCATGTATTGATTTGGTATCAAAATGGTATTGTGTGAAAGAGACCTAAGAAGAAGCCACACAAAATCACACTTTTTGGGAAGGCAGGAATGACCTTACCATTATTTTATTTACTTGTTTAAATACTTACATCCTATGCTATACCCATAGATCTCAGGATGGCATACAAAGCAGGTAGAATGGGGCCTCTGGAAACAACATGCCTCAGGAGAATCGTAGAGAAAAGGAAGCAGCTCTCAGTCTGCTTCCAGATGTAAGCTCATAGTGCTACACATTGAAGGATACTGTGACAGAGTAACCAGATGTTCCCCTTTCCCAGAATACAGCTTATGTTTTAACAATAACAACAACAACAACAATAATGGATCCTTCTAAAGTTCTTTTTTTCCTAGGAGCAGAAACAGAAAAGACTCACCTCTAGAGTTCAGGGAGCATTTGTTTCTCTAAGGCAAAAAGGACATGAAATGTGATGCCAGGCAGTGAGCTGCTTGAGGAAACAGAGCAAATGTTGAAAGGTTTCCCCCCCCCTTAATTTCAGCACAATGGACAAGTGAAAAGAATAATTTAAATGTTCAGTCAAGGGTTTGCTGCTAGTAAAGTGCAATTTTAAGCATTTGTCTTGCACAGAGTTTTATAAGCATATTGCAAGCCAACAAGGCATTTTAACAAAGATTAGTTGATCAGAAAAATACAGTTGAGTACATAATAAAATGCGGCGTATAAAATATAACTGTAAATAAGACGTATGGAATGAATTTATATTTATACTAGTGTTTTTGGCTTTTATTTTGTAATGTCCTACATTTTTCTTCAATGTTCTACCTTTTGTGGTGCTGCCTTGTCCTCTTTTGTGGTTATGACATTTGATCACCCTGCTGATTGTAATGATTTCTTCGTTCACTTCATGATTTTCATTAGGAAGGAAAAAAAGACAAAAGACGGGGAAACACCAGAGAGTTACAAGTGAAAACAACAAGGCCCCCCCCCCCCCCCGCAAAAAAAATCTGTGTTTGGGGCAGGGAATGGCATAGTCATATTCCATCTGGAAGCACCTGCGGTGTTGATTCAGCTGGTTAATGAAAAGCTTCCTCTTAGCTGAGCCTCTCATCTGATTGCAAAGCCATTGAGAGTTGGATGGATGAGAAATAGAATTGGAATCCTCAGCAATGTTTTCACTGACTTTCTAGCATTCCTTGAGGACAGCAGCTTCCACATTATTGCCCACTGAACTTGGGTTGTGTTCTTGAATGAGAGTTGATCAGAAATAGTGGACCAGCTTCTCTGCAAAGACAGCTTACTCACTGGTACGGGTCTTCCCCTACAATAGGCAGCCTCAGGGGAATGATAGGTGTCTTGTGAAGTGCTCTCTTTGTTTATGCAAGGAAACTATTGAAACCCTGCAGGTCCAGCTGGAAGCCTATTAGAGTTGGTAATGCAGTTAGCAAGTTCCTAGTGCTGTAGCATGCCCCTGCCCCACAATCCTTCGCAGCATGTTAGGGATCCATGGCAGCTAAACAAGAGTTCCTTGGCAAATGCTGAAAGCAGCTTTAATATAGTTTCCTGAAGACAAGATGCAGAAGGACACAAGGTTCCTGTAGGTGATTTTGGAAGTGCTTCTGGTCATGCTGCATTGAGTTGGAGCTGAGACATGTGTCACAGCAGTTGCCAAAGTTCCCTTTTCTCTACAACTTTTTAGGACTACATCTAGTGACTTTGCCTTTCATACATGTACTCAAACATGGTCCTTCTCTTCCCAAACTAAAGATTATCTTGAGGGAAGAGATCTTCCCTAGGATGTCAATGGGTGGGGAGGGAGAATTCTTCTTCCATTCCTGCTCTGGTCCACCCTTTCTCCACCCTTCTCTTCTCCCACACATACACTTCTCTCTGTACATTTAAAACCTTCAAATTTGGTGCTAATTTAAATTTATTTCCTGTCTTAGGCTGCATCTACACTTCAGAATTAATGCAGTTTGAAACCACTTTAACTGCCATGGCTCAACTGGAGTTGTAGTTTTGTGAGATAGTTAGGCTTCTCTGTCAGAGGCTCTGGTGCCACAACAAACTACAAATCCAAGAATCCATAAGATGGAGTCATGATAGTTAAAGCAGTGTCAAACTGCATTATTTTTTCACTGTGGTGGCAGCCTTCAATGAGCTGATGGAAGGGCATTGCTTGTTGTTACTATTGCTTTCAGTATTGTGGGGAGATATGTCGCTGAAGGATGGAGAACAGCTGACTGCTAATTCATAAAACAAGAGATGCTAGATTTCAAACCATGGTGTAAACAGGTCTCTGTGGACAGTCAATAACTAGGGGGAAGATGGGATCAAAGACAGCACTTTTTAAAGAACAAGTTGTCAGACTAATTGGTTCTGGTGGGATAAGAGGTCTGTCATATTAATTTATTTATTTTGCATTAATTTCAGGATTACATCCCACTGTGCTTTGGTGGCCACAAAAACTTGTTGATGTCAGATGGTTATATAACTCTGATTTTTTCCTTCTAAACTGTTTACAGATTATAAAACAAGACATGGGCAAGTCAAATAAGGAGATGATATATACACCAGATGACAAGTCTCTGGAACCTTAGCTAATCATTATGAAAATTAGAGAAATTTCATAGATGCATCATTTCTTATCTTTGCATATGAAAGAGGTCTAAATGCATAACCTAGAGTAAATCCATTGAATCACGAATATACATAGGTTTTGATTTAGCAAGTTCCTCTGAGTCAAAATTTCTACTCCAAGTGAGACTAGCAAAGCTTCACAATCTGCCAACATGCCTACCTATTTCATGTACAGGAGCTCAGTCCTCTGTTGCTTTTGGTCACCAAATGGTTGTCTTGTGACTAGACTCTGTGGGTACAGTCTGCCTTCCAGATCCATGGATTCTATAGCCATGGAATCAATCAACCACAATGTGAAAATATTCAATCCCTACCCCCAAAAGCAAACTTTGATTTTGCTGTTTAGACAAACTACAAAGTTGAATATAATGGGATTTAAGTACCCATGGATTTTGGTATCCAACGGGGAGGACCTGGAACCAAAGCAAGGGTCCACTGTATTATAAATCATGTTGAATTTATTTATCTCTATCAGATACCTCCAACAAAAACATCCTGTAGTTTTCAGGTTGACACGGAAGTCCAGCATTCTTAGAATAATGGAGCACTGGCAAACTGAGAAACATCTCATAGTCTTTGGATTTGCACTATGTTTTCTGTAGTTTTTAATCCACTAGTTATTGCCTTGTTCTTGATGGCTAGGGTAGGTTGGGTCTCTGGTTTCCCTCTTCCTTTCCTTTTAAAATAATTGAAAGTTGCTAGCTGATATGCTAAGCCATTTTGGTGTAGTGGTTTGAAGCATTGAACTACAACTCTGGAGATCAGGGTTCAAATCCTTGGTTATGAACACTTACTGGATGGTTTTTGGTGGGTTTTTTGATGTCCTTGGACAAATTGCACTCTCTCAACTTCAGAGGATGGCAATATCAAACCTCCTTTAAACAAATCTTGCAAAAAAAATAGAATCATAGAGTTTGAAAAGACTTCAAGGGCCATCCAGTCCGACCCCCTGCCATGCAGGAAATCTAAATAAAATATAATAAGTTTGCCTATTATGTTTTATTTAGTTGGGTCACTAAGAGTTGGAAAAAATTTGAAAGCACACACCAACAACTGATATTTCAGAGATGAATTAGACTCTCCCTTTTTTCTAAATTTAAACATACCCAGCTCTTTCAGTCTGTTCTTCTGAAAGTGCCTTTCAGACAGGAAAGGTAACATGTAGTGCAAGGCATCAAATGAAGTCTTTTAAGAACACAAGGGAAAAGAACATTTTGTTTTATTTTCAAAATTTGGAACAAAGAAAAAGATCTATAATATGACCTCCCTGGTTAGCAGGGCATCTCTTACTCCTCTGCTGTCTATCTGGATATTTGTTATTTCCCTGTGGATAATTCCATTTTATTCATACAAGTGGCACAATGAAGCTGCAAATAAGTACTTGACAAGATGTTGGTTTCAGTGGTAAGTTCTAAGCACAAACTGACACTCTGCTACTAAAATCAATAGACTTAAAAGTGATTAACTGTGGCTGTATCATTGTCCAATGTTGCCAACAATTCTCCTGTTCTACACAACTATTACAGCAAAGTCAGAACATTTTAATGGCACTAGAGATAGCTGGATAATATTTTGCTAGTATGTAAATGAATGTATATTTTTCTCTTCTGTAGTGAACACTAAGGAATAAAATAGTTCTGCAGTTCTATTGCTGTTCTAAGTGCTGTTCTACTGGGGAAAAGCTGTAGAGGGCTGTGCTACCTAGTGCCCACTTGTTCCTCTGAATGTTTCTGACGTGGTGATATCAAGAGGTAAAATGAATTTTTAGAGAAATAAACATAGTCTTGCAGTTTGTTTTTCTTACAAGTGGACAATGTACTTGAAGTGCATTGAGGACGAGGCAACTCAATGGTGAAACAGCACTTTTTTTTGTGGTATTTATAGGTACTTACAAACAAGGCTTTTATGGTGCAATTTTCTATCATCCTTTACTTAATTTTATGGCAAATCTAAACATCATTGTCTTCCACTTGTAATTCTTTTATGTTTTCCAAATGCTTCCATCTTTTTCCATCTCTGTCCCAAATTCCATTAAGGAGGGGAATGGTCCAGTTTACAAATTACTGGGTTTTGTGCAGAAAGATTCAAGGTGCTGATTTCATACCAAATGTTCTCCAGCATTCAGGATTAGCATTTTCTCCCAATAAGCAAAGTCAGCACATTGATGGATAAATTGAGATGATAGGTTATGGTTGGTTTGGGTGAAGTTGGGGATCTTGAAGTATGATGAATTTGAGACAATGTCCAGAATCTTGGTGGTGTCCTATATGTGTGTAAGTTTCCCTATGGAAGTGACTGGGCATTTTTGTCTTATGTGGAATGTCTGCATTCACTTCTGTTGAACCAAAGTGGCACACGAAATGCCATTACACATGCAGATGGCCATGCACATTGATGTGCACAGGGTGCACATTCAGTTGTGCATTCAGTAGCATATTTTGGTGAGTGTGCAATTGCACAGTGTTGCCACTCAGCTTAAAAGGTTCAGTGTAAAATAGGACACTGCCTTTTACCAGGTCAGAGTATATGTCCATGTCTAGCCTATTATTGCCTATAGTTCAAGGCAGAAATTGGAGTATGAGGCCCTTCGTGAGTTCAGACTGCATTTCCTACCCACTCCACCCACAATAGCCAAGGATGAAGGATGCTAAGAAATGTATTCAAACATTTATTGGGGGTGATATGGAGAGGCGGTGGCACATGATTCCCATCCATGCTCTCCAGGGTATTGAGGACAGAGATTTTTCTCATGATTTATAATCTGTTCCTATCAGGGGTGTATTTAAACTGGAGATTGAATTCCAGTTTTTCTCACAATGCAGAATCACTGTCCTTTGAAATGGGGTAGCTAGGCTGACCAAAGGCAGCTGGCACATCCATACTGATTGAAATATCCCAGATTTTGTACCTGTTGGTTGCATCTGAACTGCAAAAATAATCCAGTTTGACACCGCTTTAATCACTGTGGCTCAATGCTGTGGAATTCTGAGATCTGTTATTTGTTGTGGCATCTGACCTCTTTGATAGAGAAGACTAAATATCTTTTAAAAACCCTACAAATCCCAGAATTCCATAACATCGAGCCATGGCAGCTGAAGTGATGTCAACTTGGATAATTTCTGCAGTGCGGATGCAGCTGTTCTTTCCAATTTTCTACTGCATCAAAATTAATCAACCTGCGAATCTGGTAGAAAAAGTCTCTGATTGTACTGGGAGCTGGGAGAAACAAAACAGGTATGGATCTCCAAAATAACACAAGAAAGAACAGGGACAAATCCTGAGGCTTTCTGTGCACTGATAAGCAGTATAGAAATGTATTTGCTATTTCTGGTCTTTTAAAATCAGTCTTGGCCTATTCTTGCTGACCAAATGGTTCTCCTTGCTGAACAGTTGCCACTGAAGGCTTACTCATTATTCTTCTTTGGCTTTATTGACTTTGTCTTGCCGAAAGATGGCAGCCTTGCTTTTTCCCCCCCAGGACAGGACCAGTTGATTTGTGAGGTGCTGGTGGGAGTATGGCCCCGTGCTTGGAGAGAGAGTAATGTTTGTAAAGATACTGTAAAAATATTTTCAAGATAATTTCAAACTCCAACTGCTCAAGCAATCTTATGGAAAGATACATCATGTCTGATTTCCTTTCTAGCGATGACACTTTGGCATCGATTTAGAGTACGTATTTTCTTGTACTCATTTGGCAAAACTATGTCTCGTACCATTATTAATTGTTCTTTGTTGAAGTTTTTTCTTTGTATAGTTGATGCCATGTCAATATATTATATTGTTTCTCCCCTCCCCTCTCCATAACTAAAACTGAATTTAAATTTTAAAAAGAAAAAAATAGTACTCTCAAGAGACCCCTGGCTGGGTTGGTGTAATAGGAATGCAGCACGCTGCTGCCTGGGTAGATTAGACATCTTCAGAAATGGGAGCAGCACCTTGCTTTTCCATTAGCTACTGAATTCCTTATATAAGTGATGTGTGTGCAGCTATATGTCCTGATCAGAAGCAATGGGTAGCCATGGAAACACCATGTCATTAACCAACAGTATACACATACGCATTGCTTTGGAAGGGGAGGGGGAGACAGAACAGGTCTTTTGCCTTCATAACCCACATCTGGCTCCCCACAAGTTCCTACAATGTCACTGGGCAAGGAAGAGGCACCATCCAGCCTCTTTCTTCTCAGGAAATGGGCTTTTTTTGCTGCAATGATTTTCAAGCACTGCTTCCTGGCAGTCCATGTGCCATAGTAGCACTCCCCCTCCCACCAATCCTCCAGTATAGTAGTCCCTCCATATCTACAGATTCTTTATACACAAATTCAACTAGTTTGAAAATATTTTTTTTAAAAAAACATCCTTAACCAACCCTTGATTTTGCCATTTTATATGAGAGACACAATTTTACTACACCATTGTATTTAATGGGAATTGAGCATCCATGGATTTTGGTATCCACAGGGGATCCTGGAACCAAACGCCCATGGATACATCCACTGTACTATCTTGCTGTTGGGGTTTCCCATTTTTATTCATTTATAGCTGCTGGTGTCTCCCTTTTACCCAGTCTGTTTGTCTTTATGTAGTATAGACCCTTAGATCTTCTGGCTGATATGGTATCATTTCTGTACGGCTCTAGGCACTTTTGTTATGTTTACCCAATGTGTGTACACATGTCTACACACACACACCACTTAGCCATAGTCCAAGTGTTAAAGGATTAATCATATGCTTTTTGAGGAGCCGTGTTCTCTCCTTCCTACAATTGCAGTATGGGCCTCCTTGAAGGTAATGGCTGAACCAGCTTCCTATTAATGTGAGGAAAGCAGAAATGTGTGGAAGATAAGAAAGCTGCATCCATGCACACAGGCAGGAAACCCATTGCCTTCCAGATGTTTTGGACCACAAGCCCCATAATCTCTTATCATTGGCCATACCTGCCATTGCTGATTAAAGCTGTGCTCTAAAACATCTGGAAGGCATCAGAGAGCTTTCCTCCTCAGTAGAGAGCAGTCATGATTACTTCTCAGTTCTTGGTAATTGCTGCTTTCTAAGACTCCAAAATATATCTACAGACTGCAGTGAAATAAGAGAAAACAGCAGCAGAGCTCTGAAAAGGCAACATTAATGTGGGACTCCCTGGGGACATGTGGACCATTGCCAAATGTTCCCAGTGTTTGATCTGATTTTGTGGGAAACGCATCAGGTTACTTCAGTCCAAGTACAGTACAACATTCTCTCCCCATATAGGTCAATAGGACAGCCTTACTGCCTCGGGCAACTTGACATATGCTCTCTGAGATTTCTTCATACTCACACTATTTTCTCTGTTGTGTCGTGAATGGGGCTATGGGTGAATTTAACATTGCACATTTTAAAGTTCAATAATTTGTCTACTTAAAAATACAGAAAGTATTGTTGCCTGCTTCCTGTATCATGTGTGATGGTAACCCTGCCCTTCCTGAACTCCAAGTATTTTCAGATTGAGCCATTTAGTTATATTTCCTAATACTTCTTCTTCATCATCTTTATTCAGTGGTGCTAGCATCATATCCCTCCAGTTCGTCAATTCAGCATTCCACCTCAGCTTACAACCCTCCTCTCAAAAAGTCAGTCTGGGAATAGAAGCTGAATGGGTCTATAAGACCACTTCATTTTGTGTTGTGGCAAACTGAAGCACTGAATTCACCCTGCATGCATGGTCTTTCCACCCTACTCTGTCTGTTGCAAATGAATGTTGATGACTGTTCCAATGTAGCCTCTGAAAGGAAAGCTAGTGTGGTATAGTGGTTTGAGTGTAGGACTACAAGCCTAGTACCAGGGTTCAAATCCTTGTTCAACCAAGGAAACCCACTGGGCAAGTCACACTGAGGAAAGCAAAGGCAAACCTCCTCTGGACAATTCTTGCCAAGAAAACCCCATGATAGGTTCGCCTTAAGGTCCTCATAAGTTGGAAATGACTTGATGACACACAACAACAAAGCCTCTGAAAATGACATTGCTGTGCAACAATGAGCATGAGGCACATTTAACAAGTCGATTATCCTAAAATATGCCTTGATTCTGAAACAGTGGAGGAACAGAGAGAGATCTAACATTGTATTCAAAATTCTGCCTGCCCAGACTAACTGCATGGTGTTCAGTTTTTCCTTCTGCAGAGAAGATGTGTAGTGTGTGCACATGTGCATGTTTATGCAAACACACACATTTAGGTTGGTGGTTAGGTAGGTTAGCATAAATAAGAATAAGCTTTTGAATAACACTGCTGTTGTAATTGCAATAAAACAATTAAAAGTAATCTCCAAGAAATACATTCAAACCTCTAACTAAAAACTTTTGCAAGACTTCTAACGCAGGACTGGGAATTGTATAGTCCTTCAGATGTTACTTAACTACAATTCTCACCATTCATTTGTCCCCACTAGCTATGGTGCCTGATGATGATGAGAGTTGCAGTCCAACAACAACAACTGGAGGACCATACTATTCCCACTCCTGCCCTAAAAATTTATACAGATAAATTATACAGATGAGCTGATCTGAATGCAAGCAGGAAGATGATGCCATAGAGTGGGATTTACAATGGGAAATATTCCTGTTTGGAATATTCTATAACTTTGTTCTGTGATGGGAATGATCGCTTGCCTTATAACATGTTGTCTTCGTCCACTTAAGCCTTTAGCAAATGATGGCTGGGTTTAGCACCTGGATGTCCAACACATCACAGGCAGGGAAAGGATATGCCTGTAGCTTTGTATATCTTGGGTGCTCTACTCAGCTTACTATGAGCAGGTTCCTGGGCTGCAAGTGAGAGCTCACTTACATGCAAGAGGTTCCCACTCTTCTTCAGTTTTTATTTCCAATGACAGCTAATAAGAAGTAACAGCAGAAGAAGCAGAATGGGAAATGATGAAGGCTCCATCTGGCCCATGGGCCAGAGGGTTTCCATCTGTACTTCAATGCAAGCCACTCATAAAAGAAATCAGTTGAATTATAGTCATTAGTCATAGTGATGTGAATGTTCAGTATTGTCTTTTCCTCCTCTTCCTAAAGTCTTATTAACTTTTGCCCACTACAGATAAGAAACTTTTTATATGGAACTATAATTTGCTGTTGTATAAACATCTCCCATAATAATAAATTGTGTAGCATTTGCAGACTACAGTGAACACTGCCACATTGGGTGGAATACTAGACCAGCTGGGGTTTGTTCCATGTTTACTCTTCACCACCACCTCAGCCCTCCTTCTCCTTTAAGAAAGATGGTGCTGGTGCTGGTGATGATGGTGATGGTGATAACAACAACAGTCTCCACATCTAACATCTACTGCAGTGATTTGTGCAATGGATTTACCTTTTGTGTTGAAACACCTCACAACAATTGATTCAATGGGTCTACTCTTGCTGAGGTTAACAGGATTCTGGCATCTGTGTGTAAATGATATACTGTTGAGGTTCAACAAACTAAAAACTGGCAAGGATTGCCAATCATACAAAACTTCCATGATGATATATTATTTAACACATGAATCAGGACTCTGTACATGGATCAAGATCTTGGTTTAGAAGGTTAAGTGTAGTTCCCAAATGATAGAATAGCAAACAGGTGCATCATCAACCATCAAAAGCAAAATAGGAGGCAGGCTCCACTTGCTGATAGATGATTACTTCTTTAATTTCTTATTACTTTAAAGTAGAAGATAAAGAAGTGACTATCTATCAACACATGGAATCTGTCATTTTGCTTTGGTTAGAATACATGCTTATCAGTTCTCTCCTTTGCACTATCAAGGATCATCATGATAAGTGGGACTTTAGCAATATATATTCTTGCAAATGGATTTGTTGTTAGTTTACAATAGTATTTGATTCTTTTGGCTTTCTCCTCAATTTCTATGGTTTCTGCACATTCTTGTAACTTTCTATTTACCTGTTTGATTGTGCATTTGATAATATGTTGTACACTGACTGAACAAAAATTTGGCATGCAGATTATTTCAGATACAAATTACCTTCTAGGCCTGTAGCAGTTGGTACAGATTGAGTTCTCCTTATCTGGAATTCCAAAATACAAAATCATCATCATCATCATCATCATCATCATCATCATCATCATCATCCCATGGGTAGCCGAACTAGTGACTCCTTTGTTTTCTATGGTTCTATGTACACAAACTTTGCTTCATGCACAAAATTATTTTTTAAAATATTGTATAAAATTACCTTCAGGCTCTGTGTATAAGGTGTATATGAAACATAAATGAATTTTGTGTTTAGATTTGGGTCCCATCTCCAAGATATCTCATTATATGCATATATGCAAATACAGGTATTCCATAATCCAGAAATAGAGAGAGAGAGAGAGAGAGAATATATAATCTCCAAAATCCAATACAGTTCTGGTCCCAAGCATTTTGGATAAGGAAGACTTAACCTGTATAACAATACACTAGAACAGAAGGGTATAGCCTTCACATATCTGTGATCCACAAATGCATAATTGCCGGGGTAATGGGATCTCATTGTAGCATTTCATGGTATAGTGAAATTGCACCAGTATAGTTTGAAATTGTAATGCTGAAAATGGTCCATGAAAAAGATTAGAGATCAGATGATGAAAATAACTCTTAACCTATTGCATATTTAGCTAGTTAATCACAAATGTGGTTTTTGATTTAACAGAGAACTGCTGGGAAGTGATTCTCTGCTATGCATGTTAGGCAAATAAGAAACATGAAAAGAACAAATGGGTAACAGAATCCATGCCATTAAATTTGAAGTGTTTCACCAGAATCTGTTCAGATATTTTTCATTTCCACATCCTTCCTTGCTAATTTCTTCCTGAGCTGAACTCCTTCTAGTTAGAATGTTTCCCGAGCCTTTCTACTATATCTGCTTTCTTGAAGTGCAAAGGCATTGACTTGCACTGTTTAAACAGGAGTGGAAAATGCACACTGATAGCAATGGTGACTGACCTGGCTATGGATGTTAGTTGGGGAAAATCAACTATACTTTTTACTTTTATCATGTCATGTCCTTTGCCTTAGGCATACCCAAACTGAGACAAGGACTGAATTCATGATGTCCAAAAGTGCACTTTCACCACTGAAATCAGTAGGATGCTGAAACTGCCTTATCATTAAGAAAGATGAAGCAGCTGCTTCAAGGTGGCAGATTTTGGGGAAAACAGCAAATTGTTCTTTATGCAATTTGTTATTATTGTGTTTGTACTACTGGTGATTGAGAGATGTGATTGTGGGATTTTCTGCCTTATGTGCCAAAATAATTCAGATGGCTTTTGGGTACTATGCATCTTGAACTGATTGGGTGGGAAGCACATTTTGCTGCTTTATCTCAGGCAGCAGAACATTTTGGATTAGATTTGATGTGATGAACTATTGAGGATTAAGGACCCAGCCTCTGTGGCATTCTGAACTTTGGGGTCCTCAGTGCTGAAGTTGCTTCCAAACAACCGACATGAGAAGTAGAGTTATTTATGTTCTTTATAGGTACTGTATTTGTGCTTGCTGTATTACATGTTATACATTTTAAACTGTGACATCAGTGTTAGCAAATCATTTTCCTGTACAGGCTTGCTTTCCCCCCCTCCTATTTGTATATGTACTTTTATAAAGTGTTCTAGCTGTAAAATCTCCTTTCTGAAAGGGATTGTTGTAGACAATGGAAGTGCAAAACTGGTTTGGGGGGGGGGAAGATTTGTGAATGAACTGCATCCATTTGAAAAACATATTCTGTTTTTTTTCCAATAAAGTGGTGTGAATCAGAGTCATTTTTCTCCAAACTCATCTGAATGTTACTCTCAGAAAAGTGGTAAATTACAAAGTACTGGGAATAGTGTGAACCAATATATTTTATTACATTGTTTATACATGTGTGTGGGTAACTTTTGTAAGTCACCTTGAGTCTCACTATTGGGGTAAGATAGGTTATAAATGAATAAATAATACCTATAATAGTGACATGAACAGAACTTCACTTGGGTTCCCCAAAATACACACCCTTTCCCACTAGTGTGCCTTAATCATTTGGGAGCAACTAGTATGGAGGAACGAAGTTTAGCTGGAAACACTACAAACCTGTCAACGCAACTGCTGGGGTCCAACAACCAACTGTCAGCAACTCAAACGAGTCCTATAGCGGTATATAAATAAAACAAATTATTATTATTATTATTATTATTATTATTATTATTATTATTAAATCAGACCCTTGTAGCAGAGCTGGCAATTTCCAGAAGCTGAAGCGTGGCTCCAAAGTCCAATTGCGGATGACCGCAATGGATGTTTTCCAGAAACTGCAGCAATGTCAGAACCTCGGGGACACACAGCAAACCAATGCTGTAGCTTCTTCTGATAAGCCACCAGAGAAACAAAATCCCCAAAGTGCTCTTTATTCACAGTGCTATAATACAAAACCAGATCTCTAAAACTCCAAAACATACCAATCCAACTCCTACTTCAAACCCACAAGCTATCCCTTGCAACCCCTGGGTTTATATTGTCTCCAGACCATGTGGTCTCCCAAACCCAGTGAGTTCAGGTGTGTAACCATGTCATGTGTCCCCTGTGCAATCCAGACACATGGTTTCATCATCCATGGCTACATGCACCTAGACACTGAAGTGTCCTTGAGCCAATGAGCATCAGCTGTGCTAATCAACCTTGTCCTTCTGCTGAATGCTCATGGCCAAACACACACACATCAAGCATTTCCCTGTGTGCTGTGTTTTATCCCTTCAGATCCCTGACAAAACCATGCTCACTCTGTCATGTCAGAAAAGACTGAGATACATTACAGATTAACTGATACAGGTAATTGAGTTATGATGCATGATTTTCCTAGCTAACAGCCTGTTTTATTGCTTCCGTCATCCATCTTTATTACTTCCATCTCAAGCAAGTTCTTACTACAAGACACTTGTCAAATCATTTTTTGAAAAGCCACAGGATTTTTCCTTCTTCCCCCAGCCATACTTTGCCTTGGATCTTGTTGGGGAAGGAGCATGCAATTATTCCACTCTGGGCCTCGTTGCCACAGAATTAATTGCAATCAAGAAGCACATAATTACATCTGTGTTTATTTTTAATTATGCAACAAAAAATGTTGATAATCTTCTCAGTTTCGTGACAGAAGAATAATTTCATAACAGTGTGTAAGCAAGAGGGATGAGGAAAAGATTTTGTAGAGACTTGGCCTAACCACCCCCCATATTGGGGCTGCTCACAGATACATGATCTGTGGACTAGGTGGAAAAATCTCTCATCTTAGTGGCTTTGCTCAACATTGGAGAGCCCACAGCCTCATGGAAATGGTTGATCAAAGAGGTGGATCTCTAGTTGACCGGAAGAGGAATATTTTGATGGTGCAACAGATGTGGCAATTCATAACTGTCAAATGGATCAGTTGTACAAGTTTCCAAGATGAAAAGGCTTGGGAACATATGTTGAGTTGTTAACACAAGAATGGGAAATGTGGAGTAACTCCAATTGCCATGTGGAAAAGAAGACTAACCAAATCAAATCCTAAACTGAATATTCTATATTTAATTCTAAGATGTCTACAATTCTATACTTGGAGGTTGTAATCCAGAAAACCACTGGGTATCATTACAATTAGTCCTCAGTATCCATAGATTTTTTATCCATGGATTCAAGCATTCACAGCTTGAAAATATTCAAAAAATATAAAAATGCCAAAAAGCAAACCTTGATTTTACCATTTTACAATGCCATTGTGTATAACGGGACTTGAACATCCACAGATTTTGGTTTCTGTGGTGGTGGTGATGGTGGTGGGGTCTTGAAACCAAACCCAAGCGGATACCAAGGGCCCACTGCTAGATTTTAAATAAGAATTTAATATCTCGGATAGTTTACTCTTAGGTTTCTTTGTTTGTTTGTTTTAAAAAGTCATTTAGAAATTAACTTAAGAATTTTGAAATGTGAAAAGCTTAACCCACAACCTATTTTTAAAACTTGCGTGAACTATCCAAATTGCTTTTGGACTTTGAGGCAATTTAAATAACAACTTGGAGATCCTGCAGGTACATCTGCTAAGAACAAAATCTTCAGGGGAAAAAATTTGCATCTCTTCAAATTGCATCTATCATTTATAACACAGATTGGAATCCCTACTTATATCCAAAGGCAGAGCACTTTTTTTTTAACACATAAATTTAAACATATAAAATATATAGCATAAGAATACAAAAAAGTCATACATCAAAAGTATACCTACCAACTACAAACTACCACAATATCAAAAAACAAAACAAATGAGAAATAAGTGACTTCCAGCTTACAAGGTATTGGGGCCAGAGCATTTATGGGGGTGCTTATGAGCCTACAGGAAATCCTTAGAGATTCCACATGAACAAGCAACATGAAGACCATGGTTTAGAAATTTCTACATGAAAAGCATCCACTTGAAATCTGCTGGAAAAGAACATTGTGTGTGTGTGTGTGTGTTCCACAAGTGTAGTATAGTGCTCCGATGATTTGTAGTGGAGAATAAAGATGGAGAGGTTTTATATTGCCATAAAATAAATTAGACCATGTTAAATTATGAAAGTACAGATCATAAAGTTCTTTCTCAGTGGCCATGATCATAAAACCTACTGAAATTAATAAAATGGTTAAAAGGGGAAATACACACTGGCTGCAATTGTGCTCGTCCCAAGCACTTGAATGTAGCTTTGAGTAGGATGTCAAACCACTCTAAGGCCTGTTACAGACTGCCAAAATAAAGCTGCTTTGGGTCTCTTTGGAGGTATGCTATTTAAATGATACATGCATCCTAAGAATCCGGAAGCTGCACCAAAGCTGCCCTCCAGTGCTTAGGAATGGAGTGTGGCTTTGGCATGACCTCCGGACTCTTAGGACCCATGCATCATTTAAACAGCATACCTCCAAAGAGACCCGAAGCAGCTTTATTTTGGCAGTCTGTAACAGGCCTAAGGTCACTTGTCTGAGTAGGAGAATTCACTCAGATGTAGAACTGAATTAAAATAGCTGAAATAGCATTATTGATTATTTGGGAGGATCAAGTGATCCAGACTATGTAGTATGCATTTGAAATTTACAGTGTGTGTGTATTTTGCCCTTGACACGTGGCCTTTAATTTTTTTGAAAGTCTTTGTTATAGTAACCTACCTACCATTGTCTTTTCTCCACAGTGTCTCAGGTGCAATACAGTTTCATGGCATGGTAGAGAGAAGAAAAGGCAACCATCAATAGGGCTGCTGTTTTATGAGGTGGCCATCATCCTCCCCTCCGCCCCATGATGTCCAGGAATGATTCTGTACCTAGTGCCATCTTGGGGGGGGGGGGAGGGCAACAAGGCTATTGACAGACAGAGAAGCCGTGATGCTGTCACCTTGGTCTAATCTGCACTGCTGAAATAATGCCAGTTGACACTGCTTTAACTGCCATGGCTCAATGTTATGGAATTGTGTGATTTGTAATTTTGTGAGATATCTAGCCTTCTCTGCCAGAGAGCTCTGGTGCCACAGCAAGCTATAACTCCCAGGATTGCATACGATGGAGCCATGGCACTTAAAGCAGTGTCCAACTGCATTAATTCTGCAGTTCAGATTAGACCTTTTGACACCTGATAAGCAAAAGTAACAACCAATTTTGCCCCTTCCAAGCAAACTAGACAAATAAGTTGGTGTCCCAATGTTGATGCTGGTAACTGCAGAGTCTGAGAAGACATTTGGGTGCATCTTTTCTTTTAAGGAGGCTTATTCCCACATATCTTTGCATAGGTTAGCAGTGCAAAGCTCCTATATATCAAGAACCGGCAAGAGTCTGCATGCCCCCTCCCTTGTTAGTTGCAGCAACAATGGCGTTAAAAATAGCATACCCCATTTTCACACTAAAACAAGTATATAGTATATAGAATGTGCTCCCTGTTTTAAAAGAGAATATTGTTTGCAGGAATCTCACATAAATGGGCTTCATCGCCTAGTGGCAGGGGTCACAATGGGTTTTCTAAGGGCCATCTGTGTCCCACAGGCTGCATTTTGCCTACCCCTATGGCAAATCCTTATGAGGGAGCAAGTTGTAATGAGGCTGCATCCACACTGCAGAAATAATCCAGTTTGATAGGGCTTTAACTGTCATGGCTCCATGTTATAGAATTCTGGGAACTGTAGTTTTGTGAGACATTTAGCCTTCCCTGTCAGAGAGCTATGGTGCCACAATAAACTACAAACCCCAGAATTCCATAGCATTGAACCATGGCAGTTAAGGTGGTGTCAAACTGGATTATTTCTGCAGTGCAGATGGAGCCACAGTGCAGATGTACTTCTGAGGGTGCATGTAGAAACAAGGCAGTTTGACACAATTGTAACCTTCATGGCTCCATCCTACAGAATCCTGGGATCTGTAATTTTGTGAGGCACCAACACTCTTTGTCATAGAAGGTTAAAGACCTTGTAAAACTACAAATTCCTGCATTCCATAGGCTGCAGCTACAGCACTTAAAAGTGATGCCAAACTGCATTATGTCTGAGTGAGTATACCAAAGTAAGAATCATCCATGCCATAGTATTTCCAGTCTCCAAGTATATTTGTGAAAGCTATGCAATGAAGGCAAGGGGCAGGAAGAGGAGCAACTCATTTCAAACGTGGTACTGGAAGACAGTTCTGCAAATACCATGGGCTGCCCAAAATGCACAAATAAATGCATCCAAGGGCTAATCTATCCTGAATTCTTCCTAAAAGGCAGAATGACTACACTGAGGCTATTGTACTTTGGACATGTCATGAGATAACATATCAATAATGCTGGGGGAAATGGAAGGTGGTAGGAAAAGAAGACGACTACATTACAGGTATATATATTCAATCCAGACAGCCATGGTCCTATGTGTGCAAGACCCCACCAAGGCTGTTAATAACAGGATCTTGGAGATTTCTCAATACTGTAGACTTGATTGCAATGAACGACAACAACCTGTGACAGCACCAAAAAGAAAGAAGAAAATGGAAGAGAATTCCAGGTGCAATGAGGACACACATTCACAGCCCCAGAAAACCCCATTAGAGTCACCATAAGTCAGAAATGACTCGAAACCACACAACAACAACAACAACAACAACGACAGAAAAACATTATCTCTGATCCTCTTGTATATACGTGGTTTGCTTCCAAGTAAATGAATCTTCGATTGCGCTGCCAATATGACTTTATGCTTTCACTCTGGAGGAATGCTATGGATTACTGAAACTATTCTGCACTGAATGGTTTGGAAAGTAGATCCCAAACCCCAATCTTTAGAGGCTCTGCTCTAAGTGAACTAAATCCAAACTGTTTTCTAACAGTCTAACCAGCACATTTGTAACCTAATACAAGAGGTTTATTCCAGGAAACCTCATGGATGTGAATGAGAGCTGACAGAGCCAAGCACTTTGTTCCTTGAATCAATACATTTTAAGCCCTCATAATGCTGGGACTGCTGTGAGAAGTACACTGATAAATGCTAGTTAAAATAATTTGTCTTTGGAAAAAGCTGGATGGCTTTCAGCCTATTAATATATCCCATTATTTGAGGAGGGAGGGTAGCAGCGAGCTTCATTAAGGATAATGGATGTTTGCCTTTTAGAAACTACAAGAGCAGACCGAGAGATGCTTTTGGCTCCTATAATGTGAGTGTTAATAATCTAACATCTGGGGGTTAGTTGCAAAGTGGTTGCCTTAACAATATAAACCTGTGGGAAGCCTTCCTCTGAAGAGTGGTGGACACTGACCTTTTGCTCATACCCAGAAATGTCAAGATTCAACAAAGAAAGTGGGATGCCTTCACATCTGCAACCCTGTCTGGGTTTGATTTGAGAATGCTGTATGTTGCATTTTACTGTTCCTTAAACCAATGTAAGGCAGTCAGTTTAAAGCAGCACAAACTGTTTCATACGCATGTTTTAAATCCCTCCCTCTCAGCATTGCCCTTAAAATGTCAACCTTTCATAAATGTTCCTTTCTATTCAGTACTTTGGACTTTAATAGTGAAACGTTTATCTATTCAGTCGCATTGTTTGAATAAACCAAACTTCTTGGTGGAAAATCAGTATTAAATTCTCTACCAAACTGGGGATTGAGAGGTTGGAGGAAGATAAATTATGTTTTTCTCTCAATTTCTTAAACAATTTTGGGAGGACAGTTGATGCTTTATCTTTTACAGATTGAAACATTGTGATCATATCTCCACCTCCTGGATCAACCAAGTAATACAAGGTTTCCAGAAAGAAGACAACGGCGGTTCGCAATCACATATATGTTCATTTCATGAAATTTATTGTCCTCCAGGATATAGCCGAACAAATAAATTTATGGAAAAATAGAACTGCTATTAGCCATGATCGTTTGGAGGCAATAAACCTTTGGAGACAATAAACACTGGCCTGATACAGACTGCCAAAATAAAGCTGCTTCGGGTCTCTTTGGAGGTATGCTATTTAAATGATGCATGGGTCCTAAGAGTCCGGAGGTCGCACCAAAGCCACACTCCATTCCTAAGCACTGGAGTGCGGCTTTGGTGCAGCTTCTGGATTCTTAGGATGCATGCATCATTTAAACAGCATACCTCCAAAGAGACCCGAAGCAGCTTTATTTTGGCAGTCTGTAACAGGCCACTGAGTACCAGTTTACTGGAGAGAGCCAGTGGAGAGAAGTGGTTTGAATCTGCCTGGCCATGGAAATCTACTGGGTGACTTTGGGAGATCACACTCTCTCAGCCTCAGAGAAAGGTAAAGGCAAATGCCCTCTGAACAAATCTTGCCAAGAAAACCCAGTGTTTCATTTTAGGGCCAAGTCAGAAAAGGCACACAACAAAAACGACAAGCCAGTTGTTAGGATTGAGGTGTGGAAAAATAATAGAATTGTAGATTTGGAAAGGACCACAAAAAACCATCCAAACCACCTATTTATGCATGATCGTTAAGGGTGAGGACCTAGGTGCTACTCTAGGTCCTATATAGTACTTATGCGTTACTCAGACAGAGATTCCATCGGATTTTGAGCACTAGCACCTTTTTCTTAAAACTGATTCCTTGACATTTATGAAACCAATTCCTTGATTGCACAGGCCTACATCCACTTGGTAGACCCAGTTAGAGTAGACCAATTGAATAACTTGATGAGTGATTTGTTATGTGCCTCTGGGTCAACCCTGACTTGTGATGACCCTATCACGGGGGCATCTTAAGGGGGTGCTGGGGTGCAGACCACACCAGGTGACACCCTAATGGGGGGTGACACCACTACTCCCCAAATATTTGCCTTTTAGCAGAAGTACGCTGTGGTGTTCGCCTGCATCTCTAAAATGCTGGAGCTCAGAAGAATTGATGGTGTGAGTGGGATGAGGCTCAGTGGGAAGAGAAAGGTCAGGTCTTAGGGACTTTTTTTAAATAACAATTTTACAAACATCACATCTTACCAATTTATTTAAAAACATCACATCTTACCAAATTTTCACTTTAACCACATGAAACTATGTACTTGTAAATACATTTAGGCTGTGCGTAAGATATTGTATTTAAAGGAATACAGTCCTTATCCATGCACTCTTTATCCATGGATTCAACCATCCATGGCTTAAAAATATTTTTTTAAAAATATATAAATCCCAAGTAGCAAATCTCTATTTTGCCATTTTATATAAGGGACACCATTTCACTACGCCATTGTATATCATGAGACTTGAGCATCCACAGATTTTAGTATCCACAGGGAGTCCTAGAACCAAACCGCATTGGGTACCAAGGGCCCACTGTAAACTTTGGTAGTTGTTTATGTCACAACCATTGCCATTAGATTCAATGATACATGGGAAGGATAATTTATGGGCAATATCTGTACAAAAAACATTACTAAGGATTCTGTTTGGTGTAGT
>NC_056523.1:150877037-150877623 GCF_019175285.1 Sceloporus undulatus | reverse complement strand
AAGAGGTCAATGGGGAGTGGCGATACTATGAAATACTGCACCGTGTGGTGCCAACGCTAGTGGTGCCCCTACCCTATCATAGGATTTATTATTATTATTATTATTATTATTATTATTATTATTATTATTATTATTAACTTTTATTTATAAAGAGCTGTAAATTTACACAGCGCTGTACATACAATCTTTTAGTTAGACGGTTCCCTGCCCTCAGGCTTACAATCTAAGAAGACACAACACAAAAGGAGAAGAGAGTGGTGGTGGGGAATGGGATCAGGTCCAGCAGTTCTCCACCTCCGAGGCCTGGACCAAGGCAGATGGACTGGAGGAAGTGCTTGGCTTCTTAATTAATGGTTAAAAGAAGGCTTCCTGGGTCAGAGGGGCTCGCCTCAGGGAATGCTTCTCTAAACAATATAGTCTTTGGCGGGGTACAGACCGCCGCCGCCAGTAGGTCCGCGAGGGAGCCGGAGCCTTCACACGGCCCGACTCCCACGCGGACCGAAAAAGAAGCTCCAAAATGGAGCTTCTTTTTCCGTCATGTTTGCGATGTACCGAGGCGCCAGGGCCGCGCTTGCTACGTCACAAG
>NC_056523.1:150814897-150876937 GCF_019175285.1 Sceloporus undulatus | reverse complement strand
TTTGAAACTGGGTAGAGAAGTGATGAGGTGTGCATGTGGGGGAAGAATGTTCCAGGAGTAAGGGGCAGCAAGCGAGAAGGGACGAATTTGGGAGGGGGCAGTGGTAGTCCTACACTGTGACAGGAGACCTTGACTACAATAGCGGAGGGTGCGAGTAGGAATGTAAGGAGAAAGAAGGTCAGATAAGTAAGGAGGGGCCAACCCATGGAGGGCTTTGAAAGTCAATAATAAAAGCTTGTACCGGATGCGGAAGGGGAAGGGGAGCCAATGAAGGGAGGATAAAAGAGGTGAAACATGGTCAAAGCGGCGAGCAGATGTGACAATACGGGCATGATTCATTTGTTCTTGGGTTTCTATCCCTGAGGAGGAATTCAAACCCTGGTCTTCTAGAATTCTAGTCCAGCACCTCTTCCTGAATGGTAAGTCAGCCAATAGGTAAATAAATCTAATAGGTTTGCTTTGGGGAGGATAATGAACAAGAAGAATAGTGTTATTGCTAAAATAAAATAAAATACAAAATAAATTTTAAAAGAAAGTAAAAATAAAAATAAATTCTAAAATTGAATGAATGAATTAAATAAATAAGAAATAAATAAGAAATAATAAAATGAAATAAACATAGAAAATGAAATAAAAATTTAAATTAAAATAAAATGAATAAAAATAAGAAACTATAAAATAAATATTAAAATAAAATAGAATATGATAATAAAATAAAGTAATAAAATAATTAAGATAAAATAAAAATAAAATAAAAATAAAATATATGAGTAATAAAACAATAAAATAAAAATAAAAAATAAAATAAAATGTGAAGTAAATGTAAAAAAAATAAAAAATAGAATAAAAATAAATAAATAATAATAATAATAAAAACAGCATGGAGACAGTGTCAAACATGTTTCAACAGCATCCCTGACTACTAGACTGCATCTGCAACTGCAGAAATAAACTGCTTTGACACCGCTTTAACTGTCACGGTTCCATGCTATTTATTTTATTTCTAATTTTATTTTATTTTATTTTTATTACATATTTTAAAAATGAAACAAAACATATTAATATAAAAAGAAAAATGAAGCCTTCCCAGGCATCGCATAATTGTCGCTTACTATCTGATGTTCTGTTGTTGGCTGTTTATTGATCCATTTCCTGTATTGCTATGTACTGTATATGTATTATCCTACTTGTGAGTATGTATTTTCCCTGGATAATGATTAACCTTCCATTATGAAGCCAAGCCCTCCCTCCAGTCCATCTGCCTTGGTCCAGGCCTCGGAGGTTGAGAGGAACTGCTGGACCTCTTACCCTTTCCCGTCACCACTCCCTTCTCCTTCTGTGTCATGTCTTTTTAGATTGTAAGCCTGAGGGCAGGGAACCGTCTAACTAAAAAGATTGCATGTACAGCGCTGTGTAAATTTACAGCGCTTCATAAATAAAGGTTAATAATAATAATAATAATAATAATAATAATAATAATAATAATAACTAAAATAATAATAGTTAAATAATTAATAAAATAAAATATAAAAATACAATAAAATTGAAAAGAAAAATTGAAAAATTAAAAATTGAATAAAAATGAAAATATAAAACAAAACAAAAATAAAACAATACAATATAAATATAAAATATAAAATAATAATATAAAATAAAGATAATGTAAATATGAACAAAATAAAATAAAATAAAATATGACATAAAATAAAATAATTGAAAAGTAAGATAAAATAAATAAAAACAAAATAAAAACAAAATATTAATAAATGAATTAATAAATAATAAAATAGAATATGATAGAAAATAAAAAATAAAATAAAGAATAAATTTAAAAAGAAACTAAAATAAAAATTAAAGATTAAGTTTAAATAAAGAAGAAAATAAAATGAAAAAATAATACAGTGCTCCCTCGGGTTACGAAATTAATTCGTTCCGCCGCCGCTTTCGTAACCCGAAAAGCCTTCGCAAGCCGAAAACCCATAGGCGCTAATGGGGAAAAGCCGCGATTTCGTGTGAAATAGCGCCGAAAAGCACCAAAATTTTTTTCGTAACCCGAAAAAACCTTCGTAACCCGGAACAGTTATTTCCTATGGGATTTTTTCGTATCCCGGAAATTTCGTAACGTGGGTATTTCGTATCCCGGGGTACCACTGTATATAAATAAAAATAAAATTAAAAAACAAAATTAAATAAAATATGACATAAAAATAAAATAAAGTATAATGTTAAGTAAAACATTAGATAAAATAAAAATAAAATAGAAATTTTTTGAATAAAAATAAAATCACATCAAATATGAAATGGCTAAATAAATAAAAAACAAAACAAAACAAAATGGCTGATAAACCACCGGCCTGAGAGGAAGGAGACTCTGCCCTCCATAACTGCCATCCGCCGGCCTGAGAGGGAATTCACCAGGCAGGTCCAGCTCCATCAGGGCCAGCCTGAGAGGAAGGAGACTCTGCCCTCCATAAGTAGGCTTGCCATAACCCGGTGGGAGGCATGACTCCCCCGATTTCTAGGGGGCGTTCCCGGTCACGTCACGCCCTTGGGTGGCTGCCCGGCTCCTGGCCCTGCTGCATCCCTATATTGTGATGGGCTGGAGCTGGCAGGGGAGGGCTCTGCTGCTCTGCCTTGCCCCTATTGGCCAGCCGTCCCAAGGAGCAGGCTTAGTCAGGCAGGGCAACAAGGCGCGAGGAGGAGGAGCAGGGCCAGGCAGGTCGGCAGCAGCAGTGGCCCCCGCCCATCCAGGCAGGCCGCTGGGAGAGGGGAGGAAAGGGCCCTGGCCTCTGGGGCAGCCCAGCCTGGGGAAGGAAAGGGCCCTTTCCTGGACCCCCTGCCCCCCAGCCCTTCTCCTCCTCCTCTTGCAAGGAAGGGGCTCTGAAGCGCCAGGAGAGCTGCCTCATTAAAGGGGAGGGGCACCTCAGGGACCCAGCCGTCGGAGAGGAAGAGGAGGAAGAGCCTCGGCATTTAGGCTCAGAAGAGGAGGAAGGGGCTGGCACCCAGGAGAGGCAAGAGGGCACCTTCCAGGCCCCTCCTGGGCCCCAGGCTCCCCCCAGGATCGCCCCCATCGGACATTGGAAGCCCCCTCCCCAAGGCCCCCCAAACACACACCCCTCTCTAACCCTCTCTCTGACTCCCTCTCCCCGTTACCCCACTTTAACTGAGCCCTCTCTAACTCCCTTCTATCTACCTCATTCTCTCCATCTAAACTCCCCTCCAACCCCTCTCTATCTACTCCCCCCTCTCTCTAACCCAGTGATCCCCAAACTGTGCTCTTGAAGGAATTTTGGACTACAGCTCCCAGAATCTCAGACTATTGAGTAACATGTCTGAGGCTTCTGGGAGTTGAAGTCCAAAATCTCTTAAAGGACACAGTTTGGGAACCACTGCTCTAACCACCTTATTTAATAATAATAATAATAATAATAGGATTTATTTATATACCACCCAATCTCTGGGAATCCGAGCAGTTTGTGAAATTAACAGATAGCCAAACTACACAGGCAAATCAGCTCCTGGCATTGAACAAGCAGAGCTCTGCTCTAGAGCCACAACAAACTACATTTCCCAGAATTCCATAGCATTGATCCAGGACAGTTAAAGTACTGTCAGACTGGGTTATTTCTGCAGTGTGTATGTAGTCTGAGAGCCCTGCAGAGAGAACAACTCTGGTGCTTTAGAATTTAAGCCCATCTAACCCCCCTCTATTTAAGTTCCTTATTTAAGTCTCTTCTAAGCCCCCCCTAACCCCTCTGTATCTTACTCCTCTTTATCTAACCCTAATCCCCTCTAGGTTGTCAGGGATGATGGGAGTTGTAGCTCTTCACCTCTGGCTCTAACTCTCCACCTTGTTACACACCGGCACTGACCAGTTTTGGCCAGTGGTTAAAGCTTTGCTCTAAAGCAGCAGAGTTTCAGAGAACAGGCTGAAGACCCTGACAAACTCTCCAAGCCTTCTCACTCTTGCTTCCACAGAAGTCTTCACACTTCTTCAGGATCCTGCTGGCTCTTGTATCTTGACTCAAGACACCAGACAACTCAGTAGTCTTATATAAAAGATCTACTTTATTCTACTATATACAATACTAATGCCCTCACAAATCACAATCTCTACAATCTCCAAACTACTCACAAAACTCCACAACTACCCACTCTACTCCACACTACTCCACAAAATACATTGGGAATCATAGCAATTATTAAAGCCAAAGTAAAACATTACCCACTTAGCCAGTTTCCACCCAGTGGGCGTGTACATCCATTTTGATTGGTTCTCATAGTTCAACCCATAATTAATGATTTCATCATTTCACCTCGTCCACTTAACGATTCTCAGGTGTGTTCAATTATCCACTCTGCATTTCTGTCCTTGGCATTTAGGACTGCTAAATTGCATTACCTTTTACACCTGTGTGGCTTCTTAATTGCTTTTGCTTAGTCATGGTGACTCTCACATACATGTTTTATTTCCATTACTGTATATCCCATGTTGCATTTTCCTTAACATAGGTACCCCATCTAGCCCTCCTTCTATAGCCCCCTTTCTCAAACCCCCTTATTTAACCCCCCTTTCTGTTTAATCCTATATTTTTTTTAAAAGAAACCAGCAATTTTTCATGTCCTCCATTTTTATAAAAGTGTCCTACATTTGAAAATGTTGTCCTACATTTGTCCCGGTTTAGAGGTTCTGACTTATGGCAACCCTATTTGACGTTGGCTGGGGCTTCTGGGAGTTGAAGTCCAAAAACACCTGGAGGGGAATGTTTGTGAACCAACCACTGAGAGGGAGGGTAGAGGCGGCATAAACAAGAAAAACAACATGGCCGATTTCATTGCCCTACACAAATATGGCGCCGCAGGGTTCGGAACAGACATCTCCTCATGGGGGACGGGCACTCTGCCCTGCTCAAAGATGGCGTCGCGGGGTTAGGGACAGAAATCTCACGAGGGGGTTCTCTGCCCTGAACAAAAAATGGCGCCACCGGTTAGGGATACAAGTCTTCCCGGGGGGGGGGGCTCTCTGCCCTTAACAAAGATGGCGCCGCAGGGTTATGGCGAAAAATCTCACGGGGGAGGGCGGTCTGCCCTGAACAAAGATGGCGTCGGGTGACACGTCAAGGGAGGCGGAGGAGGATGCGGCCTGTTCCGGGAGTGAGGCGAAAGGCAATCGGGAGCCATGGCGTCGTCGGAGGCGGCGGCGCTGGAGGCTCTGAAGCGGGGCGGCCCGGGTGCGGCAGAGTCCCTGTTCGCGGCGCACACGACTGCGGAGCTGCGCGCGGTGGAGCAGCGCCTGCGGGGCGGCATCGAGGGGAAGCGGGAGGAGCTGCGGCAAATGGTGGGCGAGCGGTACCGGGACCTGATCGAGGCGGCGGACACCATCGCGGAGATGCGCCTCAGCGCACAGCGCCTCCTGGAGGCCGTCAGGGGACTGCAGCAGCAACAGCAGCAGCAGCAGCAGCAGCAGCAGCGCCGCTCCGTAGGGAAGGCTGGGCCCAAGACCGCGACGCCGCCTCAGGAGGGGAAAGCGGCGCCTGAGGTCCGGGACCCTTTGGTCGTGCATTTGGTGTGCTTTGCATGTTGGACTCCGGCTCTGGAGACCAGCCACGGAAACCCACCGGGTGGCCTTGGGCGAGTCACACTCTCTCAGCCTCAGAGGATGAGCAACAACAAAACCCGCCTCAGAAGAAACATGCCAAGAAAGCCCCAGCATAAGTTGCAAACAGCAACACAACAACAGCAACAACATTCCTCCTGCGTTATTATTCCACTTTGGCTGCTGTGGAGTCCTGGGATTTGGGTTCAGGGAGGAGCTCTTAGGCCTCGCCAGACTACAAATCCCAGGGTTACACACAAGGAGGCCATAGTTAAAGCAGAATAATAGTGCCACTGCTGTGTTTTTGTTGTTTCATGTCTTACGGTGACCCAAAGATGAGTCTGTCCTGGGATTTTCTTTGGCAGGTTTCTTCAGAGGGGTTTTTTTTTTGCCCTTGCCATTCTCTGAGGCTGAGACAGTGTGACTCACCCAAGGCCACCCAGTGGGTTTCAATGGCTGAGAAGGGGTTTGAATTCTGGGAGATGTAGAGTTTGTGCCCTCACACAACAGAAGGTCTCTACACTGAAGAGACAAAAAAGAGACTAAATTGGAAACCTGTGAATGCTTTAACAATAGATAATAAGAATGGGTAGCTGGGTCTTCCTCTTGGGTTAAGGTTTTGAAAGTGCTGTTACATTGTTAAAGGTGAGCTTGATGGGTGTTTTGATGGGGAGACTCCTAGGAATCCTATAGATAGAAGCTTCCCCAAAGAAGAGTGTAATAAAGAAGAGGGAGCTAATCTCTACTAAGAAATACAGTATTGATTTCTCTGCCAGGTGTATAAAATTTGCTGTAAGTAGCGGTTCTTTAACTATGGCCCAAAACACACTGTAGAAATAATCCAGTTTGAGACTTCTTTAACTGTTCTGGCTATGCTAGGGAATTCTGGGAACTGTAGTTTATTGTGGCAACAGAACTCTCAGAGAGGCGGCTAAATGTCTCACAGAACTACAGTTCCCAGAATTCACTAGCATTGAGCCAGGGCAGTTAAAGCCGTCCCAAACTGGATTATTTCTGCAATGTGTTTTGCCCCTTAGTCAAGTAGTAAAGCCCCTCTGAGGTTCCTTCTCCTTCCCTTTGATTTGTTATAAGTTGGGGGAAGCTGAGATAAGGTTGATACGTTCGTATTTTTGCTCATACAGTACATGCATGGATAAATCAACAAATGTATGCTGAAAACACTCAGTCTGAAATGCTATCAGATCACCATACGTACACCTTGCTTGACTGGACAGTAAGGTCTTCACGGGTGTCCATGTTTCTTCAGTCACAGGAGAAGTTCTATTGCTTGGCGGCACAGATCCAACTGCTGCTGCAGATTCCTGAGAAGATCTGGAGCGCTATGGAGTCCTCCCAGTACTTGCATGCCACACAGTTGTACCTGCTGTGCTGCCACCTCCATGGCCTCCTGCAGTTGGATTCTTCCAGCACCCGCTACAGCCCCATTTTGGTACGTTTCCCTATCCTTGCCCGACAAGTAGCAGCGGCTAGCCACTTCCGGTAAGTAGCCCACCACTTTTTCTCTTCTCTTTCACTTTCCTTGTTGTTCGCTTTATTGTTGTGCTATCTCTTCAATACATCTTCCTGTTGTAGGAACTCAGATTCCTACAACATGCATCTCAAGTATGGAAAGTATCCCTCCCCGCCTCTTCCAAAACCACCCCCCTTCAAAAAAACAACTCAGGTCTATTTGGGCAACATCAAGCATAGACTAGGGTATCTAGCTTGGAATCTGATAAGCTCTCACCTTTCCCATTTCTGTCCTTCAGAATTGTGAAGCATTTCTGATCAGCAGTGTATGTTATGCTAAATCTTGAAAAACCAGCAGTGGACTATAGGTGTATTAAGGGCGGGAACACCTCTGCATATACTTGCGTATTTGGCCTGAGTTTGCTCAAGTAATTTAAGCCTCCTAACTTGGTGGTCAAATTAGATCCTTTGCTATTTTGCATACAAGGAAGCCGAGAACATTTAGAAAGTTAAACAAAGCATTTCAGACTTTTCCCCCGCTGAGCTGGCAATAAATAAAAAAAAATCAAAAGATGTGATGTATTTCATCCTGTATTTTGCTTTCTTTATAGAAAACTGAGAAAACCCTGCTGGTAATTGATTAGACATCTTAGAGGTGTCAAAGGTAACTGCCTTGAGGTTTCAACAGGAGGAAGAATATGGGCCCAATGGTTACTGCATGTGCATTTCTCAGTGGTGGCAAACCCAGCTCAGAAACTGTTTTGCCCCACTCAGACTTTCTGCAGTAATGCTTCCTTTCCATACTAAACAGGAGAGATAACTTGCTCTGCTGCAGAGATTGACTATGGCTTTATGTTCAAAGTCCCAGTTTCTCAGGGCACATTAATACAAGCAATTGTGGTACTTCACAATTGTATTTCAGAGGGTCTTTTCCTCTGCTTGTTCTTAATGTGCCTTGTGACTAGGAGAGTGCTGCAGACATCATTCCCCAGTGCCCTGATCTGTAGCACCTCTGAAGCACAGTGGTTGGGTTGCTGAGGCAGATTTTGGGGGGGGGGGGGTGTTGTCAGATATGTAGGACTAGTTTTTCTTTTCAGTGGTTCTGAGTGCTTCTCTTTTCCCTTTTCTCTCTGAATCTTGCTTTGAAGTTTAAAATCCTTTGTTATCCAATGTACAGCTCTTGACAACATCTTATATTCCCAACTAGGTCAACTATTCTACAGGAGAGCAAGTCACTGCTGAAATCCCAGACTGTTTTGGACCAAGGAGTAGCAGAGGCCTTGTGCTCAGCCATGTTTCTTGAGGACAGTTCTCCACGCCAGGCTCTTGCAGATTTCCTGCTGGCTAGGAAGTCTGCTATCCAGCAGCTTCTGAATCAGCCTCACCACGGTCAGTGCAATTACATAGTGCAGACACTCTTTCTCCTTCTCCAAGCCACTGAAACTAAACAAATCTTGATCACGCTCACTTCACACCCATTAAACACTGGCAACCAGGGAGGTCACTGACAGCTTGGTTTATGCTGCTGTGGTGATGAATCTGTTTCACAGGCATATTAATGTACACATTTCTGATTCTAAAGTGAGGTGTTTTCATTTACAGCAGACAGGAATAATAATGGAGTGGCTTGAACAGAGATATAGGATAGCGCGTCATATGAAATGATGTTGTAGGTACATTTTTCTCAGTGCATTTTTTTAATGATGGGACTTGTGGCCCATGGTTGGAGCCTTCCCGGTTCCTCACTATGGCTGCCAGTGAATGGTGGGTCCCTTTCTGAACCTTTCAGTTAGTGGGAAAATAAATATATGAATTACAAGGGCTCTCATATTGAGAACCAGTGTGGTATAGTGGTTTGAATTTTGGGCTCTGTGAGACCAGGGTTTGAATCTCGGCTTAGCCATGGAAATCCACTGGGTGACTTTGGGAAATCCCACTCTCTTAGCCTTAGAGGAAGACAAACACAAACCTCTTTTCAACGTATCTTGACAAAGAAATCCCATTATAGGTTTGCCTTATGGTGGTCATAAATCAGAAATAACTTAAAGACACAGTCATGCTCTCTCTCTCTCTCTCACTCACACACACACACACACACACACACACACACACATCTATCATGAACATACTGCTCCAATCCTTCAAAGTTCTTAGTTCTGAAATGAGAATGTGTGTATGGCTACTATTTGTTATTAGCTAACCTTTTTTAAAAAACAAACCCACAGATGCTGGTATTAAAGCACAAGTCTGCTCCTTGGTGGATCTCTTAGCAACAACCTTGTATCAAGCTCATGCCCTCTTCTATATGCTGCCAGACGGAACACCCTCAGACCCATCTCTTCCCTGTGGTTTGCTGTTTTCAACACTGGAGACTTTGACAAGCCAGCACCCAACAGGTGAATAATAGGGCCAGAGGTAGCTTTGCCTATGTGCTTAGAGCTTAATTTGATCCTTAGTGACCTCATCTCTGTTCTTTCCTCACAATTCTTCTAGGTAAAGGCGTCACAATTTTGAATGAGGAAAGCAAGTTGAGCAGCTCCTTCAAATACTTGCCACCTTCCATTACAGAATTCCAGCCAACACTCAGAACTTTGGCACATCCCATTAGCCAGGATTACCTAAAAGACACACTTCAGAAATGGATCAATGTGTGAGTCTGTAAAGAATGTACCCTGCTGGAAGTATTTGCCATTGTGCCCCAGATGAAAAACACACTGTGTGGTGTTGTATTTTTGATTATGTGGAAATGGTTATGGTTGGCATTGATCAGCTCCTGGGTTCTGCAGACTGAACAAATTATGGAAGAGATGCAGGACTGCAAATGCAGAAGCATGAAGA
Source organism: Sceloporus undulatus (assembly GCF_019175285.1). NCBI lineage: Eukaryota > Metazoa > Chordata > Lepidosauria > Squamata > Phrynosomatidae > Sceloporus > Sceloporus undulatus. Next base: position 150,867,033 of record NC_056523.1, on the reverse strand, counting down.
GGCGCACAAGCATACTTTCTAGCACCCTGACATGTATTGTCATACCAGAAATGATGTTTTCAGCAATTTAGGGATTGACCAATATTGTGGTTCTGGCCCAGCTGATAGTCTTAATTTTGTGTCCTAGTTTTCTCTAGCTTCAAGATAGAAAAAGAAAAAAACTCAAACAGATTTTTAGTTTCTTTCTACATTTATACTGTTTTTCATCACACACCCCACACATCTTTTTCAAAAAAGAAAAAAATGAAGTAAACAATCTGAGATATGCAACATGAAAATAATAGAAGGAGGCATGAAGTTATACTGCCATGGTTTATGCTTGCTTAAATCAAGTACTAACTACTGGATGTAAACACCAGTAAAGGCCTGGACACACATGTGGGTGTGGAAGAGACATCAAAACGTCAACAGTGCTGGTAGTATTTGGTGTTCAGGATGAGGGCCATTTCAAAGGGTGACTGTTTTCTGATTGCTGCCATACATAAACTCTCCATACACAACCAGTAAGTTCACTTTATCTGATCAAAGTGTTCTAACAAGACTCCTAAGAGAGAAACTTCTCCTTCTGGTATCCTGATCCAAAGCTATTCAAGCCTTATAAACCACAAAGTCTATCTAGTCCAACCCCTTACCATGCAAGAGTACACAGTCAAAATACTCCTGAGGGGTTATTTATGAACTCTATTTGATTGTAATGTTTATGTTTTTTGTTTGATTGCTACCTTATTTATATTATTTATTCTTTTTGTTGTTTTGTATTGGTCAGGGGATAAGGAAGGGGTTAATTTGTATCTTATTGTAATTTTTTGTATTGTATCTTTTTTTACTGTTGTTAGCCGCCCAGATTTCTCGTGATCGGGTGGGATACAAATCTAATATTATATTATATTATATTATATTGATGGCCATCTAACCTGTTTTCAAACCTCCAAAGAAGGAGACTCCACCACTCTTCAAGGCAGTGTGTTCCACTGTCAAACTGCTCTTACTTACAGGTAGACCTTCCTGATATTTAGGTGGAATCGCTTTTCCTGTAGCTTGTTAAAAGCCAGTTGGCTTAGTAACTAATTGGTAGCTATTGCTGCTTAAGCAATGGTGTCACTGCTAAAGAACAGCCAGAAGAACAGGTTGGCCAGTGCAGTTTGACACAGCTGCTGCTGCCAGACCAAGCCCGATGGCAGCTTCACACAAAACACATTGCAGTTGTCCATCTTTGAAGTTAGCAATGCATGAGCCACTGGACCAAACCATGTAAAGCTTGTGACACTTTTAGGAACTGTTACTGGACTTCTAGTAACAAAGATGAATGAAAGGATATGCCAGCCAAATTGTAGAAGGATGCATCTGTCTACTCACTTGCCTGTGTTTCTTTCAGGTGCAATGAAGATATCAAATCTGGGATCACGAACTTGCTGGTGTATGTGAAAAGCCTTAAAGGCTTGGCTGGGATCCGTGATGCTGTATGGGAGCTACTCACTAGTGAGTCCATGAGTCAAAACTGGGAAACAGTATGCAACCGGCTCCTTGACAAGCCCATCTCTATTTGGAAAGATTTGTTACAGCAACTCTTCTTGGACAGATTACAGGTAAGATATTGACTCATCTTGGCTAAATAGCTAGAAGGCCACCAGGTTCAGCCAAGTGTCTTGTACCAAAGAAATGACTCTTTCTGGATTTGAACAAGAGCTCTCTTTGTTTAAACCTGTATCAGAGTTGTTGGAGATGGACTGAGATATTATTTGGCTCTAAATAAGGATAATTGTGGTAGGAAAGAAATAAGGATAATTGTGGTAGGCCGGCATCCGTGAAATTGTGGTAGGAATAAGAGTGTTGTCATCTGGCCTTTGTTATTAATAGCAAAATATCAAGGCAATCCCCATCAAAACCAGCTTCTGTTTTCTTGATTTCCCTGTTGCTTTCTCATACCTCCCTAACTCATTCTGGATGTGTTGTCTTTTGTTGTTGAATGTGCTTCCTTGCTTACTTTCCAGCCGCAGGAACCATCTTGGTTACAAATTCTGTTCTAGAGACATTTGAGGCTAGTATACTTTCCAGCATATACTGATCATCCATGGATTCTTTGGGCATCCATTCTGAGTGGACCCACGGCAAGTACATTGATAGGTTATACATAATGGGCAGAAATACAAAGAAGTTACCAGTCCTGTAAATCCATGCATTTCCTGTCCTGCCATAAACAATTCTTGTGGTTCTGCTTGGTATAATTGGATTGATATGTCATCTTTTGGTTCTGTGTCATGATCTTTTCTTCTCTCTTTTCTTTTCCAGACACTGACAAAGGAAGGATTTGATGACATCTCCAGCAGCTCCAGAGAGCTTCTTGTTTTGGCTGTACAGGAACTTGAAGCTAAGTTTGACATGTCTGCCCACAACAAGCACATCCTCTTTGAACATAACATGGCTTCTTTCTTATGGTCAGAGAATCCTAATGATTTGCCACCTGATGCTGCTTGGATCAGTGTGGGAAACCGCAGTCACTTCACCAAGAGTGGGTTGTCCATGAAGGCTCAAGCCCACAGCCCTGGGGTCCAGAGCTTCTGCAGTGCTTTAGATTCTAAACTAAAGGCTAAATTAGATGACCTTCTCTCTTACTTGCCCACGGACTCCTTTTCATCTAAGGATACTCTGCATGTGCAGTCCAAGAACTCTGCCTTTGACAGATTTGCTGACGCAGGCACAGTGGAGGAATTGCTACGCAATCACTGTATCCGCTGTGTGGATAACTTGCTGGACTGTATTAGGGAAGAGCTGCATGATGCCCAGGATGTGCTACAGGGATGCCCAGATGCTTTGCGTAACCCCAAAATTAACACTGTTCTTTTCATGGCACGGCTCTGTCGGTCATTGGGGGAGTTATGCCCACACTTGAAGCAGTGCATTCTGGGAAAATCAGGCTGCCCAGAAAATGTGACAAGAGAACCCTGGCCTCTGAAAAAGGTGGGGAAAGGGAAGATTCAGGAAGTGAACCCTATCAGGGCTAAATGGCAAGAACTAAAGGAACGGCTGCAGCAGAGTAGTTTGGCTGCCTATCAGATTTGGAACTCCGCCACTGCTAAAGTGAGTCTCCTTTGGGGGGAGTGGGTAAGGAGATACCCCTTTTATGTTGTGATTTGCTTTGACCATCTGAGTCATTAAATTGGTTGTCTCCATTCTATCAGTAAAAACAATGGGAGTTATTTTGCTTCTGGGAATCCTGTTGCTATATACTTGAAATCTGCAACAGATCATAGAAGATACAAAAAAAGTGGGAGGGGGTGGGTTTGGTTTTTTGTGACATAAGGTCTTACATACCAGCAGAGCATCATAAAAAGTCGAAGGCTTTCATGGCCGGCATCCATAGTTTTTTGTGGGTTTTTCGGGCTATGTGGCCATGTTCTAGCAGAGTTTCTGATGTTTTGCCAGCATCTGTGGCTGGCATCTTCAGAGAAACGTCAGAAAGAAACTCTGCTAGAACATGGCCACATAGCCCGAAAAACCCACAAAAAACCATCATAAAAAGCTTTGTCTTTTCCATTTGTCATCAATGGGGCATTTTGCTGAAATGCCAGAGCCAGCAGCATTGGCCAGAGCTGAAGTGAAGCTGACCGTACCTAATTCTTCCATACTTTTATGCATTTGCCTCCTGACATGTTGAAGCCAAAGAGGTTGCACTAACAAGGATGCAATAATTTAGTAATAAAATAAAATAATAAAGTTTAAAATTAAGTTGTTCGAAATTGTTAGGCCATGATGTCTATACAACAAATTGCAATTCTGAGAAATTTCAACTTTGAAAAACTTCATGTTGATTATACATCTGCTTAAGAACTTTATAGGCCTACATAACAGATCTGATTCCGACTTTGTCATGCTACTGTTTGTGTTTAGGTCCTGGTCCAGAGTTTCACACAGTCACTGCTAAAAGATGAAGCTGGGTCCATTCTGGCAACTGCCACCAACTGGGAGGAGATAGAAATAGAGGAAGAGACTGAAACTGGAAGCAGTGTAAAGTCCAAGATAAGGCTACCTGTCCAGGTGAGATAGAAAAGTAGAAATACTATGTGGAAGATCAAACAAAAGAGTTCAGTGTTGTGTACAACAGTTATTCTGAACAATATTTTACTTTACAAATAGGAAGGCAGAAACTGAAACCAAAATAGACAAGTAGCTGAGCAGCATTGCTGAGCCTTGGACCCAAATTTCTCCACTGCCTTCCCCATGGGGAAGGCAGAATCTCACAAAATGCACAGTACAGCTTGATAGCCATTTGGACTCCCCTACCCCAATCATATTTCCAGTGAGGAAGGAAGACAGCTGATAAGAATCCAGTGCCTGGTTCAACTGGACAGGAAGTACATATGTACCAATGTGTGTGTCATTTTTCCCCACCTCTTTCCAAAGTATGTTTTTCTTGTCTCTGTTAAAATAGTTTTTGAACTGATATTTATACAAATTAATATGTCTAATAAATTTAGTACTAAGTTGTGTTGTTGTAACTTAGAAGTGTGTATATTTTGACTGCAGAATCACTTGCATGTAGAAATTAACATTGGCTCTTTTATCAGTTATGAAGGCTTAGAGTTGCACATTCATAGCTAATTTGTATTTATGACTCTTGTGCATTCAGTAATGTAGGAAATAAGTAGGGATTGTCAAAGTCCCCCAATCCTGGCTTGCTGGGCAGCAACCACTACAGGCAGCTTCTGTCAAACAGGATGATGCAGACTGATGTTTTCACACCACCCATGTGAGCAATCTAGTGTGAGTCTGAAGCAGGTGCTGTAATCCTGTATCAGCTTTTATTTAATGTAACTTTACATAGAAACTCTTTTAGTGAACCTCTTAGTGAATTATGAAAATGTGTATTGGGACACCAACAAGATTGCCCATTGTTTACCAGTGTACAATGCACATCAGTGCCAATACAGATTGTGAACAATGCGCATTGGGCAATTTGCCTTCTCTGATAGGTAGTAATGTGACAGAGCCCCTTACTTGGTGTAGGTATTACAAAACCAATCAATCCTAATTTCTGTACTGTATATGTAAATCCACCTATGAAGACATAAATTCCATATGGGATTCTGGCCAGGATCCTTGTCGCAATTCCTCTTCACCCTAGAGATGAGGTGCAGGTGAGAGGTGCCTCTCTCCTGTGCCTCATCAGTGTGTTACATCCCATCAAAAGGAGAACAGACCCATCACTCACAGCAGCCACTTCCTGGGAAGTCAGGATTGGAGAGATCTGTGTGGGACAGGTTAATTAACTAAGTAGTGCATGTAGAATTCCAGCTATTATTTATTACCTATCTGTGTATAGTTTGTGGACATTGTCACTTCCACATGAATTTCATTTGCTGACTTAAAATCTCTCTCCTTAAAAAGAAAAATAATGTTTCCACTGTTGCACTCTGGCATTCTTCACAGCCATCATGGTGTGTACAGTCCCTCCTCTTCAGCTTGTGTCAAGAAGTCAATCGAGTTGGAGGCCACACTCTTCCCAAAGTCACCTTGCAAGAATTGCTGAAGACTTGTATGACTGAAGTATTAGCTGGCTATGAAAAACTCTCAGAAGGGAAACAAGAAAAGGTGTGTATGTGGTTGGAATGGATTACTACACATTGTTGGATGAGATTATTTTTGAAATCCCAGCTCTAAAACCATGTTTGAAAAACAGAAAATTAAAAATGTAAAAGTTACAGAGAACAAAACTTTGATAGGACTCTGCTTTACTAGCCTTTACCAGGCCTGCAGCATAAGCCTATTCCTTCTCCATTGTCGCCAGAACTTGCATGAATGCAGCCCTGCTCTCAAGTACGAGCTGGGCCTGGATCTGCTAGGCTTTTCTTGTGAACTAAGACTGACAACAATACCTCCTTGCACAACATCAAAGTGTATATGCCAGTGTAATCTAGGATTACACTGGCAGGATCTTGGCATGCATGTTGTGATTCTTAAAGGGATATGTATATATTGAACAGCTGTTTACTGTATTGGTGTGGTTGCCATGCTGGTTCCAGCTGTTAATCCCATGTAGAGTAGTCTCACTGAATCAGTGAAATTTAACTCATTGGGGCCAGTAGTAGGATTTACATCATTGAAAAAAGGTACACTTGACGAGCTTCACAACTTATTGAAACATACATTAGCTAAATAAAATCTCCATGACACATTAGGATGCATCCAGATGATAATCTTAGTACTGAACCACAAGATCCTGGTCAAGGATGGGCAATTTGTGGTCCTTGGTGATGCTGGTCTACAGCCCTTGTCATCTCTCGTTAATTCTTATGCTGGCAAGGGTTGGTAGGGATTGCACACAAACATCTGGAAAGACACAGGTTGTCCACCCATGATTCAGGGGGGTTGTTGATTAAATTTTTTCTCTTAAAAATGTGTGGCAAACCACTTTCCAGACCTTTTCCTTCCGTTACTTCTGCAGAAAGAAGGGAAGTTACCCATCACTCAGAATAGAGCTTTGCAACTCCTATACGATCTTCGTTATCTGAATATAGTCTTGACAACCAAGAGTGAAGATATCAAAAGCAGCAGAAGCAAACAGGATTCCAGGTACAGTGTTGGATTTAAACTGTAGAATATTTTTGCAAGCTTCCAAACGGTATCCTTTGGTATCCAGTCCTCCTGTCCTTTCTCATGTCATCACACACTATGTTCTGTGTATGACTAGAAATAACTCCAAGCATTTGGCTATCTAGCAGTTCAAATTGTTTACTCTATCCTGTGCATACCTGGCTGTTGGTGATTTAATCTTTTTAGCCAGCCCTGACTGCAGTCACAGATGTGTAGTAAAAGTCAATGGAGCTGTAGGGTTAAGTATGCTAAAGCATGGCAAAGTGAATACTGTGTATGTAGTTTTGCACTACATGGAATTTTGATACAGCTCTTACCTTCATGGTGGGCAGTTTGAACAGGGATATAAGGAGGCAACTCTTGATTTAAAAAATGTCTCTTCCCCACCTCACCCCATTCTCTGTTGTCCTATTTGGCAAGATGAGTGGATGTTGCTAGTTAAACCTGGGAGAGGCCTTGTTTTGCAGCAAATAATGAGTAAGTAGCAAGATATCTCCATGTATAGATGTCATGCATAGAAATCTATAAACAATTCACTCACTATGAAGTGGGAGCTTTTTCACAGAAATTCTTCTAACTTATGATGTTATCCACATATATAAGTAAAATAGCTGCAAATTCAAAAGTGAAGGTAGTCCCTTGACAAAACTGTTTAGTCGTAGCTGACTGTACAGGGTGGTACTCATCTCTGTTACTAAGCCTGAAGAGCCAGCGTTGTTTGAAGACTGCTCCAGTGATAATGTGGTCAGCATGATTGCACCGAACGCTGTTACCTTCCCATCGAAGTGGTACCCATTAATCTACTTGCTTTCAAACTGCTAGTTTGGCAGAAGCTGGGTGACAGGACCCCATCATGCAGCACTAAGGCTTTGAACAACCTAACTTCCAATCTTCCAATTGTCAGATTTGGCATTTTAACCACTAAGCCACCACATCCCTCAAAATAGCAATACCACTTGTATTTATTCGTATGTACTTCAGTGTCGTGCCAGTGGTCCTAGAAAATGGAAGCTACAGTAAATTCAACAGAAAGTTACATCAAGACACCTTGGTGAGAACAGGGAGCTATTATAATACATCTAAAACAATTTAATGACTAGATTAGAAAGGCATCAGTCCAACTGTAATTGGAGACTAGATTGTATTTAAAATCTTTATTGTATTGAGGAACTGTTCATTAACCAATTAGTTGAATTTAGAATTATTATTTCTTTAATCATTCCATTTCACAGTAGTTAGAGACTGTTCAAATTCTTGCTGTTTGTTTTCACTTAAATCTGTTTAGGAATAATTTTTCCCTACTTCTTGTGGAATATAAATCTTATCCATGGGGCTGATAGAATATTCAGTATTCAACAGCATATTTCTTCTGGGATGAACATTACAGACAAGAGAGTTTCTTTTCTCATTTCAGGATTGAGAGGCAGACAGACTTTCTGGAGAGTTATATAGATCCCTTTGACTTGGATGTCTTTACTCCACACTTAAATAGCAACCTTAATCGTCTTGTCCAGAGAACATCTGTAAGTTATCCCTTTGACAGAGAATCAAGTGTTGGCTACTGTAAATCAAACTGAATAGGCTCCAAGACCACTGCAAGGACAGAATGTTTTGTAGGATAGGATGCTTACTGAAAATGAGCAGTCATCATTGTGTGTGTATATATATAATGCCCATTGTTCCTAAATATGTAACTGGTGCCAATTTTAAAATGAATATAAGGAAAAAAGGCAGGCAGGTATAAAGACAACTGTAGTGTACTTTTCAATTTCTCTAGTGTTTCTTAGAATTAGCACCTGCAATCCTGCATCTTGAGACATAGCTCTACAATAATCTCCTATTACACCCTCACCCCCACACATACCTTTTCTCAGCTGCAGCCCCCTGAACCTGGCCATTTCCTAGTTGCTTGGAGAGTAGAGGGGCAGTACCAGTTAACTGTCCCACTCTTACAGTTGAGTGCAGAGCAATGGCACTGTCTGCAGAGATGTCCAGACGTCCTTGCAGATGCCTGTTGCTGTGCATCTATATATAGGAAAGTAGTTTGTCTGCTGCTCCACCAACCAAGAAATAGCCAGATTTGAGGAGCAGCAGCTGAGAAAAGGTGGTTTGAGGGTGGGATTTTGATCATTTTGTGGTTTATGGAGAATTCCAACTTCTGCAACAACCAAAAAGGGAGTTGAAATGGCATAAGTTGGACCTTTGCTAGTATAATTCCTTGAGATGATGCCAGCCAATATTCCTCTCTGAAAGTCCATGGATCATACTGCAGGTGAGGAGAGGAGAAGCACTGGCTTTAATCAGCCCAGAAAGGTACCAGTAACAGAGCTTCCTTGTGTTCATGTGTGCTTTCTGTACTGGTTTTGAATCTAAGACCCTATTTATAGTTGAGTGAACACTTTGTATTAAAATCTTCTGCCCTAAAAATAAGACAGCTGACCTCTTCTGTGCTGTAGGTCCTGTTTGGCTTGTTGATGGGATCAGAGAATCAGTACAGCAGCCGAAGTAGTGCTTTAACTTCTCAAGAACTACATAACATCCTGCCTCTAGCATCTAGCCAGATCAGGTAAATGAATCAAGCTGTAACCAACAGAAAGTACTCCTCACTTAAGAAAAACAACTTACTACTCTTTTTTTCTTACAAGGTTTGGACTGTTACCACTCAGTATGTCAAGCTCTCGCAAGACTAAATCAATTCTCAGAAACACTGAACATAAAGCTCAGGTTTGTTCCTTTGTTTTAGCTCATCTCTTCTTAGTTTCACCTGTAAGATCTCAAGTAACATATTTATGGGGGTGCCAAGAAAGGAAAAATATTAAGAAACCATGATACCACATCCACTGAACACTGGGACTAGTATCCCCTCCCCCCAAGTTTTGGGTTTTTTACATTATCTCCTTTGTCACAAGGTGAAGACTGACCTATTCAGTATTAAATAATGTAGAATAGAAAAGGAATTACTGGCAACATTTATATTATTAATACAGACATAAGCAGTTTTGTAATTAACTTTGGTTAATCTTAGAGGAGTAGTAAGGAATGTTTAAGAATTGCCTGTCTAACTCTATCTTGTACCCTTCATTCTAGTATGATGCTGACCAGTAACCCCTGAAGAACATTGTTGGGGTATTAAAAGCTTGTGTGAATTGAGTGGCTTCCTCCTCTTTTGTAGGCTGATCTTTTATGCTTGCATCAGTAGAAAGCTATTGCTCTGATACAGATAATTTCTGTAGGCCATAGAATTTGTCAAGGTACCTTCTTTTTTGATAAAGTGAACATGTTAGCAGTTGGCCATAACACTGGTGATGATTTTTCTTCTGTCTTGCTATGGCACCTGTGCTCCCTGAAAAAAGCTTGAAAACTGGGTAGACAAAGAGAGGTTTCTTTGGGCATGTAAGCTTTGTTTGCATTTTCTCACACAATTATGCTAATATGCCACTTCCTCCTCTCTGTATTTCCAGAAAGCTCTTTGAAGGCCTCTTGTAAAAAGTATCTGTACATCAGCTTAAGTTAAATAGAGCAAAAGCAGTCTTGTTTTATGGCTGTACTGCTGTAGGCATATATTCTAAATCAGCTACATATCTTGTGTATATTTTTAGCATCTTCATTTTGGATTACAGCAAAACAGCAATAATGTAGTATTTTTTACTGTTTATCTCAATGTTCATTGTGTATCAATACAGAGAAATCACATTCCTTTCTGGTTATCAAGATTTTTGCTTCCCAGTGATAGGAACAGAGCTGCCCAACATTGCCCTTACCTAGATGCAGAATGGGCAGGGCTTTACTAGTTCTCAGCTTTGGAATGAGAAATGTAGGAAGTGGTTTGGATGTTCCTCTGTTTTCCAAAGCTCACTTGCATGCATGGAAAGACTTCAGGAAGTGTGATCTAGCAAACCTAGCACAGACCAATCATCTTTCTGTGTTCTCCATAGAGAAAAGGGAAAGGGAGGCATCTCTCACTTTGTGCAAATATTGATCAATGACAGCTGTAAGAGACTTCTCTGTCTGGCTTCTTCTAGGCAGTTACTAGAGAATTTGCCCTGAGTTGCCTGGCCTAGATTTTATTAGGAGAGGGATTAATTGACTTTCCTTTGTTATGTTAACAGACTTCAACTGCTGCCCTTACTAGAGGAGAAGAGACATTTCGCCCTGGTTCCCTATTCAGACAGCTTGCAGCAGAAGAGGAAGACACAGCAGCACCGTCTTTGTTTAAACTTGGCTGGCTTTCAAGCATGACTAAATGATGATTCAATAAAATATGAACTCTTGTATTCTTGGCATTGTAAAAACAAAAACCAAAACAAATCTTTCAGAGCTGACATTTCATACAAAGCTTAAATTTCATTACCCTTAAATATCTAGTAGTTATCACCAAATCTAAAGATGTAGGATCCATTCTTTAGACAACTTCAGGGGATTAATGGAAAACCTGAACTTTAAACAGCAATAGTTATTCAGGAACAAAAGAGCAACCCAGTTCAGTACCTAAAGTACTGAGTTCAGCAAGAATCACATCATTTATACTCCTGTATAAATGGGGAAAAAATCCTCTCACCCTATAGATTCTTCTTACCAGAATTTTAAAATAGCCTTAATGGTACATGAGCACTAAGCCTCTGGAAAGATTAATTTACCATAAAAACATATTCACTATTTATTGAAATTAAAAAAAAAGACTTATAAAACTGAACACAAATGTTTGAGGGAATTTTACATAAAGCATCAATTACTATTGAACAGATTAAGAAGTCAGACTGGACTTATGCACTCCTGTAATACAGAGGTGGATTCTTAAAACCATCATGACAAGTTGAAGAAATCCACCTCTCTGCCCCACCACAAAAGAATCCTATAAAAATTGCTCCAAAGCCCCTTTTGCATTGCAATAGTGCAGCAAACCACAAGTAAACAATTGCCTGTTAATCTGTTATTCCAAATACAGACTAAAAAGGCAACAGGCATTTTGTGCAATTTTAACAAACTTTAAAGTTGAAATATCACACAGTGTTGTCCCCCTTCACGGAAGGCAGGGAACTGCTGGGCTCATCATGTTGGAGGACGGCCCCTGCTCTGTAAGCTATGGAAGTGTGCCTCCTTCAGGATCTGGTTGATGTGGAAGTAAGGACCTTGGCATAGTGCAGACTGCTCATGGAACGACTGAGGTGGTGTCACAGGACTCGACCCGGGCATTATCTGGTGTAGGCTGGTTTCTGGCCCACTGCCTCTGTCAGGGCTGCTTATGCTGCTACTGCAGCAGCTACTAGTACTGCCGCTCTCACTGCTGGAGGACTAGGGAACAAAAAACAGACAGGAATGCAGGTTATCTTAATATTCTCTACATATATCAAGTAATCCTCTTTTTTTTTTAAAGGCTGCTCTTCTGCTGGCCCCAAACTTGATCATCCTATCTTCTAGCGAAATGTTACATATTGCACATTACTGTATATACTTGACTATAAGTCGACCTCATGTTTAAGTCGAGGGTAGGTTTTGGGGGCAAAATTATGGATTTTGATATGACCCTTGGGTACATCAAGGGTAAAACATATGGACATGCAACAAAGAATCTAAATGATGAAGCAAAGGAAAACAATGCCAAAGAACATACAAAATTATGGCAAGCATAACTGTTTGGGCTCACATTAAAGGCTGGAAGGAAGAGTAGAGGGAGGTCAGTGCTTCCAGGACAGATTGCACTCTTGCCCTTCACCAGGGAATGGTTCTCTCTTTAATAAGAGTTATAGTACTTACATTGACCCATGGATAACTCAACCTAGGTTTTTAGGGTAAATTTTTTGACTAAAATTTCTAGACATGAGTATATACAGTAAGTTATGCCAAATAATGTATGAAAAATTCAATTTGGTGCATTTCTCACTGCACTAAAATCCACAAGTCTATACCCACAGAGCTTAAATGCTACCTCATCACCTGTCAAAAACCTTCTACCAGGCCAAATACTTTAAAGTGTAGTGTTTGGATATACAAGTATACCTCAGTTAACAAAGTAGATGTATTACTAGTCATCACCTCTTTAACAGAAACCTTGTATCAGAGGCAGAAATAATAAAGACAAGGGATAGGTTTAGCATAAACAAGAGCAGTTGGAAATGTTTCAGAAAACATTTTATGAAAAACAATATAAGCATGAAATGAAACAACAAAGGCAAACAACCCTTGCATAAGTAAAAGTGTTTTTGAAAATGTTCAAAAAAGACTACTTGAAAACTCTTTCCAGGAATTAAGTTTTTATCAGCTTTCACCTTATGATTTCTCTTTTGGTGACCAAACTTACAGATCTATGTGCTCTCTTTTTAAAGCATATTGGGGGAGGGGAAGGTCTAGTAAGGCAGGCTTATTTGTTGGCTTCCTTTTGCATTTCATGCATTCTTAGAGATTCTGGAGGGAGCTGTTTGTTGCCTTTCCTCTTGTAGGCAGGTACACACTGTCACAGTATGACCAGCTAGAATAAAATCCTGCCTTTTCCTCACCTTAAACTTCATTTTGTTTACTGCTCTTGCAACCTGACACTGAAAATCTGTATTTCTACAGGTTTCCTTCACTATGCCCGCTGTGCCAATACTGCTAAAAGCCTTCCAACTAGACAAAAGGATGAAAAAAGGGCTGTGCAGGCATAAAAAGACTGTAAAAGGTGCTTTGTTAGAGGCTGTTAACTGAAGTATGCCTGTATGTTGGTTACATCTGATGAATTTTCAGTAATCTTCAGCCAGTTGAATTGAAGCTCTGCCCATCTACTTTGTTTTGCATATACATTGCAAAAAGAAATGCAGAAAGATTAGAGTGCAACCTTGAAGCGCTCAAGTTTTAACTCCGTTTTTAAAAAGTGTTTGTTTACATTTCAAGTGTGAGTACAACAGCAGCATGAATCACATGAACAGGAACAATAATGCTGTTTGGGTTCTAAACCAGCAGACACCTCAACTCAGAAGACTGAAGTCAAAGTCAATATGATACTTGCAAAGCAATCTCACTGTATACACCTAATAGGAAAATTCCAATGAACTCAATGAAACCTAACCTTAGATAAGTGAATATAGGATTGCAGCCTCTGTGTATGCTTGACTAGAGCTGATTCCTAAACTCACAAGCAGATAGATTTTAAAGCTGAATTCAAGTTGTTCAAACATTAAAGTAACTAAACACAAAAGAGATGTTAACAGCTACATGTAGTAGAGATTTCTTGACTATCGATCATATTTCACACCTGAAGTACTTTTTCACAGACATGAAACTGACAGGAAGGGGATACTAGATTGAGAGTTCCAGCTACTTTGCCCCACTCACTTGCCTTTGGGAACTTAAATGGACACTCCTGCTTTGGTAATGCCAAAAGGATGATAGCAGGAAGACCAAGTGTGGAGACAAAAAATGCTTCCTGAATACATTTACCACTATAGAGGAGCCATGTTATTTCTGCTTCTGATGCTATCCTTGAATATGATTGCACTGTGAGACTCTTGTAAGTTGCTTTCAAAGCTACCTAGGCCTATAGGGTTAGTTATATTTAGTGTTTTTAGCTAAAAGCTTGTCACTAGTTTACCAAAATAATCCAAAAAAAGTAGTTTTCACTTAAATCAATTTGAACTATAATAAGAGTGGTCTCCATACAACAAATATTTCCACTGATGTCCTTATCCGCTGTTGTTGTTGCTGTTGTGGGCCTTTATTTCCAACTTATGGTGAGCCTAAAGTGCCCTATCATGGGGTTTTCTTGGCAAGATTTGTTCAGAGGTTTGTCACTGCCTTCCCTTGAGGCTGAGAGCATGTGGCATGCCCAGGGTCATTCAGTGGGTTTTATGGCTATTTAAATCCATGGCTGTCCCTATAAATAATCCATTTAAAAGGAACTGATAAAATAAATACATAACTTCTAGGCACCTACAGCAAATAAAGTAAGGCCTAAAAACTCTAAAGATACAAGATTCTTTCTGATCTTGGAAGCTAAGCAGAGTCAGTCCTGGTTGGCACTTGGATGGAAGACCACCAATGAATGCTAGTTACTGTAAGCTATATTTCAGAGGAAGGAACTGGCAACACCACTTCTGTGTATGCCTTGTCTGAGCAAACCTTATGGAATTTATTGGGTCACCATTTCAATAGGCAAACTGAAGGCACACACACAGAGCGAACAATAGCTGATATGCATGTGATAAAACAGCTGATTATTTCCCACCAATGTAATGAATACATTAGTTTATTTCCAACTGCACTGTGATAGAGCTGAGTTTGAGCAACTCAGGAAAACATGTTATTTCCTCCCTCCTCTTTAGGTCTTCACACAAAAGATAGAATAGTAAGTAATGCACAAGATTTTCAACCTGACTTTTGCCAATAGTAGTTTTCTTCTGCAAAAGAAATGACCACATATCTCCCCTCAATGGAACCATTGAGAACTTATTGGAGCTATAAAGAAGAATACAAGTATTCTAAATGAATCGATAACTTCATACAAATACCTTATTTAAATAACTAGGGTTTATGAATCAGCTTGTAAGGCAGGAACAACACTACCCTTCAATATCCAGTATCTACTGGCTACCAGTTTAAGCTAGGGCTCACTACAAGCTTTTGGTCCTGGTAATTTAAGGCCTTGCACTCTAACCTCCTTCAATATTTGGCGGTTCATCCAGCATGGTATGTACCATCTAGAAACCTAAGAACTACAGGCAAAGGATTATTGACACTTCCACCAATGTGTATGGCTGTCAAGCCTTTCAGGATCTGGCCCCGCATTTGAGGAACAGTCCTCCTTTGTATTTCTGGCTGGAGGAGGATCCTACCCTTCCTCTTCAATTCGCTGGATTAAGCTGCTGCGTGTGCCTAAGGCTCCTGAGTTGAATGGCAACTAGTGCGATGGTGGGGATTTACTTTTAGTATATGTTAGGGTTTGTTTCATTGTTTTGTCCTTGATTATATATACCTGATGTTCGGTCCTTTGGCAAACGAACATTAAAAATAAATATTATATTATTAGTAGAATTCAAATCAAGACTGATCACCATTCTTTTAAAAAATGCTTTAGTTAGGAGAGTTTAAAATTAAACAGAAAATAATTATACTGATACAATTAAATGTTAGTCTCAATTTTTCCTCTTCCAGGATTAAATGTAGATGGTTTACTTAAGTGCTCCCGATTAGTAAACAGACACAAATACTTAAAAGTAGGAGCTACTTCAGGTCAGGAGTAAATCTAGAAACATCTTACCTCTGTATCCCAGGAATCCTGAAAAACAGCATTTCGGCTGCTGCGTTTTGTTTGTGGTATAGGCCCATCCTCTTCTGTGCCATTTCGTCTCCTCTTTCTGAAGCAATGGAAGAACAGAAGAAAGAGGTTTGTTGGTGTACCAAGTATACACAGGACCAAGTATACAATTAATTCACATACTGTAAATACTACTAACAAGCCTGTTTTGCAACGTTTAGATTTTTCTTCAGTTACTCATTATTAGTAAAGAACTGAATATGAAACCCTACATAAACTGCTATCAAAAATGCAGCTGAGTGTATTGATTAAAAAAACTATTTATACACCTTTTTCCTTCTATTATTCTATGCAAGTGTGGAAGGAAATTCTTCTACGGAATAATCACCTCTTAAAATTGATACATGAACTTTGCCATTCTGTTTAAATATAATATTCAAGAGTCCTCTAAACAACAACCATGTCTACAGATATGACCAACTATTCCTAATGACACCTAGCTACATTAAAAAAAAGTCATGTTGTTCAGGCTCATGGTCTTCAACTAGAGACCAGTATTTGCTTTACTTATCCAGCTATTTTACCTAGTAAGGATCAAATCAGGTTGTAGAAAACATTATTCTGAACCCAACACAGACCATTTGGAGGGAAATAGCCCATTTTGTCACAATAAGAATACAGTACAGTATCTGCATGAATACTTTCATTCTGCCTGAAGGGCTTAGATCTGTCATCAAGTAGGGCAGCCACAACAAATTAAAATGCACCAACTACACCATTCTGTGTATTATTTGTGAAGCAGATCCACTGAGAAAAGACATTCTGCGCGATGACTTCAAAGCTTTCTGAGAAAAATTTAAGTGGATGGTTCCAATGCAACTTTGTTTAAATAAATCATTTTTATTAAACTTATAAGCACAAATTTTATTTAGTGCTACATTTAGCCAATTCATATTTTTTATTATTAGCTGCCCTTGAGTTGACCTCAACTCATGACGACCTTGTGTTATGAGACATCTCCAAGCCCCCTTATTCTCTATTACTCTGCTCAGGTCTTGTAGATTGAGGCCTGTGACCTCCTTAACTCAGTCTAGCCATTTGCTATGCAGTCTTCCTCTATTTCTGCTGCCTTCTACCTTTCTTAGCATTATTGTCTTTTCTAATGAGTCATCATGGTCTCTTCCAACTCTATGATTCTATGCCTTCTCCTGATGTGACCAACCTACCAATCCTACTGAAGAA
Source organism: Sceloporus undulatus (assembly GCF_019175285.1). NCBI lineage: Eukaryota > Metazoa > Chordata > Lepidosauria > Squamata > Phrynosomatidae > Sceloporus > Sceloporus undulatus. The sequence goes on along the minus strand of NC_056523.1, from coordinate 150,849,974 downwards.
AAATTTATTTTACGTCACATTGGCTTTCCTCAAAAATGCACCAGCCATGACAAGCCCCTAAAATGGACCTCAAGCAGCATTCTTCAGGATTATTACCTAGAGGTTATCATTGTTAACTGCCATCAAGTTGACTCAAATGAGACATCCAATCATCAACTGCTCTTGCAGACTCAGAACTTTGGCTTCCTTGACTGAGTCTATCCATAATGCGACCTTCCTCTTTTCCTACTGCCTTCCACTTTGCCAAGCCTTATTGCTTTTTCTAGTGAGTCATGTCTTCTCAGGATGTGTCCAAAGTATGGCAGTCTCATTTTAGTCATCTTGGGTTCTAGGGAGAGTTCAGATTTGATTTGCTCTAGGACCTATTTATTTGTCTTTTTAGCAGTCAACAGTATCATCCTCTTCTCTTCTCAAGCACCAAACTTCAAATTAGTTGATTCTCTTCCTATCAGCTTTCTTCACTGTCCAGCTTTCATAACCATAGGAATATGATGACAGGGTCAATCCTAACTTTAATATTCAATGATATACCTTTAAACTTTGTTATGTTATCTAATTCCTTCACTCCTGCCCTTCCCAATCTTAGCCTTCTTCTGATTTCTTGGCTGTATTCTCCATTCTGACTAATGATTGAGCCAAGGTATGAAAAATCTTGAACCATTTCAATATCTCATGACACAAAGGGAGAAGGGAATGGCAGTGGAGGAAAGGGATCAGGTCCAGCAGATACTACTGGTTCTTCTCTCTCTACAAGGCCAGGTGGCACTTATTGTGTACCTTTGTGTCCAATGTGCAGCAACTCTAAGGAGAACCCATCACAGGGTTTTCTTGGCAAGTCTCTTCAGAGGGCGTTTGCGTTTGCCTTCTTCTGAGGCTAAGAGAGTGTGATTTGCACAAGGTCACCCAGTAGGTTTTCACGACTGAGCTGGGAATCGAACCCTGGCCCCCCGCGTTGTATCCAACACTCAAACCACTACGCCTTATAAACAAATTTCATGTTGAGACTTGGATCCATCTCCAAGATATATCCTTATGTTTACGTAAATATTTTAAAATATATGGGGGGGGGGGGTTGTCCATAATCCAAAGGACTTCTGGTCCCAAGCATTTTGGATAAGGGAGATTCGACCTGTAATGTTGTTGTGTGCCTTCAGGTTATTTCTGACCCGAAGAAGGAAAGGCTACCATGGTGTTTACTTCGCAGGATTTGTTCAGAGAGGGTTTGCCTTTCCCTTAGGGAGCCTTGTGGTGCAGTGGTTAAATGCCAGTATTTCAGGCACAATGTTGTGAGTTCGGTCCCAGGCAGGGCTCCAGGGTCTGCTCAATCTTCCATCCTTTCATAGGTTGGTAAACTGAGTACCCAGCTTATTGGGAGCAACTGGTTCACACACTATAAACTGCTCAGGGAGTATTTAAGTGCACCGATAAGCAGTATAAAATGTATTTGCTAATGCTATTCCCCTGAGGCTGAGAGAGCGTGACTTGTCCAAGGTCACCCAGTGGGTTTCCACAGCCAAGTGGAGAAGCAAACCCTGATCTCCAGGATCATAATCTGACACTCAAATTGTAGATTTGAATTGGAATTTCACTTGCTCAGGAGTTGAAAATTACAGTGCTGAATGTATTGAGAGACAAGGCTGCTATTTCAGGTCATGTCAAATCCTTGGCTCCGGAATGCAATGGCCCTGAATTGGTTCCTGCTTTAAGCTATTATCAAAACAAAAGAATGTAATACAGGACAGTTGGGGACAGTAAAAGAAAAACAGATAGGTAATAGTTTGATTGATGGGTACCAGGAGGGCAGAGAAATGCAGGCCAAATGTATGAACGAATGACCAATAAGGGTGAAGGGCTATATATATTTAAATTCAAATGTAACCAATGAAATGTAATTTATAGTTTTCTTTGTTCAAAAGTACTATAAAAACTTGGTTCACTTTGAAATCGGGATCCCAATAATTTGGATGTATTTCCTCTGGGAACGCTTTCCTGTCGATGGTGGCCATTGGCACAAGAGCTCAGGGCTACCAAGGAAAGAAACGCCGCCACACCATGTTTCATGCAGAAAAGGATTAAGTTACTGTGTATAAATTTACCTCCAGGCTAAGTGTGCAAGGCATACATGAATTTCATGTTCAGACTTGGATCCTATTTCTAAGATCTAAAATCTCTGTGTGTGTGGGGGGGGGGGTCCAAAATCCAAGCACCTATGGTCCCAAGCATTTTGGATACGATAGACTCAACCTGTAATGTTGTTGTTGTTGTGATATGCCTTCAAGTCTTTTCTGAATTATGGCAACCCTAAGAAAACTTATCATGGAGGTCCAAAACACACTGCAGAAATAATCCAGTTTGAGACCACTTTAACTGCCCCTGGCTCAGAGCTAGGGATTCCTGGGACTTATTGTGGGCCCAGAGCTCTCACTGACAGCAAAGGCTGAATGTCTTACAAAACTACAGTTCCCAGAGTTCCTTAGCACTGAGCCAAGAGCGGTTAAAGCAGCCTCAAGGTGGATGATTTCTGCAGTGTGTTTGGCCCTGAGCCTTCTCTGGTGCCACCACAATAAACTACCATTCCCATGATCCCCTCGCACTAGATCCAGTGCAGGTCTCAAACTGGGATCATTTCTGCAGTGTGTTCTGGACCGGGGTTTTCTTGGCAGGCCTCTTCAGAGAAGGGGCTCGCCACTGACCATGTGAACCTTAGCATCCAAGAGCCCAAGCACAACACTGAAGCCACACTGGCAAGTGACACCACTTCTCCACTTGGGCTCAAGGTTGCTGTTCAAATGGTTGTAGGGTTACTGTGTCCTTAAGGCGAACCCCATCACAGGGTTATTCTGGGGCTGAGAGAGTGTAACTCTCACTCAAGGTCACCCAAAGGGGCTTTCCGTGGCTGAGCCGGGATTCGAACCCTGGCCTCCAGAGCCGCAGTCCAGCGCTGAAACCACTACGCCACGGCCCTCCTGGCAACATTGGACATTCACAGAAGAGGATGATCAAGGAAAAGTACAGCAAAACCCCCATTCCCCCCCTTTAAGTCCCCTCCCGGCCACCGTACCTCCCCTTTCTCTCACCTCTGCTTGGCTCCCCGCTCGCTCGGCACCGCTCCCCGGCAACTCATGGCCTGGCCAGGCCCGGCCTCCGCTCCCCAGCCGCCCCGCTCTGAGGAGCCCCCAAACAATCCTCTCCACCACCGGCTCCTCCTCTTTCCTCTCTTCGCCGCTTCCGGTGTCCACACCTCCGGCGCAAGCGCACTGACGACACAGAAAGCCACGCCCCCTCAGGGGCCTCGGCCTCGCAGGCGCATTAATAGCCCAAGCTGAGGCCGTCCCCAGTAGTGCGCATGCGCACACAGCGACGCATTGGGTTATACAATCACAAGCGCAGCAGCTGCGCTGTAGTCAAAACATTGGCCCCCACTGTTGCGCATGCGTGGAGGGCTGAATGTTTTTACTTCCGCCAAGGCGGGGAAAACATACCTAGCGATATATATATATACTTTTATATATATAAAAAAAAAACAAGAGGCGTAATAATGTGAGGCTCGAGCGCCTCAAGGACTCTGACGCGTTTTGAACGTTGTCTGTGTTTCACGCACTCCTTGGCACAATTATAATAATAATAAAACAATAAATGAAACTTTATTATTTATACCCGTTTTTCTGTAAATAAACAATCAAACACCACTTTTTCTTAAAACTGTCGTGGCTCGATGCTGTGGAATTCTGGGATTTGTAGTTTTTTGTGTGGCGGCATCAGAGCCCTCTCTGACAGAAAAGGCTAAATGTCTCACAGAAAACTATAATTGCAGAATTCCGTAGCCTTGAGCCAGGAAAGAGTTAAAGCGGTCTCGAACTGGGTTATTTCTGCGGTGTAGACGCAGCCGACGTTCAATAATAGACCAGTTCGCGTTTTTTTTTTTTTTACCTCAGCGCAAGGAGCATTTTGCGCGTCTAATTAACACACGCACAAACACACAATTTCTCTCTTGGCTGCCACACGCAAAGCAAAGCAAAGCGTTCAAGTCTGTATTCCTCCATGAAACACACACAGCCACCTTGGTTTGAGCGTTGGACTGGGACTCTGGAGACCAGGGTTCAAATCCCAGGCCAGCCATAAAAACCCACAATCTCTTAAGGACACAGTTTGGGGTACTATAATAATACTATATATATATCAGTGCTCCCCAAACTGTGCTCTTTAAGGGCTTTTGGACTTCATCTCCCAGAATGCCAGACTATTGGCCAACATGGCTGAGGCTTCTGGGAGCTGAAGTCCACAATCCTCTTAACGGGCAGAGTTTGGGGAGCGCAATGGGTTTTGCGTGCTTCAGAGCAAAGGGCTCTTGTGGCACTCTTTGGCACTTAAGGTGTAGCACGAGCTTTTCCTAGACTTGGCTCCGAGTCCACAAAACCTTCTGCTACAACTTCTTGCACAAGGTTAAGTCCAAAAACCCAGTTTGAGACTGCTTTCACTGCCCTGGCTCAGTGCTGCTGGGGAATCCTGGGAAAACTGTAGTCTTATTGGGGCACCAGAGCGCTCTCTCTCTCTGGCAGAGCAGGCTGGATGCCTCACAACAAACTACATTTCCCATGATCCCCTAGCATTGAGCCAAAGTGGATTATTTTCTGCAGCAGGGTGCGTTTTGGACCTTAGTGAGAGGAGGATGCAGGTCATCATGTGAGCCCTGCGCAGCTGTTGCATCAAGGGCTTCTTCCGTTCACTCTACTTTCGGTTTCCATTTCTAGCTAGAGCTGGAAGTATTCACGGCTGCAAAGAGGTAAGAAGAAGTGATGGCCAGCATCACCATTTCATGAAATCCCTCCATTATACTTTCACAAATCAAGGTAAGAGATGGAGGAGGATGGGGTGGGTCTTTGGAGGAGACAATACAGTACATACTTTCTTAAGGTAGGAGCCCTTTCTAGCAGATGTTCTCACTGCAAGATGTAGGGCCTCCAATTAATAACAAATAACAAATTAAATCAAAATGGAAGAAAAGCTAAAAACACTCATGGAAATCTTAAGTGCATCCTTCTTAGCCCTGCTCAAAATGGAGGACGTTTGGGGGAATTCCTCCTGGACAGAAGGTTGAGATGGAGGACGGGTCCTGGAAAAAGCAGGGCATTTATGTATAATAACATAGTAAATATCAGTGTAGCAAATACATGTTTTGGATGTATGTTACGGTTGTTTATATAATTTACTTTCTTTTTTTCATGGTTTGTACGTATGTGTGTCTTAATTATACATGAGTGTACATTGATGTTGACGTATTTGTTTCTGTATGTCTTTTTATGTTTAAGAAAATAGTTTATAATAAGAAAAAGAAAAAGCAGGGCATCTAGTTGCCCTGCCTTCTAAGGAATCATACAAGCTACTAACTCATCCTTTTCTCTCTGAGAGATGGAGTTAAGTCCTGTTCTTTTGTGTGCCTTCAAGTCACCTGCTTGACTTAGGGTGACCCCACGAATTTCATAGGGTTTTCCTAGGCAAGGAAACCTCAGAGGTGGTTATGCCAGTCCCTTTCTCTGAAATAGAGCCTGCAACACCTGGCATTCATTGACTGCCTCCCATCCAAGTGCTAACCAGGGTTGAGCCCGAGACCAGATGGGATCTGAAGCCTTGAGGGTATTTAGCCCCTGACAAAGGAACAAAGTGTCCAGGGGTGCTTCCTTCTGTGAGCTGCAGAGTGGATCTTCTTTGCAAGCTAAAGGACTTGTTCTTTCCTGCTAGAAGATTCTCTTATGAGTTTATCACACGAGGGAGATTGGGAGTTTATCCTGTGAACATCCCGGGAAAATGGCATAATTACACAAAACAATTTTACACGATGTTGCACAAAGCCCGCCATTAAAGTGGTCCTAAAGAAGCAGTAACACGGATCTTTTTGCTTTTGAGATTTCAGCGACAATGTATTTTCAATATCACTGTATTTGAGCAATTGCATGTGATCATTCGTGCAATTACAGTGGTACCTCGGGATACGAAATACCCAGGTTACGAAATTTCCGGGATACGAAAAAAATCCCATTGGAAATAATTGTTCCGGGTTACGAATGTTTTTCGGGTTACGAAAAAAAATTTTGGTGCTTTTCGGCGCTTTTTCGCACGAAACGCGGCTTTTCCCCATTAGCGCCTATGGCAATTCGGCTTACGAAGGCTTTTCGGGTTACGAAAGCGGCCGCGGAACGAATTAATTTCGTAACCCGAGGGAGCAGTGTAATTGCCATTTTCGCTTTATTTGTGGGATGCTTTAAATGTGCTTTAAAGTCTCTTTAATGCTGAAATAAGTGTGATAAACTCCTTATTAAATGGCCTCTCTGTGTTGGTCTGGAAAAGTAGTATGAAAAGGGATCTTTAGCACCTTTGAGACTAACTGGAAGAAAGAAGCTGGTAGCATAAGCTTTTGGAGACTTGAGCCTGCTTCTAAAAATGCTTTGTTGTTGTTACATGGCTTCCAGTCCCCTGACTCTATTGTTTTCTATGAGAAGGGCTGCTTCCCTCCGTTTTCCCCTCATATAGTCTTAAATATTACTTGCAAAACTGTTACTTTTGCTGCAAAAGACTGCCATTGCTACCTCTCTGAAATTGTACAATGGGTCCTTGATATCCTCTGGGGTTTGCTTCCTGGTCCTCCAAGGATACCAAAATCTGTGGATGCTCAAATCTCATTGAATAAAGTGATATGGTAAAATGGTGTGCCTTATATAAAAAGGCAAAATCAAAGTTTGCTTTTTGGATTAAAAAAAAAATCAGATGTGGATGGTTGTATCCTCCAGTGCAGAATATGTGGATAGGGATGGCTGACTGTATATGAAGGGGGTGGTGGTGGTTTTGCAACCAAGATTTACGCTTGTAAGAGCATCCAGACTAAAACACAAAAACCCCACATATCCAAGGATGTAGTTATGGGGCTGAGATGAAGGTATTGCCCCCCAGATAAAAATTCCCCCCCCCCCCCCCATGAAGTGTTCTTTCAGGCTCCAGATTTCTAGCATTACAGTAACGTAAAACTTCACTTGATTGTCTAAAAATAGAGTTTAGGCATCTAGAGAAAAGGAGCAGGAAAAGGTAAAAAGGGAATGTGAACATAGAAAATATAAACAGAAAATATAAAAGCGTGATCAAGTTTTATTGTCTTGCTCTCACCACTTCTATAAATTTGGGGAATGCAGGAAAAATGCATTTTGGAAGCAGAATCCTTCAGCCCCCTCTCCACTACATCTCTGCCAGCCACCAACTGTCAGTCCCAGGAAATGTGTGATTCAGTGTATTTCGTATAGTCATGCAGATTTAAAGTTTTAATCCTGTGCATTTTTGAATTGTGACCCAATGGATTCTAACTTTCCATTTCTGGGTGAGGCACCTGTCCCTTGGGGATACGTGTCATTCCTGGCCCTATGGTTGTGTTTAAATCCTGACATTAATCTCTCAAGTGAATTGTTTTCCTTCAAGGCTGTTTCTGAAAAGCAGAGAACATAAATTTTAAACCTCTTAGCATTCTGACAGATAGAATAGATAGAATGAGATGGCTAAATACACTAAAAAAAAAAAATACAGCGAGGCAATGTTGAACCAATTCTTCTGCCCAGTCTCTATTTGTAGGAAGTTTGCCAGTTTTTAATGTCTTGCTTTCTTTTCCACATAGAAGAATGGCCAACAGTCCTGCAGGAAGAGAAATCTGCCCTTACTGCAAAAAAACATTTAAACGGCTCAAGTCCCACCTGCCTCACTGTAAGATAGCAGGAGGGCCAAACTCAAATGAAGTTTTGTTTCCTTCTGTGAAGGTCTGCAGTTCTGTCATGCCTGAATTGCTGAAAACTGAGAAGAAAGGGAAGATTGAAGGCAGAGAAACTGCCCCACAAAAAGACAACAAGAAGAGCAAGCCTGACCTGACCAGGAACAGAACAATAAAACCTTTAGAAGAGTTGGAAATAGCTGGGATAGCACCAAGCAGCAATATGCTTGCAAGTGATGCTACACAAACACAAATTAAGCATATTACTGAAAAGACACACAAAACCAAAGGCAGTGGACAAAGAGCCTCAGGAGAAGAGGTCCATGCAAAGCCAGCTAAAAAAGTAGTTTCAGAAATGACACTTGAAAAGAAGTCATCCAAAATAAGGAAAAGCAGAGGTAAAATGATATCAGAGGGAAAGGAGGTGATGCCTCACCTTGCAATAGAACTACCAGTTCAGAGTACAAAACTTACTTCTGAACCTCTTAGCCAAACAACAAAACCTTTTGCCAAACACAGGCATAGTAAGGGGGATGTTGGAAAGCAGGATGAATCTAGCTGGCCTGATTCTTCCACTCAAGATCTTCAACCCATTCCTGAGGGAATTACTGACAGAATTGAACTAGTGATTGAAAACCACCGTGTGAAAGTGTTGAGAAAGAAGCCTAAGTCTTCTGTTCAAAACATCTCATTGAATGGAGCTGCCATCAGCAACTCCAAGACAAGTCGATGCTCTATAAAATCATCCCCAGAAGGTGAAAAGATTGACTCAGCTGATGGACAGCATGTTGTTAAAGTTACACAGAGTGGGGGTGGAAAGACTGCTTTAGGACTTGATCTTGCAGGGAATGTCTGGAGTGGAAAGATGGGAGATGGGATCACTTCAGATAAAGCACACACATTGGCTGACTGCTCTGTGGGCAGCTACAGAAAAGTCTCCAGTGTTCCTCTTCAGTTGGCAGCAGAAGTAAAAAACATAATAGATAAAAATCCTTTATTTTTGAAAATAGAAGGAGGATATCCTAAAGGGTCACATGTATATACCAGTCCCAAATCAGAGATCTATGTTGAATTTGCAGAAGAACTTGGAGAAAAATATTATGATAAAACGTTGAACTGTTCCTTAACTAGCTTAGAAACAGGTGCTGTTTTACCTTCTAGGACTATTGTGACCTCAGAAATATCTTTGAGACCACCCTCACTCCATATGAAAGAAAGGACTAGTGCCCATGGGCTTTTAGCCCCTGACAGAAGTGAGGAGCCACGTTCCTTGGGACTGGAGTTTTTTCCGGAACTGTATCCCAATTATCTCAGCCTGGGCTTGCTTTCAAGGAGGCTGCCTCAGCGGAGTGTAAGAATTCCAGGAACTCAAGCTCTTATTCTCCCTTCTGAAGGCAACCACGGTAAAGATGAATACTTGACTGTTTTCTGAGAGCCATTATTACATTAAGTGTGTAGAAATACATTGGGTGCTTGTTTCATAGAATAGGTTATCTGGGTTAATTAATTTGATTTTAATATATACCAGGGCAGGCTTATGATTTTCAGTGCCACATACCAAAATCCCGAAATGGCCAAACCTCATATGAACACAGCTGCTCTCCATCTTCAACAGTTATATTCACAATCTTCAGACCAGTTTTCACCTCTCCAACCATGTTCCTAAGGAACCTTTCCCATGGGTTTTTGCAACCATTGTTTCTATATTTCTGCTTAAAGATGCTTATATTTAAAAAACATATAGGACAGAAGCAGAACATCTGTGGTGTATAGACACAGCAAAGTTATAGCAGTTTGGGGACACTTTAATTGACGTGGATGCATCCTTTGTAATCCTGTGATTTGTAGTTTGGTGAGGGCCTTCTTTGCCAGAAGGCTCTTGTCTACTTCCTGGTGCTAGCAGAGAATTCCCTCTACAAACTACAAATCCTAGAGTTCCATAGGAAGGAGCTATGGTAGTTAAAGTGGTATCAAACTGCTATAATTATGTAGCTGGATATACCCAGAGTTGGGTTTGTTATGTGCATGCACCCTAGGGCCTTCTTTAAATTATGTTGTTCTTCACTCTCATTATCTGTAAGCAATTATATATTTTCAAGCTGCATAGTATAACTAGATAGATAGATAGATAGATAGATAGATAGATAGATAGATACAGTTTTAATACCAGTTTAACTATTGTTGATCCACCTACCAAAGAACTCTGGAAAATGTCATTTCAGAGATGTTACTGAGTATTCTGGACATTTCTGGTCCTTTCTCACAGAGCTATAGTTCTTGAGATAGCCTGGGAATGAAGGAATGGCCAGTAAACTAGTTGAGTGTAAACCAGTAGTGTTTTAATCTTTAACTTCACTCCTTCCCCACATCCACCGTAGACATTGCAAAAAGCATAACTATGTAGATGTATTTTCAGATTGTTTGAGAAAACAGTAATTCTACCTATTCCATAGATCAAAGATTCTCAGAACCCATTTCAGATGTTCAAAAAGGCTACACAGATTATATTTGCAGTGTGTAGTGGTGAACTGTATAATAATATAAGTTTAGCACTGAGAGTCTAATATAAGCTTTAGCATGCCAGATCTACAACAAATAACAGAAAATTGATCCCAGATAATCAGTTTATTTTTCCTGATTTCAGTTTTCATGTGCCTTTCTGTTTCTGAATTGAGCATAGTGTATAACTCTCTGGCTTTGCTTCACAAACGAAGATTCAAGAAGGACTCATCCCGTGCTTTGTACAAGCACGTTGGTGACTAAAAAGGCCAGTCCGGGACAAACAGGGCTGGTTGCAGAAAGCACAGCGAAATGTCTCCTTGGGTGATGTTTCCGGGTTGTGGTTCTTTCTGCGTTGTCGTTTCTCTTCGAGGCTCGTTTGGCGTGAGCTTTCGAAAAAGGCTGCAGCGTCATGGATAGTGCGTCTCCATGCCTCTTGATGCGAGGCCAGGGAGGACCATTGTTGGTGATCGATTGGGCCAAGCCTGAGGTGTTGTTTCAGGGAGTCCTTGTATCCCTTCTTTGGGGCACCCCTCTTACGCTGACCCGTGGCGAGTTCACCATAGAATACTATTTTGGGGAGGCAATGGTACTTCATCCTAGAAACATGTCCTGCCCAGCGCAGCTGCGTCCTCAATAGCATGGCCTCAATGCTGGTGATCCCTGCTTGCTCAAGGACAGCAACATTATAACAGTGTATAACAGTAGTAATATTTAGGCCAGCTTTCCTTCACCTGGTAACATTTGTAGATATCTAGTGCAGGGCAGCTGGATTGGAATAATCTATAGAGAGCATTATGGTTTGTTTAAATTATATCTTGCCTTTTCTTTCTTTAGTAGGATTGAGATTCAAAGCACCACACAACATGATTAAAAACATTTTAACTGTGTGATTTTAATCATGTTGTGTGGTGCTTTGAATTACAATAAATTATAACAGTAAAACACCATTAAATCTATCATAGTAAAACGGTTGGGTTCAAAATTTAAAATCACTTCAGATAACAAAAAAAGAAGTATAGCACCACTTTGTTAAAATCTCTTTAAAAATCCTAAATAGCAAATCAGTTGGCCAAAGCCTGTTTCATGAAAAGATCTTTGCCTGCAGACAAATAACCAGGGCAGCGTTAGCCTAACTTTACTTGGAAGGTTAATTATAAAGCAGTTATCCCACTTTTCACTGCCTTGTTTCTCTCCAGTGGAATCCTGGGACTGGCAGCTCAGAAGGCCCATCCAGAGAGCAACCATGACAGTTAAAGTGGAATCGAACTGGGCAATGTGAAAAGGCCCCAAGTCTTTAAGATCCAACAAAACGGTTGTTTTTGCTACAACAGACTTAAGGTTACCTCTCTGCAGATTATGACTACAGATGGAGAAACACATAACTCAGTTTATGGGCAAAATATTGGATCCTGGAGAATCTTGGATTTTACCCCATGATCACATAAAACTGGTAGTTCTTAGTATGTGTTCACACTGAGCATCCTGTTACTAGAAAACAAGACATGAGCCTTTCTTCTTTGCCCTTCCTCTTCTGAAATTTAGCAACTTGTCCTACAAAAATAGCAGCAGAAGTACATGTGGTGAACGCCTCTTTCCTGTAGTAGGATCAACTCTAGCCCTAGTAACCAGATCAGCTGGAATGAAATACAGTGGACCCTTGTTATACGCTGGGGTTTGGTTCCAAGATCCCCTGTGTATAACAAAATCAGTGTATGTTCAAGTCCCATTAAATATAATGGCATAGCAAAATGGTGTCCCTTATAAAAAATGGAAAATCAAGGTTTGATATTTGAAATTTATACTTTTTTGAACATTTTCAAACTGTGTATGCTTGAATCCGTGTATAAGAAGGACTGACCATAGCTCCATTTCTCAAGGCTGACTGAAGCCCTTTCTACTGCCAGCGTACCTGCTAGCAAGGAAGCACCCACCTCTGAATAGGTGATTAGTTTGCCCCTGGATGAAAGCTTTACTGTTTTGAAATGGAGGTCTTTTCAATACACAAATCTTCAGTCCTTCTGGTGAGCATATCCCATGTATCTCACAGTCTGTTCTGCTGTAATGCAGAATGTCCCTAGAAAGTCAGTTACTCTTCAGAGAGGAACAATCTATCCCATTGTCCCCATAGGAGAATACTGGGCATTGAGTCCAGCAGCGTGAACTGCATAGGTTGTTTCTAAGTCGTAAGGGAGCTGGTGCAGGCATATAACCTTTGAAACTGGGAGAGAGGGAGAGAAGGTGTGTGTTAGTTAGAGAAATCCATTTTGCTGTTCTTTTCAATAGTTCCCTTGGCAGAAAGGTGTTTGATGGATGTAAAACTCCAAGATTTGCCTGCTTGGCTAGCCACGCGTGACCTGTCTCCACAGGGGATGCTCAGAGTAACTCGCAGAGGTGAGAGCAAATCAATTACTGTGTCTTTCAATTCTACATCAAGATGGGTGGTGGTTGTTACAGCAGCTTTAACGTGGACATGGAGGTCAAGGCTGACTGGGCAGGATAAAAGAAGAACACTCTCAGTCTGGATCCTTGATGCTAGTGACATGAATAACCAAACAGCTTCCATGTTTTTCTTTTCCTAAACAGCCTGGAATGGATACTACAATAAGTACATCAATGTAAAAAAGGGCAGAATGGCTGGGATCTCTATGCTGCTGCTAGGCTACTGTTTCCTCAGCTACGCCTGGAGCTATGAACACATTAGTAAGGCTTCTTTTCTGATGTTTTATCAGCTTTCTCCACGTTTCTTCATTGATAACAGAGGAGGACACTGTTACTTCAGTGTGCTGCCAAATAGGAGACGGTTTCCATTTCTGGTATTTGGTACATAGGGATTTTGATGCTTGTGTGGATCTATGTGCAATGTCTTTGAAAAACAGCTTTCTAATTTGTTTTCATTTTGATGAAAAATAGTGTCAGAAATGGAAAGCGTATTGCTATGCAGGCTAAAAGGAGTTGGTTCAGATTCATGCCCTTTAAACAGAAAGAACCTACAGCTTTAGTCAACAATTTGTTGTATGGGGGGCACTTGGAGGAGAAAATGGAGACTGTCAGTGCAGATGTTCTCTTCCTCCCTGAGTTGAGAATTGGAGGTGGGATTATATTTTCCAATGGGCTGAATTAATTAACATCTCCAGATACAGATGATGTATAGCACGCATGATGAATGTGTGGTTCTCCAGATGTTGGATCACCATTTTCATCAATGCTAGGCAATAAAGCCAGTGGAGAGTGATGGTGGAAACTGCATTTCAGCATCTGGAGGGCGCAAGCTCCCCATCCCTCACTTAAAGGAACAAGGTGTATTGTATGTGCCTGTCACTAAATGAACAACAACAACAGTAGTAGTAGTAGTAGTAATAATAATAATAGTTTTCATTTGTATATTTCCTTCCTCTCCCTGCAGAGGCAGGAGTACAACAGTAAATTTAAAATTACAATTCAGTTAAAATACATTCATATGACATAATCCTATAAAAATTCAATATCAACATCTAGCTTCCAATGCATGCTCAAAATGAAGTGTCTTCTTCTAATTGTTATAGCAGATCAGGGGGATAGGCTCGCCGGAAGAGATCCATCTTGAGTACCTTCTTGAAGGCATCTAAGGTGGTAATAAGATGGATCTCCTCAGGTAAGCCATTCCACAATTTGGGAGCCATAGCAGTAAATGCTCTGTGGGAAGTTATTATTATTATTAACCTTTATTTATAGTTGATGTTAGTCTAGTCTTTGGGTAATCCAAGAGATTCTTCCCAGTTGTTCTGAGAGTGTGGGGTGGTTTATGTAGGGAGAGGCATTCCTTCAAAGTAATTCGGGCCCAAACCATATAGAGCTTTAAAGGTAATGACCAACACTTTGTACTGCACCCAGAAACTAATCAGCAGCCAGTGAAGAGGTTTTAGTACAGGTGTTATGTGGTCTGACCTGGGTGTTCCGGTGACCAATCTGGCTGCCGCATTTTGCACCAATTGAAGTTTCAAAACTTGGTACAAAAGTAGCCCCATGTAAAGTGCGTTGCAGAAATCAAGACGAGAGATTACCAGTGCGAGTACCACTGCTTCAAGGTCCTTTTGGTCCAGGTAGGGATGCAGTTGGCATATCAACCGAAGTTGGTACCAGGCACTTCTGGCCATCACATGTACTTGAGATGATAACTAGAGATGGATCCAGAAGTACCCTCAAACTGTGAACTTCATCCTTTAGGGGAAGTGTGACCCCGTCCAGGACTGGTTGACAAATCTTGGAAAACATATCGCAAGTACCTCTGTTTTCTCTGGATTCAGCTTGAGTTTGTTTTCCCTCATCCAGCCCATTACCGACTTAAGACAGGCATCCAGAGTAGAGATGCCATTCTTAGTCACTGCATCAGTCGGAGACATAGAGAAGTAGATTTGGGTGTCATCAGCATACTGATAACACCACACCCCATGTCTCCGGATGTACTAGTCTCAAATGACTTAGCAAAGAACATATAAATACATAGATATTGTTTTATAATCTCCACTACCGTGGAATGCTGCGGATGTTTACTTGAGATTAAGTCTGAGTTTTCTCAATAGAACCTATCCCCAGAGCTAAATGGGGCTGCAGTCTTGAGTATTTATAGTAACTTGAATCAGTTTAACTGTTTCCCAGACTGGGAAAAAAAATAAGAATGTGAGTTCAGAGCAAAAAGTTATCATTGCATAGGTCAAAAAAGTAAAAAAAAAAATGCCTCCAAGGTAACTCAGAATGTGGTCATACTGATAAACTCTTCTTGTACCTTAATTTTCACACCAAATAAATACTGTGGTGTAGATTAATTAAATATGCCACCCCCTATGTAGCACGTCACGAGTGGTGTGAAAGAACTAAAATGAACCATGGCTTTGATAGTGTCAAAATCCACACACAGCAGATTAAGCGCATAGTTTTATGCAGTTAGATCATCTTTACTAGTCCAGTCCAACTGTATGTGTTTGGTAGAGAGAAGCCTCATTGTACTTCATAGGTTAAAGCCCAGCTAAGCCTGTTATATAGAATTTCATTTGTAAATACTAATGTAATTTACAGATAGGATTTTACCTTTAGATATAAAGGCTCCCTGCAACTTGTGAGCTGCTTTGGGGTCCCTTTTTGTGAGAAAGGCTGCATAAAAATGAAATAAATAAATAATGAAGTACATCTAGTCTCCTTTTATCTAACTGTAAATGGTTTTCCTTCTATCCAAGTCTCTTTTCAAAAAATGATACTTCTAGCAAACCCAGTGACATTTATGCTCAGTATTGTCCACTAAAAGTTAGCCCTAAGAAAATGTGTGTGTGTGTGTTAAAAAAACACTGAAAATTTCAAGCCATTATGGCAGTTTTAAATTGTCTGATTGGGTAAAAAGCACAAGTAGAGACTTTGTGGTTTCATAGGGTCATAGAACAAAGATGTAAAACTGGAGCATCCATGAATAATAGCAATAAATAAAAGCATTGCCAAAAGGACTAAAAGCACAGTACTTGTCATCAACCATAACTATATGGTACAGCCACAGCATAAATGAAGTATATATGCTGTCAACCCATCAGTGTGTTGAATAATTAAAGTGTTAATTTTCCTCCTCTTTTTCATGAAAGAACAAAGTCGCTGGCAGAAATATCATTGATGAGAACCCAAGAGCATTTCATGGAAAGAATGTGTGGAAAAAGAACATGGATTTGTTCCATTAGAAATACCACAATGAAGAAGACTGCTGTAGGAGTCATGTATACATGAGTACTCTTCTATGGTCATTTGTCTATTCTTCTTGGTAGAAAGTTGTCAGCCATAGTATAAATGGGCAAATTATTGCACTATATAGGGGCTTTTGGCTTGTTAGCAAAAGATAATGGATGTAGCATCATCTTGGAGGCAAGTATCTGTGAGCCGCCTTGGGTCCCTCCTGGAGAAAGGTGGCACACAAATGAAATAAATAAATATGTTTTCATAGCTGATATTAGGCATATGGAGATGCAACGTGTGGAATTACACATGCAGTTCTTATTTATAAAGTAACTGGCCCTTTCGCACTCACATTTTATAAAACGTTTATTGTGACTACAGTTCAGATAAGCCCAGGTCTTCTCTGCCTGTAAGTCTCAGAATTTTCATATCCACCGGTCTAGGCAAAGAAGTTTATTTATCTACTGGTGCAGCTAATATAGCTCTTTTCTTATGACCCCTCCCTTTACTTTTGTTACTCCAATCCAGATTTTCAGAGCTTTTGAAGCAGTTCACAAAACTTGAACTCTGAGTTCCCTAATCTTCTCATACATCCTGATAGTATTGTGCTTCTCTATTCAGAAGGAAGCCCCCCCCCCCCCCAACTTCAGGGTGAATTTCTCAAGGAAGCACAAAGCAGCTCAGAGCCTCAGTTAGCAGAAGATATATGCATAACATTCAGCATAGTGGTTGTGTTTAAATTTAATAAACAAGCACATAGCTGTCCCAAGACATTCTGTTCCTTGAGCCAAAGGAAAGGATAGCACCACCCAACTGCATGAAGAGAAGCCAACTGCAGTGGCAATTGAGTGCCACCATGTAAAAGCAGTAGGGTAGTTTTACCAGTATAGTGCGGTTTTACCAAAGTTGGGTATGACATACAATTAGCTCTGTCCTCCCAATACCTCCTTGCTGTTTATTTGCTCTGGTTATCTGCTTGCCAGCCACTGAAATGCAGTAGTGGCAGCAATGCCTGTCTCTGTTCTCTGCTGTAGTGTGTGGGCTGGGCTGATTGGTTTTTTCCTTGCTCACTCAATCACAGGCTCATCTCAGTGGTACATTGGAAGAAGGCAGACAAGCTAACCAGCCAGGCTAGACTAGTCAAAAGCAAGCATCACTGCTGCTACCACCACCACCAGTGAGTTGAGAGGGCTGCTGATGGGGACATCCAGCAGAACAACTTCTACATGAAGTGGTTGCTACCTTGCTCTGTTAGGTAAAAGCCATGGCTGAAACACTTTCTGTTTGCTAGAACACTATTATGCTAGCAAGAGCAGTATCTTGCTATGAACAATGATACAAAAATTTATGTTGAAAACTGTTCTCCATGCAGAAAGCATCACAAGACATACATCAGTTGAGGACCTGGCTTTGTCTTAATAGAACCTGCTAACCCATCTGAAGATAGAATGGATCAAACAATGTATGTCAGATAGTTATCCCCAAACACTCAATAGCACTACAGTAAAGATCTTTAAACTGTACTAAAGCTGGACTGGAGTAACATTAATAATGCACTGTTCCACTTCTGAGGGAAGACATCCATTGCATTAAGTTGCTGAAATGCCCTTTGGGTAGAATGTTTTCTGTGTAGAAAAAAAAAGGCACTGATTTAAATCAGAGATGAGTTTTGCACTCAAGTGATGAACATTCTGGGTTCTCTTTCTATACCACTCTTGGTATATACCTTCAATGAGAAAGAAGAATCATCTTTGAACCAATAGCATATTCAAAATCAAAATTTAAAAATTACTGATATGATAGACAAGATGGTGAAAAGCAGTACATGACAATAGAACAGTGGGTAATGTAAAATAATGAGGTATTATAAAGCAAGTTGTAAGATAACAGCTTAATGTGGCTAGCAACAAAGTGAAGCAGTTGCAATGTGATTAGCACAAAAGGCTGATGAAATAATGAATGAAATGGTATACAAGGCAACATAGATAGCATCTAATGTATAAGAAAATCAGAATAAATCTCAAACATTAAATCCTAGCTTGATCCAACATCCCCATTAGTTTAGCAAAATTAAGTGTTTTAAATTTCCAGTTAAAAAAAGAAGAAAACAAGGGATCAGGATTCTTAGATTAGATGATTGTCACAAAATTTTAACCATGCCAGATCTGAATAGGAGGCTAAACACAAACTATCTGGCAACCCCCCCCCCCAAAAAAAAAAACCCACAAAAAACATTGCTAGTCATCCCTCCATGTGTTCTCTTATCTACTTTTTAGCTGGACCTTTCCATAAGATTGTCACCATGCACATGTCTGACTTTGCCAGACATCAAAGCCCAGAAACATGCCTGAATTTTACAGACTTGTAAGCTGACTGTCCTCAGCTTTGATGTCTTCATTAATAATGAATACAAGTGTATGTTCCTATAAGACAGGATATGATTGTGTGGGCAGGATTGATGTGTGCATACAGGTACCCAGATTAATTGGTTTTATGTCCTGACTGTAAATCATATGTACCTGTTGAACCTGTATTCAGTCATTGAATGCTGGCTCAAATTTATAAAAGAATATGCTTTATCAAAACATGTTGCACCTGCTTTAGATCCTTCCTAGTTCTTTATTCTCTTTTTTAATGAGGAGACTTCAAGACTTTGAATTCTTTAGTCCCAGCAGTAGAATGAAGCAAACTGTAATCAACTTATCAAAGACACACATACTTGGATCAAATTAATTTCAAATTAATTTAAAATAAAAAGTAATTTAATTTAATATAAATCTTATTCTTACTCTATGGTAGTCATAAGAGAACAATAAAATGTATTTAAGAGACTCATGGTAACAATAAGATACAAATTTATAAGTCATTTCTAAACTGCCATGGTCTAAATTATTTCACAGTCACAGAGAGGTTAAGAGCTAAACTCTCGGTTTTGAAGTATATTTTAATTGGAGGGAACCTCCAGTGCAGATGCTGTCTTATCTTCAGACATCCCTCATTAGTCTGTCTGCAAAAGGCCAATCTTTTCTTGGATGGATTTTTTCCTATCTTGTATCCCATATTTCATTTTCAAGGTCACACTGGCCTCACTACTGTGGGTTCACGCAGCTGAAAAATTCCATCACTGCATCCCTGAACCAAAGTCTTCCTCATCCAGAATCTTTGTTCGCTTGAGATGGCTAGCCTTTAGACCTCAGCTCATTTTTCATCAGTTCTGGTACTTCAGAACAGGTAATGAACATAGTCACTTTCAAGTTCTCCTGATAGGATAGGCTTTATGTAGGTAATTGATTGATCACAGTGCAAACAGAAAATTGCACTACAGCAGTTTTTAGTCAGATCCAACATTTCTCAGCATATCTTGTATTGTTCATAATTTAGAAGTGACAGATTTATTCCTCACTTTAGAATTGAACAATTGTGGAAATCTCATATTTGCATCTAATTATTTGACGTTTACTGCTTTCTGTGATAGGCAATGAATAGCAGAAGCTACATCATAACAACACTTTATACATTCCCAAGAAACTAATTCAAGTTCTTGCAATATAGTCGTAAAGATTTTCCTAATGATTTGAAATGTAGGAAATTTAGCTTTTCCCTGCTGACAGAATCATTGTGCACCTTCAAGTGATGTCTGTCTTATAGTGGCACTAAGGTGACTCTGTTGCAGGATTTCCTCTGCAGAATTTGTTCAGAGGGGGTTTGCCTTTGCCTTCCTCTGAGGCTGAGAGAGTGTGATGTACTCAAGGCACCCAGTGGGGTGGAATATAGAAGATGCCAGGTAATTCTTAACTCTTGTCAAGATGTGATATAAATCTGTAGTTGCCTGAGATATAGGAATAATACATGCAGCTGAAACAGTTCCATTCCAAAGCCTGAAAATTTACTGGAGTTAAAGCCTTGGAGATTATCAGACAGGGGATGGTATGTCCTTGTCCCATCCTTATAGCGTGATCACAAAAAGATTTTCATATGGTGTCATGCTTATTCTGCCAGTGTCCTATCATTAATCATTAAACTACGATTGACCGTGATCGCACAAAAGACTTTCATATGACGTCAAGCTTATCCTCTCATTGTTCTGTCCTTGCCCTTCATTTTGTATTAACAGAAGAATGTGTTCATGCAATTCCACTTCACTGACCGTTTAATGACGGGATCAGTGTGAATGTGTGGATGTTTTCTACGTAATCGCTGTCATGGACAGGTTTTGCTTCTGTCCGATAATCTCCCTTGTCTGTTGTTAGTGACAGTGGACTGTAGGTGGCAATCAGGTGCCGGTAGAAAAGATGCGAAGGAATATATGGATGTTATATACAAGAAACGGTAAGATGCTTGGCTGAAGAGAAAAGCAGACAGTCTGCACTTTCCTTTCCATTCTTTCTTAGCAAAAATTGAATATAGAAGTAGAATATTCTTGATTCTAGCAGGAAAATTTGCTCAGAAGTCTGTCATGCATACCTCCGACAACACAATCACATGGTTGAACATGTTAATTAAAACTTCCTATGAATTTTGTTTTTGTTTAGCAAACCCTACAATCTCACCAAGGCAAGATCGCATGAGTAGTTCTTGCTTAAGGAAACCCGACTAAATTCATGAATTAGCCATAAGTCAACAAGTGACTTGAAGGCATATACACACAATGATGGGCTGTATCCCAGTCTGAATGTCCTGCTTTAATAGAGTTTGTAGCTGATGAGAAGTGTATCTTTTTAATATGTCAGGCAGTATTCACGTATTGAGCCCATGTGGTATTGTGGTTTGAGGGATGGATTAGGACACTGGCAGCCCAGGGTTTGAATCCCCTGCCCAGCCTAGGGAGCCTACTGGGTGACCTAAGGCAAGTCACATTCTCTAAGCCTTAGGAAGGCAAGGGCAACCCTCCTCTGAACTAATTCTGCCATGAAAACACTGTGATAGGTTCCCTTTAGGGTCACCATAAGTCAGAAATGACTCAAAAATGACTCACACAGCAACAAATACATGAGTGTACTATGTCTTGGTTGTTGTAAGTGCACAAGCAAAAAATGAAGTGCTACCACTTGAGAAGAATGATCAGATGGGGCCAAAGTTGACTATAGCCTTTGTGCTGGGTGACCAGGTCTCCAGTGGCATGTTCTCACCATGAAAAAAAAATCCTCTGAACCTGCCTGTGTGTAGTTAGGTCCTTTCCTACCCCATGGTTTCTTGCAGTTCCCTGTGGTTTTATAATCTGCCCACCATTTATTTCTTTGTGGGTCACACTATCCCATATGGCACTTCCGCTTATTCTCTAGGGCCGTGGTTCTTACCATGTTGACGTCTAAAATCGCTGCAGAGTAAAAGGTTTAGAAGTACTGGTCTAGAGAGCACGCGTGTGCCAATGACCCTGTGGGGGGGGGATGAGGAAAAAGAATCTCTTTTTCGACACATGTGCCAGCAACCCGGGGGGGGGGGGGGGGATGGGATGAAGTTCAGCAGAATCTCTCCCTTTGAACTAGTTTGTGAAGGGCAGGTTGAGCCACTGAAAGAAATAGCCTTCTTTTTCCAATGCAACAGCCTCCATTTTCCTTCCTGCTCAGTTTTCTAGAATCATAGAGTTGGAAGGAGACCCCAAGGGTCCTCTAATCCAATAGCTCTCTACCTTCAGTCCTCCAGACAATTTGGATTTCAGCTCCCATGATGCCTGATTGTTGGCCAAGTTGGCTGGGATTTCTGGGAGCTGAAGTTCAAAACAGATGGACGACCCAGGATTGGGAAACACTGCTCTAGTCCAAATTCCTGTTACTGAAGGACCACACTGTCATACCATTGCAGACTGCTGCTGGGAAAAATTAGGGTCTAGCATCATGAGAATATGTTTGGGCCCGCCTAGTGGTAGTCATAGTCTTGATGCTGCATATGGAAATAATGCACAAGTTCTCATCTGCCATTCTGTAGTCAGTCACCAAATCTGAAGACATCCTTTCTGAATACTCCACTGTCATGAGTTGTTTTGCTATTCCAAGAAATTTGCTGCTGTTTGTCATCTTGGCTTCCTCATTCAGCAACATACCCTGGATCTCAGATCTGTTATGGATTAGCTGAATAATACTGCTCCTAATACAAATATTTAGGTAATGACCAAGAAGGCTAAGGCAAAATGTTAAATACTGTGAACATGTTAGAACTGGTGTGCTTTGGTTTTTAAAATCCTGGAACATTGAAGGCATTATTGCATTGACACTGGACATTTATCCAGCAACAATGGTCATGCAAAAGCTATTTTGTCCACAGGCAAAATAATTTTTATTTTCATAGGCTTTGGGCCTTTAATTTTTTTGTTGTTATGGAGAGGTTTCTAATGGGGTGCTGTACATTTTTGTTTTTCCCCCTTCCTGTTATGTTTCAAGTGTTTTAAAACTGACTTGATAATTTAATTTTTAATATTTTTGTTATGCTATTATGATTTATTTTATCTGTACTCTGTTTTAATACATGTACAAGAAACTTTGGATTACGCAGCAAGAAAAAGATGGGATATAAATAAAGTTAAATACAAATACTGTTGAAAAATCAATTTCCATCCCATTCTAGGGGGCATCTTTTCCAAAGTGTTAAGGGCTTGTGGGAAGGGTTCCAGCTTCAAGAGGCGATTCCATGTTTACATGGAAACCATGCAGTGTTACTTGGAAACTCTACTGTTAAGAGTTCCTGCCAGTTGTGTTTTGGATTGCATCCCTCATTACTGTACAGCATTTCTTTTATGCTGAATAAAGAACATTTTGGTGAAGCTACAAAGACTGCCTCTTTATCACTGCTTAATTCAAGGGGCCACTTTGGCCTTCCAGGTGTTTTTCCTTCCCATCCAGTTTAGCCAGTGGTAAAGGATTAAGGCAGTTGTGTCCTAAAGATCTGGAGGACCAAAGGTCCTTCTCCTGATTTAAGATTGAAGGCAGCTTTTGTTATTGTGTGCCTTCAAATCATTTCCAATCACAGGGTTTTCTGGGGATGAGTGTGTGTGACTCACCCAAGTTCACCAACTGAGTTTCCATGGCAGAAGAGGGAATTGAACCCTGATCTCCAGAGTCATAGTCCAACATTCAAGCCACTATACCATGCTGGTGCTTATATCAGTATACAAAATAAGTAAATTTCCAGCATGCTTTCTCTTTCTCTTCTGTCTCACCCTACCCCACATATACTTGCACCAGGCCAGTGTAGTGTGGTGATTTTAGTGTTGGACAACAACAGGTCCTAGAAAGAAATGACAGCCTATTAAAACTGACCCGTTTTTGAAAACTCCAGACAAGTAATATTGCTGCTCTTGGAATTACCTTTTGTGACACAGAACTGATCAAGGAAATATTTTTTCAGAACTTTAAAAACCCTATATACGAGGCATTTTCTTTAAAGGAATTGATTCCCAGAAACCACCATCCTCTTGAAATATGAGGACTCCAAACTGCAGCTCTCCAAAGAAACAGCAGGTGACACTGTTGTGTGCCTTATAGTAGTTTTCATCTTATGGCAACCTTACGGTGAACTTATCATAGGGTTTTCCTGGCAAGATTTCTTCAGAAGGGATTTGACTTTGCCTTCTTCTGAGGCTGAGAGAGTATGACTTGCCCAATGACACCCAGTGGGCTTCCATGGCTGAGTGGGGAATGTGAACTCTGGTATTCAAGAGTCCCCATTACAAAACCACTACACCACACTGGCAAGTGACAGTACTATTTCATTTACAATAATAGAATCATAATAGTTGGAAGAGACCCCAAGGGCCATCCAGGCCAACGCCCTGCCATGCAGCAATAGACAACCAAAGCATTCTCAACAGATGACCAGCCAGCCTCTGTTTAAAAACCTCGAAAAAGGAGACTCCACTACCCTTCAAAGGAGTGTGTTCCACTGTTGAACAGTCAGAAAATTCCTCCTAAGGTTGAAGTGGAATCTCATGTCCTCTAGTTTGAATCCACTGCTACGGATCCTGCTCTCTGGAGTTGCAGAAAAGCTTGCTCCATCCTTAATATGACATCCCTCCAAATATTTAATCTTGGGCTAATTTGGGTTTAATGTTGTTGTGTGCTTTCAAATTATGGTAATCCTGGGGTCAACCTATTGCAGGTATTTCTGGGACTGAGTGGGTGTGAATCGGCCAAGGTCATCCATCAGGTTTCCATGGGTGAGCAGGGAAACAAACCCCCAATCTCGTCCTAGTCCCACACTCAAACCACTATGACACACTGGATCTCTGGGGCTTAATAGCTGGGCTTAAAGAGTGTTTAATACCAGTTGGTTGCAGCAGGGGGTGGGGGTGGTAGTAGAGGTTTTACCTGGTTGTTTGATACAAAATATTACTGACAAGAATTGATGTCAGGACAATTTTCTCACTGGCATGGAAAATAACAGCTGTGGAAAGTCCATCAGGGTCCACCTCTTCTTTTGATCAGTGCTTCATCAGATTAATAGCACTTCTATTTATCTCTTGCACCAAGCATTCAGGCTGTCTAATTCTTTAGATCTTCTTCCAGCTATGAAGGATGCAGCTCTTCCAAAGATCCCAGGGATGGTTACTGGAACCATCACAAAGTAGTAGGAGTCAGACATGTTAGTCATTTTAGATCTTGGCTGATACCACAGCACTTTCACAAAGACATAATGGGCTGAACAATTCTGCAGCCTCCCCTGCCAAATATGTAACTGGGTTAGTGACTAGAGGAGGAGGAGGAGGAAAACTAGGAGGTGATACCCTAAACCCAAAACAACAGGTATAGAAACAAAAAGTCTAGGGGGGATACAAATGTAAAGCTCAGTAATTTTATTAAAACCAAGTAAACCAATAGGAGCTAGAGAAATGAGAGAGAGAAATAAATGTATGCAAACCTGTGGACAGACAGGCCCAGGGCTTGTTTCTACATGTGGGACATCCAAGTCTGATGTACCATACTAGGTCCAAGAGGACCAACAAATTGCTACTGCGACTGGATGTCCCAACATACTATATATTTTACAAGGCTGTAAGAGCAGTTTACCATGACCACTGTGAAGACTTCTAAGTCGAAAAGCGTTTGGTCTTTGTTAGTTCATTTTTTCAATTGTAATTGGGCTTACGTGCTATCTCTTTTATTTTCCTTCTGGGAGGTGTAAAGGCAATTTATCGTTATTGCATTAGCACTTTGTATATTTGACACCTCCTTTTGTTTGATACACATTTGGGATTTGCAGTTCTCAATCCTAGTACTTATGGCAACACCAGCCTTGTTACATTAGGACATGGCATACAGGCCAACACAAGCCGTCTCTCCACAGGCTTGCATACATTTTTATCTCTCTCATTTCTCTAGCTTCCGATTGGTTTACTTGGTTTTAATAAAATTACTGAGCTTTACATTTTTATCCTCCCTAGACTTTTTGTTTCTATACTTAGTGACTAGAGAAAACAATGGCCCGAGCAAAATTTGAAGTTATCCAGGATCAATGTAAAGGGAATGCAGGGGCAATCATGGGGTTTCAATCAGGAGCCATCTTAAACACAATCAGGGGTCATTCCAGGGTTAGGTACATCCTTTCCCCCTGAATTTACCTAACCCTGGAATGACCCCCGATTGTGTTTAGGATGGCTCCTGATTGTGTTTGGCGTCGTGTGATAAACAAACTTGAAACTTTACCTAACCCTGGAATGACCCCAGATTGTGTTTAAGATGGTTCCTGATTGCGTTTGGCGTCGTGTGATAAACAAACTTGAAACCCCATGATTGCACCTGCATTGCCTTCACATTGACCCTGGGATAACTTCAAATTTTGTTCATGTGATAAGAGCCAATGCTGCTACACAGTTATGCCATACAAGTAGGGCTAGAACCCCCTCTCAAACATCTGGTGTCTTTTTTAGTGGTCAAATGGTTGAGGGATGTCCACCTACCTCCTTACACCTCACTCTTCAATTGTAGCAGATTTCTAATATATATATATTAGATATATATATATATATGGATTGAGAGATATTCATGGCCTCCTATATATATATATATATGTGTGTGTCTGTTGAAATTAGTGAGAGTTAAATTAGTATGACTTTGTAGATCTAACCTAGTACCTGCAAACAAATTACAAAAGACTAAGCAGTACAGAAGAGGAGTAGGATAAGTGCCCCAGTTTCTGGCTCCAAGAATATCTAGTCAATTCCTAAAGGGTAGGTAGAGGTGATTACAACCTTGCTTTTTTGGGGGTAATGAAACTCAGCTAGAATCAGCCTGCATTAAAAATCACACGTTTGCTTTGAACAAAGATGGGTCTAGTTTTCCTTCATGTGAAGGGACATTTGGGGGCTGGCTCTGCTAAAGGGATGAGAAATTGAAAAGGCCAATGGGTGACTTTTGTTAAGAGAGAGAAGTATAGAATCACAGTTGGAAGAGACCACAAGGGCTATCCAGTCTAACCCCCCTTCCATGCAGGAACTCTCTTCCAACTCTACGATTCTATTAAGTATTGTAGCAGTGCTAAATGAGAACAGAACAAAAACATGTTTTGCAAACTATTCTGTTATGTTTGTTCCATGTATTCAGTTTTCAGATCAGATATAACCAATTCTAAGTCTCGCTGATCTCCACAGGAAGTATTCAAGTGTATCCAGCTCTTCCTTTAAAAGCAATATACCTACAAATACTTAAGTAGCATTGGTTAGGATATGTCAGGCCAGTGGCAGCAGATATCATGAAACCTGGGAGAACAGCTTTCTTAAAAACTTTGTCTGGCCTTCTCCGTTTCCAAAACAACAACAAAAAACAAAAACAACAAAAAACCCATTTCATCTTGGCATTAATGACTGAACCTCCAGCACCTATACTTATTTTTGCCAATTTTTTGGTCACATATCCTATCCTCTAGTGAGCTCATTACTCTCCTCTCTGCCCCCCCCCCCCCCCCAATGCAGGTCAGGCAGAGAGGATGAGAATGTGTGACTGTCTTAAGATTTCCCAGCAAGTTTCCATGGCACA
This sequence comes from Sceloporus undulatus, assembly GCF_019175285.1. NCBI lineage: Eukaryota > Metazoa > Chordata > Lepidosauria > Squamata > Phrynosomatidae > Sceloporus > Sceloporus undulatus. The sequence continues at coordinate 150,823,076 of NC_056523.1, read as the reverse complement.
GGAGGGACATAAATCTGTCTCCCAAATCTCAGCCTGAAATCCCAACCACTACATTACACGTGAGGCAGCATCCATTCCCTCTTCAGTCTACTATTTAGAGCGGAATGCAGCATTCTCATAAATTGCCTCTTCAGCTAGCTTTCTGCTCTGTCAACCTGCAGCAAGTTGATATGCCCAAACCAGAGAGTGAAAACGACAGGTGTCTAAGAGGATAGGGACTGCAGTGCTCCTCTGAGACGGATGGGTCTTTCTCCTCTGGCACTCTTCTTTGCTTTCCAAGACCATGCATGCCCCAGTTCTCCAGGTATAAGTCAGAACAAATGCTCAAGGGGAAAAAAAAGGAACCTTAGGAAGTTGTAAGTACAGCAGTGGAGATTCCTCATTTAATAACACATGTAGCCTCAGGTCTGCTGTTCCTTTAAGACCCCTTGGTACAACTGGCTGGCACCCTAGTCAGGGTATACTCCAGAATTAAGAATCCTGCAGGCCAATAGGCATTGCTGGATTGTACCTCACAGCATTCCTTGCCACTGGCTAGGCCAGATAGACTTCTAATTCAACATCACCCAGAGAGCACCACATTTCCCAATCCAGTATAGTGCAGCCATGTTCATTACAGACTTTACAGTTCAGTGGGGGTTGCAGGGGACAAGGAGGGGAGGGTGTTGTTGTTATTTTGTTGGATTCTATTGCTTTTCAAATGTGACGATTAAGTTCCTGCATGGCAGGGGGTTGGACTGGATAGCCCTTGTGGTCTCTTCCAACTCTATGATTCTATGACACTTTAAATAAATTTTTAAAAATCAATAAGCTACTTCACTGTCACCACAAATGTGGGTGGAAGCCAAGGCCATCAAGTTGTAGTGGTGGAAAGCTTTGCCTTCCCTGTAACATTCTACCTAATGAAGCACTTCATATTTCCAAAAAACAAAACAAAACAAATCTGTGCTTGCTGGGATAACAAAGATTCACATGGGCACAGCGTTGGGGCAAGGGCTGATTTTGCCACTCGGGTGACTCTCCATGAACCTTCTTTTCTGCACAGTTCTCTCCTGGGTAAAATGTGAACTGATAGTGTGATAAGTTGTGGAAACCACTTTCATACTGCATATTTTGTCAACTTATCATTCTTTGAATATACATGTGTGCTGGTGCAAGCAGGTGGAAAGAACTCCAGGCCCTTACTTTAAGGCATGTGTTACCTTTGTTCCAGCTGTTAAAATGAATGCAAGAATCCTTCAAAAGGTACAGCTCTCAAACATGATCACAATTTGAAAAACAGGAGCACAGATAACACAATGAAAAGCCAGGAAGCCCCTCTGTTGGTTCCCCATGGACTGGCTGTAGACATACAAAAGTACAAGCTGTACTTATTTATCCTAAATGGGAGCACCATCTATTATCCACTGACCCTTTTGCATATGCATCAAGCCATATGTGTGTCTGGACGCGCACACACGCACTTTCATATGATCTCAGAACTACAATTCCAGCCCCGCCTGTAGTCCAGAGCTTTCCCTCTTCTGTGGAAAGCCCATAACACAAAGAAAAGCTTTCCTTCATCTGTTCACACCCCACAGCATTGGCTATTTAGGAAACAGAAGACTAACCTGCCATTCAGCTGAGCATAATGGCCTCCCCCGGCCAGCTGCCGCTGTTGTTGTTGCTTTCACGGAACAATGGATCAGTGTCCCAGGCTAGCACTTCTATTGTATTGGATATAAGCTCTCACATAGATCTTACTTTGTCTACTTACACATTTGCCTACTGAAGAGAAACTGGGCTTTGCAGCATGCTGGAGAAGTGGAAAAAGGGCCTTGAGAACCTTTGGCGTGGCTCTACTATCACTACAGGTCCATATTAGAATTAATCCCTTGTTTGCTATAACAGGCCCTGAATAAGATTCTAAACATTTCAGACTGTAGAAAGCAGAGTAGGGCAGCATGGCATAACAGTACAACTGAAGCAAGTTCACTCTCCACCAGATTCAGCTGCTAAAAACCAACTCCCATTATTCTTAACTGATAGGCTGATATGGCACATGGGAGAAGGACACAGGGATCAGATAAGCACTGCTTGAGAGGACAGAAAGTTATGAAACCACCAGCCCCAAAGGTCCCCTGCCCTTCCTCTGTGTCGCGCAGTGCCTGCGGCATTGCTGAATAGTGTCTTTATGGAACAAGGGAGCCTGTATGACACAAGGGGAGGCTTTGTGGGCAAGGCAGATAAGGTCAGGAATGGAGCAGTAACTGACTGCATGTGGCTGAGATGCACATTCGACTGGTGTTTCAGATGTCGCTTGCAAGAAGTTAAGTGGCTAAAGTTTACCAAAAACAACAACAACAAAAGGACATGAAGTACATAGGTTGATGCAAAGGGATGCAAGTAACTGAAGAAGACAGGAGTTTTCTGTTCTGCTCAATTATTTGATTAGAAGATAGAGAATGCAAACTCACCTCCCAGGAAGTGTAAAAGCAGGCCAGCTTCTACTCAGTGGAGTTCTCATGGTGCATCTGAAAAGAAAGTTGCTGGCCTAATATTTCATTTGAATCACTACTTGATTGTAAGAGGCCTGCGTAATTTGTGACCCATGATGCTGAATAATACCCCATCTACTATATACAGCAATTTATCAAGAATGTAATAAATCTCTTTTTGACTGCAAACATTAGGTACATGGGTTGAAACAGTCCCTTGACTGCCCATCAAACAGAGGCAAAACCTCCATTTACATTAGTGGATCATATGTAGACATGAGTGCATACCACTGCATGCTGTGCATGTTGCTTGTACCTGTGGTTCAAGACTACAAAACAGGATTTCTAAAGCAACCTTCCCAGTCTAGTGACCTCTAGATGTTTTTGATTGTAAGTCCCACAGTTACAAAACATTGGATATGCTGACTTGGGCTGATAGAAAGCATAGTTTATGAGCTGGGTAATTAAATGTTGAGGGACTTCAGTTCCCAAAATGCCTCTCCATTGGCTATGCTGGCTAAACTTGCTGGAATTTGCAGTCCAACAACATAGGACCACACTTTGCGAACCCCTGGTATAATCTTAAACCATCTAGACAGTATGATAGCTGAGCCCATAAATTAATGCTGCATTAGTATAGAATACTATGCTAGGCACAGTTTCACTAAGTGGTTTACTGGTGCAGGGGCTAAATAAATAAAATAGACTTTTCCTTATCACAAAACTGTATCCTTCGGCTATAGAAAAGACTATTCTGACCAAACCAGCAGACAGTGATAAACAGAAGAGAAGAAGAGAAGAGGGCACATATGAAAAAAAATGACAATTCTTTATTTAATTCCCACCTCTTGCAAGTTAATACTGTAACTTCCTGTGGTAATCTTGGGGGGGGGGAGAGAGTTTCAGAAACCATTGCTATGTTGGCCTAACAGACATGCAGGTTCCAAAAACTGTTCCCCCATTGCACTTTCAATGAAATGTAAGCCAGTAAGTGGGGTTATGCAGTTTAGGAGTTTGCAGTTTGGACACTGAAAATTTATCTAAGTAATGTTTTGCCCCCAGCCCTTCCCCTGCAAAAACACAAAGAAACCCACATTACAAACAAAACAAAACAAAAAATTCCCAGAAGATTACAGGAAATACTTTTTCTTCACTATACTTTAATGTCCTTGTATATTAAAAACAAACATAGTTCCACTTTTTAAAAGTCCTCCAACAGATGCACTGAACAAACACCTATACACACACAATAAAAGACAACCCCAAAGAGGAAGAAAGACTACTCCCAAAGGGGTGAGCAGGTCTAATATACAGTATGAACAAAAAGGTAAAATTAAAAAAACAAAAATAAGGCAAAAGTTAGTGTTTAACGCCCAGCAAAATGTAAAGCAAGGCCAAAAGAAAAAGGAAAAGGGTAGGGCGTAGGTTATAAGGACACAGGCACACCTCCCAAATGCATTAGGTGGGAGGATCCTAAAAACAGTTTCAAGGAGGAGAACTGAGCAATGTGGTTCCTCATGGAACAGGGAGTGCCAAGTTCTTTGTGCTTCAGCGAACCTAGTTGACTTTTTCAAGATTCGGCTAAAAGAAGATGGAGCTGTGTCATATTTCGCTACTTCTGGGACTTTTCACTTTGGACTTGTAATGGTTACCACCTCTATTGACAGAAAGAAATCTTAGGGCATCTGCTCTGCCTATTTACAGAGAAAGAGTCTGGAAAGAGTGAGGCAGGGAGAAGAGTTTCTTCACTTTGGGATGGGGCAGCTGCTCTTAGTATTCATCTCTTACCCACCAGGGAATTTCAAACTTGAAGCAAAGTATCATGAAGAATATTCAAGGGATACCTAAGTTATAATCTCCAAGGGTGACACTTTTTAGTAGTAGAAAAAGTACAAGCTATCTACTTCAGGAAATACTAGCATTTTTACAAATTTCATCTTGCACCCCCTCTATAAACCCAAAGAGCTGTGATGTAAAAAGGATAGCTGTATTTCCCACTCCCCACAATTTGTAGTTGTAAAGAGTTTTTGTCAGCTGATTTTAAAAAAAGCAAAAATAAGAAATGTCTCTCCCAGATATCAAAGTCTGTAAATCTTCCAGAGGCCTGCCCGCAGGAAGAGAATTGTTAGCATCTGAACATGGAGATATGGAGGATCTAGTTTTTTCAAGCTCCTTTGTGTATTTGCTTCCTACAAGTATACAATATCCTTCAATGTTGTACCACGACCAGAATGGTATTTTCCTGGTCAATAGGGGGGAAAAAATCTCACCAACCCTATGAGTACTAGTACAAATGCGAAAGATGGAAATATATTAATAGAGAAACTAGTGTTTTTGAACTTTGTTCTAGTATTCAGCTCTATATTGCTTTAAACAGGCAGTAGATAAGTTAATCAAAATCTGTTTTGTTATCATTTAGGTTTCTTTACAGTGGAGAATTCTTTCTTGGAAATAATGTCTTTCCAAAGATTCTTGAGTGATTTCATTTAGTCAATACCAAGATTATAGGAATAAGGTTACTTTAAACATAAGAAAAGCTATTTAAATGCTTTTTTCCCCCCAGCTTGATCCTTGATCCCCTTCCTCAAGTCATCCTCTCATGGGGGGAACCTTCCTGCAGCAGTCTGCTTAAGGAAATAGTGGGGAGATGGGTTTGAAAACCGAAGACTGAGAATGCTGGCAAAAGCATTTAGCCACTTTTCCAGCAGTACCATTTATTCCAGAATCAGCTGCCAGTTGTTCTTTCCTAATGCAAATTAAACGTGGCATGGTTGTCACATTCTTTATACTCTTATCTCATCATCTTCTTCATCCATGAAGCAGAATTCCTTGTCAGGCTGTTTCACCGGGTTGTCATGCCTGGCATCCTCTGGAATGCTGTGGTTCTGTCCTCTGGAGGCTGAACTCCGCTGTTCATCTCCCACAGATGCACAGCTGGAAATGGAACTGCTGTCCATAGTCAGGCGACTTGTGATGCTACGGGCAGAGCCAGGACTGTACGTTGCTGCTCTGCTGTCGTCATGCTGAGCCAAGGAATCCTGGGGAAGCTTGCATTCTTGGCTAAGCCAGTGGGCTGGTGATTCCTCTGCAGGACCTGCTTCCTTTTGGGTATCCTCTGCACCATGATAACCAGAATCCTCTTGCTCCCATGGATCCTTGTCCATGATGCTCAAGACATCGCCCAACATAGATGGCCCCAGATCAATATGGAAAGACATGATGGACTCTGCATGCTTCAATCCATAGCTGTTCTTGGAAACCACCAAGGGCAAGTCAGTTATGTCACCAAAAGCCCGCTCCTCCAAGCCAGGACTGTGGGGTCCAGAGCTGAGAGCTGCAGCAGCACCATTCATGTGTTTTTCTTCAGGAGTCTTCTCTTCGAGTGCTTTCTTGACAGGGCTGGAGGAGAGGCTCTTAGGAATCTGTTTCCCACCACTCTTGTCTGTTTCCTTCTCAGTGAGCTGAGGCAGAGAGACTGCATTCTTCACAAAAATGGCTGAATCCCTCAGAGAACCCAACATGTCCCGTCGGTCGCCACGTGTCACAGATTGAGACCGTTTGCTGCTCCGGAATTTCCGTGACAGCAGGCCAGGTTTGGATGAAGAACTTGTCTCCTCTGTGACCTCCTGTTCACCCTCCCCAACCTTGCTATTGAGAAAGGAGGTATCTCCAAAGGCATCACCAGCCCGGCCAACATGCATGGTGTGACGGAAATCTCCAAGGGGAGCACTGATCATCTCGGCTGTCAGATCAGCCCGAGAGCGGCGCTTGGAATTAGCAGAATTTGTCACCAGCTGCTTCAAAATAGGCATCTTTGTGACAAGTGTGATCTCCTTATGTACAGAAATTAGAGTAAATTCCTTTCAGTTCCAAAGAGGCGAGGTTATACTGCTGGAGTCTCAGAGAAAGGCCTCAAACCTCTTACTGGCTTTTAAGTAGTCCAGTCCTAAAACACAGACATAAGAAAGGAGAGAGTTAAAATTCATCCAGAAAACAGAAGCATCATCTTTTCTGTACCTTTGGATAGAATTACTATGGTAGAATGAGAGCACAGTTCCTACAGCCCCTATCCTTTCACCTTTAACACAGTTCAGAAACTAAATGTTCATTAGTGTGGCCTATAATATATCATCAAGTGGTCAACCAAATGCTCCTTAAGAATGTGAAGCTCCTTAAGAAATTTGGCCGTTTTGTAAAAAACAAAGTCCTCTTATCTCAGCTCACGAAAAGGAAGCAGACAAGAGTGTTGGAAAAAATCTGTCCAAAAGCCCCTCCTTCAACCTTGTCAAGCAAACAAGGGAAGAGAAGACTCCTGAAGATCAACACATGAAGAATGTTGCTGCAGAATCCGGCTCATGCCTCATGTGCTAATTTATATGCACAGATACATCTCACCATGACAGGAATGATCTTGACCAGGTGACTTACATGCAGGTGCAATCGGCCACCCAGGTGTTTAGCTCATGATCAGCACCCATCAATACCTCTGTTGTCTTTCCTTAAGGTTCATGAGCTCTAACTGGGCTTATTTGTAGATTGTATGCCACTGGCAGATTTCATTTTTATTGATTTGATCATTTGTATGTACAGCGCTGTGTACATTTACAGCGCTATAAAAATGAAATATAATAATAATGATAACAACAACAATAATTTGGTCATCCAGATGCGGACAGACTATGATTCAGGTCATAACTCTAGCTGGCATACCCAATGGCCCCACCCCCATTACTACAGTAGAAAATGTCTCCAAATGGAAGTCTGACCTCTGTAAAGTAGGACACATATTCTGCCCTCATGTTCAAGCAATGACACTGTTCTCCCTCTACTTAGTTGGAGCATAGGCTTGAATTGCTCCTGTATTGTGCGGGGCATGGGAGAACTGCTTTCACCACAGAACCCTAGGGGTTGGTGGTGTCCTGACAGTGTATTCTTCAATCTGAATAGTGGCTTTATATCATAGAGGACTGGCACTCATAAGACAAGCACTTTAATTTCAAATCTCAATGGCAATGATATCCAAGAAGCAAAGAAACTAGAAAAGGCTTTGTTAAAGGCTCTAGGGGGAGGGAGGCACATGAAAGAAGCAGGATGGGGCAGGGAGAGAAGAGTGCACTTCAAGAAAGAGGCAATTTCTTCTCCCTCCCCTTGAAGTAACCTGACTTACTGCTGGAGGCAGTTTTACATGCTCAGTGGAGCAGCCATCACTCTCACAGAGAAGAATGAGAATGAACGTCTGTCTTGCTCCCAGAGAATGTGGCTAAGGCGCATGTTGGCAATTAAAGTGAAGAGCATCTGACACATCTTTCCCAGCCCCCTGCCTCTCCAAAGCATGGCTCGGCTGAGAGAATGGTGCTCACTTTCACCAATTCTCCTCTCTCCCTCCCCCTGCCCCCGTTTAAACCTCTTCATTCTACTCAGAGCCTCCTGTCTACATTCTTATCTGATTTCCCCTGTAACCCTGATATATAAATATGGCACAGAGGTCAGTACCCACTACCCGCCTTCAACCATAAAAGCAAAACTTCCTCAAACCATGAGATCTGGCTGACGTTTTTTGTAGGCAAGATTCTGGCAGTACTATTAGCATTTATACACTTGCTGCACATAGTACACAATGTTTCTTGCCCCTCTTTTTTTGTCCTGTCATGCTCTGTGGTCAATCTTGACTTCACAGATTTCAACATCGGTTCAAGAACTAC
>NC_056523.1:150779770-150814887 GCF_019175285.1 Sceloporus undulatus | reverse complement strand
TTGTGAAAAACTGAGTAGTTTAATCACATATGCATGCAGTCAGTTGTGAAAAACTGAGTAGTTTAATCACATATGCATGCAGTCAGTTGTTGTGGGCACCATCTTGACAGTGCCAGTGACCATCTCTTGCAATGGGGGAAAAGGTACTCAATATATGAGACACAAGTTCAGGGGTTCCCCAAAATGCCTTTTGGCAGAAACAGGCTGTGAAGTTCGCCTGTGTTCCTTTAAAAAGCTGAAGAAATGGTGTGAGTGGGGTGAGGCTCAGTGGGAGGACGTCAATGGTGGTCCCAGATTTGAAAAAAAATCAATACATTTTAAATTCTGTTCTTTTTCGGTTTTCTTTAAAAACGTAACATCTTACCAAAATTTCACTTTAACCACATGAAACTATCTACATAGAGATACATTTGGACAGTAGCATTCCCGCACCAGGTGACACTCAATGCGGGGGGTGGGACCTCCGGTCGGGTTTCCTGAGTGGGGGAGCATTCCCATGGGCTGGAGCAGCACCCGTGGGGGTGGGGAGCTGAATGAGTGTTGCCCTTCTTCTGGGGTGTCACCTGGGGCAGCTCATACACACACCCTAGTGATGCTACTACATTTAGAGTGTGTGTATGATATAATTTAAAGGTATTATTTTAATTCTGCTACTCTCAACAATCACTATTCCATTCAGTGATATATGGGGATTACGATCGGTATGGTAAAGGATGAATGAATATTTATTTAGCATATTCATTGTATAGAGTTTAAAGGAAAGCATATATTGTACTAGCTTCTTATTCTCACACTAATATGTACAGCCATTACAGTAATATCCTCTTGTATGATTTTGCAAAGGAAGTTTATTGTCTGCACCACTGGGAATATTTTCTTTTTAGCTGGGGAAAATGGCACCCACTTGAAAAAACATTTATCTTCAATGAGCTTATTACTAGCAAAAGGCCATAGTGCAATACTGTTAGTGTTCTTCGTGGGTTCGAACAAGAGATGTTCAGCCCTCCAGACTTCTCTCAAACTTTTTACCCTGGAAGAACCCTTGAAAAAATGTTTAGGCCTCAGGGAAGTCCTGAATAAACATTATTATATCTACCATTTAAAAAGATAGTTTTCTTTCAATCACAATCTCTTGTGGAACCGCTAGTGACTTCTCAAGGAACCCTAGAGTTCCAGGGAGCCTGGTTGAGAAACTTAGCCACAGACTATGGCTGTATAGAGCCAGTGGGTGGTGAACAACATTTGTAGAGCCACAAGTTTAAAAGAAAAAGAAAAATGGGAAGGTGGAATTATTATTATTATGTTTATGTTTATTTATATCCCGCCTTCCTCCCAGTACAGAGACTCAAGGTGGCTAACAAATTTAAAACAGTCTAAAACATTAAAAATACAAAGTTTAAAAAACAATTAAACAATTAAAAACATTACATTATTAAAATTTTAACATTTAAAACTCTTTAAAACAAAGGCAAAACAGCACCCATATCAATATGTGAAGGCCTAGTGGCATAAAACGTTTTTATTTGCCGTCGAAAAGAAACAAAGATGGAGCCATCCTGGCTTCTCTAGGGAGGGAGTTCCAGAGCTTAGGGGCAGCTAAGAGAAGGCACTCTCTCTTGTTCCCACCGAACACACCTGAGATGTTGGTGGGACGGAGAGAAGGGCCTCTTTGGACAATCTCAATATTCTGTGGGGCTTGTACAGTGAGATATGGTCCTTCAAATAGCCAAGCTGAATAGGGCTTTATAGGTCAAAACCAGCACTTTGAATTGTGCCCCGGAAACTGGCAGCCAAAGCAGCCGTTGCAACAAACGAGTTGTATATAAAGAGGTATGAGAAAGGCACTTCAGCTTCTGTTTCAATATGGCTTCTATTTTCTACCTAATTCACTGCCAGTAAGTGACACAAGCTATCCCACTGAAGTGGTTTATACAGAGTTATCAATGAAAGCCCAACACACTGGGAGGCCAGCACCCCTCTGCCCTGTTTTTTCAAAAGGTGCAAGCAATCAGATAATGGAAAAATGCAGCCTGGAGGTGCTGAACTGGTTATCATCAAGGTATTTCAAACTCCCACATAGCTGAGCCATTTCTAAAAATAACCATGCAAGTATTGTGAAAAAAAGCAAAGTAAACCATTAACCCATTTGAATTTGTGAACAAGGAATTATTCCACCTAACTAGTCTAGCTTCCTTATTTCAGAAGGCACACATCATGGAGTGACGCACACTACGAAGCAAAGATACTAGACTTAAGACAGCAATTCTATAATGCTTCCCCAAAGTGAGATGTTCTTCAGAGTAAACAAACATAAGATGGTGCTTCTAAATTCTACAAGATATAATCCAACATGACCTGAACAACTGTTGGTGGAGTAAAATGTCTATCAGGCAACTTGGCCAAAACCTGAACAAGACTTTCCATTGTGTTACTACTATGCTAGGTATGTCTGCTTAGAAGCTTCACAGACTTCAGTGAGACATACAGATAAATAAATGGGTACAAGGGTTACAGCCCTATGTCAACATTCTTTCCTAGAGCAAAAAGTTGCCTTACTTTATTCTGCCCACCACACCCAGCCCCACAGTAATATGGTTATGTTATGTATTATTATTACTCTTCATTTTCTGTATTATGTCTAAATTGAATCCAAAGATACCATTACCCATGAGAGAGAGAGAGAGAGAGAGAGAGAGAGAGAGAGAATTTTGAAGTTTGTTGCTTCAAGTCCATAGTAAGTAGACTTAAAAAGAAGCTGCTGCACTAATTCTTATTCTGTTGATGTTTGTATAGCTATCTTGAAGTCATGATGCCTAGAAGAAGAAGGGAAAAAAAACCCAGAAAACACAAATGCAAAGGGATCTTGTAGGACCTTTGAGACTGTGTGGAAGAAGTTACCGTTTAAGTTTGTCTTCTTCCTTTGATGCAAGGAATGAACTCTAGTCTCTGGATCACTCATTTCATTGCTATCAGCTCCTCAGAAAACCAAGGGGCTGGTTTAGCTCTACTCTGTGAGAAGGGATGCTCATGTCCACTGTCCTGGTCATTTCTACCTCCTTGGCCATTTCCCCCTTCCAGAGATCAACCAGAGCTCTAACAGGGATTGCTGGCCAAGGCAGCAGGAAACTCCCTAAGAGCCATTAGAAATCCATCCAGATCCATAAGACCCTAGGGGTCTTTAATGGGTCTCCAATCCCACCCCCTACAAAGACTCCAAGTTCCAGCAGTCTAAACTTGACCAAGAGGTGGTCTGTCCATTAGAATGGAGCAGCAGAATCCTCCATTCCCAGACCACCATCATCTCATCCTGTACAGAAAACAGCAGCATGAGTGGGACCAGATGCCACTTGGGATAGACACATGGTTGTGATATTCCCGAGCCACTCCAGACAGAGCAGCCCCAGCATGGCTGTTGATTTTTCCCAGCATCACAAGCTTCAGGGACTCCATCACCACCCCAGCTAGCTCAGTAAGAGAGACTGCTGAGCAGCAGAGTGAACAATATACCACAGAATCCCTAATCTGTCCCAGCCATCTCCCTCCATACAAATACACATAAATTTTGACGACTGAGGAATGGGACACCTGGTCAGGGGGATATCATTCTGAGAGATCATTGCAATTCCACATCCCCACCTCTCCCCCACACCCTCAGTGTTGCCTCGTTCTGCTGCTGCCAAATAAAAAGACGCCTGCCAGGCAAAGCTAAGAGAGATACCGCTCCCCTGCAAGCTTCACCCAACCCAGTTGCTGTAATGCATGCCAGATCAGCACATTTATCCAGAATCAAGTCTCGGATGGCAGCTGTTTTACCATTCACCAACCTGGCACTAGGTAGTTTCAACCCAGGGAGACGGGTGTCATGACTACCCAGACTACATATTTGGAACAGGAAACATTTTGGGGGTGACAGGATAGTACATCCATCTCCCAATTCCATATATCCTTCTATGCTTTATAACTTGGATTGATGCTCAGTGAGCACCATCACCTCCCTCCCTATGTTTTCCACATAGATTAACGTTCCTCCCCTATGGCAGGATGAATGAATCATGCAAAATGAGCAGAACAAATGCAGTGGATATATACAGATCCTACTTTGCCTACATAATGTGTACAGATCACAGAATTCAGCCATACTGATATAGGCTCCATTCCCTTCATCTAAAGACTATGTCAGTGTATGCACACTCCATAGCAGGGACTCTGCAACAAAACCAAGGCAAAGAAAGGATTCATACTATTCAATTTCCTAGGCTATAGACATGCCTGCTTGGGATCTGAACACATACCTAAGAAAAGGCACTCTCCTGTTTTGGAGGAAGGAGGGAGAGGAATGACATATCTGTCTTACTGAACTATGTTTAGCCCCAACCCTGTCTTTGCAAAAACTCACATTAAACAGGGACCTGCTACCTGCCAATAGTATTTGGGCTATAGAAGGTATGGATGAGACTGATCTTTATCTCAACTGTCTATCTTGGTAAATGGGCTCCTGTCCCAACTTCCACAGTTTATAATTTAAGTGGGGATTTCCTACCTAGAATAATATAAATAGAGAGCTGCATGGGACTTTTTCATGCAGGATTTCATTTCTGAAATGAAAGTGCTGTAAATGAGCAAGATGAACTTGGGTGAGCAACACATGAATCAGGAGGGGATATATTCCTACTGCCACACCCACTGCTCCTAGAAACAGTTTCCATGTTGGCCTTTGCTTGCACATCACAGTTGGAGAAACAATGCTGAGACACCAGACCAAGTGTAAGATAGCAGCACTGCATTTAAAGATTACCTAAAACAAGAAATATTTTTATTTCCTACCAACTAACAACACCAGACACCATCTGAATGTGGACATCAAGCAGGGTCAGTCCTGGTTAGTACTTGGATGAGACACAGCAAATGAATAACAGGAGCTGTAAGCTATATTTCAGAGGAAGGAACTAGCAAAGCCAACCCTGAACATTCCTTGCCTAAGAAAACCCAATGAAATTCATGGAGTTGAAGGCAACAGGTGACCTGAAGGCACACACACACACAAGGACTAGAAACTTATTCTTGCTCATTCAAACTCTTTTTGCTACTATATTATGTGCTGGCTTAAACAAAGATTGTGTAAATATGCATACATGTATTCCCCTTCTTGCACTGTAGCTTCTTTAGATGAATTTCATAATGCAGATGAGATGACCTAGGGAATATTTTGTCATTTTCTTGAGTGGATGAAAGCATACAATCAGTCTCTACACCTGCATTTGGGGGGGGGGGGGGGCTTATTAGGAGATTTTAGGAGAAGCCTGATAAATAGTTTGGTAATACCTGACCAAATGGCTTTTAAAAATTAATTTTTTGGAATACAGCACCCAGAATCTCATAGGGAGTTGGCTGGGAATAGTCGTATAAGGGGTAAATCTACAGTGCTATATAAATAAAGCATAACAACAACAACAACAAAGGAAAGAAGGGTAATTTGACATTTAATGGAATCTCCCTGGTTTGCTTCCTTCCATCCACATTTGTAGTGTGTGCAAACTAAAAAAAAATGAAGCTAGACAGTAACTACATTTACTTTGGATACATCCAATACATTAACACCTGAACTGACAGAAGAGGGGAAGTGGGGGATGACTAGCTGTTCATTGCTGAAAGCAGGGCAAAAGCTAGATTAAGGCCAGGTTGTACTGTGTGCCTTCTGCTGAGGCAGCACTTCTGTTAGCTGAGGTGAGTCCCTGGAACAGAGCTGCCTCTGGGCAAAAATCAGTACAAAAACAGCACAGTTCAACAGATTTCACTGAGAAGTGCACAACTACAAATATGGATGGAAGGAAGCAAAGCAGGGAGATCCCATTAAATGTCAAATTACTCTTCTTTCCTCTTCAGTCTTCTTTTCCTTTCAAAAACTGCCTTTTGGTACTTTTTCTTTTGGGGGTACCAGGACACTTTGAAGGGGAAGAAGAGGAAACAGTCCTGCCTAGGAATGAACTGCTAGCCAAGTGCAGCCATTGCTTCACTCCTGCCTGCTAACCCATCCATTCATCCGGTGCATTGCAAATGGGGGGGGGGGGGGAGTTAAAAAGGGAAACATTTAAAACATGGCAGTGAGACCAGTGAGACCTCTAGACAGAAGGCTACTAGTAATACATGATCAGTGGTGGCGGGGGGGGGGGCAGCAATGGGAAAGAAGTTATAATTGGAAGATAACAACCTCTCTAGATTCCTACTAAAGTTTGAGGAATGAGGCAGGACAACACGTTGCATAATCAGTCTTATTTGGAATGACTTCCAAGGATTCTTCTCATAGCCAGGACTGTGCATATTCTTCAGTTCTGAGGAGGCACAGCAAGACAGCAGGACACCATGGTGGGCACAGGACGCAGCTTCCCACAAAGCATAGCTTTCTTTCAAGAAGAAAAGCTTCTGACTCAAGCCATTATAAAGATAATTGTGGAAAGCAGTACACAGAGAACAGTTACCTAACTCTCAGAAATCAGAGAGGTGACTCTGGTCCAAAATACATTGCATCAATATTCCAGTTTGAGATGGCTTTCACTGCCCTGGCTCAGTGCTAGGGAATCCTGGGACTTGTAATTTATTGTGGCACCAGAGCTCTCTGACAGAGACGGCTAAATGTCTCAGCAAACTACAGTTCCCAGAATTCCCTAGCATTGAGCCAGGGCAGTTAAAATGGTCTCAGACTGGATCATTTCTGCAGTGTGTTTTGGACCTGGGTTAGCATTCCCACTGGTGGAGGCAGTGCGTTCCCCCCCCCCCATGGGTTTGTTGTGGGTGAGTGTTTCAGACAACAGCCCTAAAGTGAACAGGGTTTTCTTAGCTAGATTTGTTCAGAGGTCTTTTTGCATTTCCTTCATTTGAGGTTAAGAGAGTGTGACTTACCCAAGATCACCCAGTGGGTTTCTATCTCTGAGTGGGGACTTGAGCCCTGTTCAATAAAGATGCAGTCCAACATTCAAACCACAACATCACATTGGCTCAAACCCCATTTACTATTTACATCCACATGCATAGAAAGTAAAATAAAAATGTGTGCAAAGAACAAGTGTGTGTGTGTGTGTGTATGTGTACACACACACACACACACAGCAGCAGCAGTTGACTATTACAAACACTATCTTTCAGCAGAAAGATAGCCTGAAGACAACTTGGATGCATCCCCGATCCAAACCCAGGCACCTCACTGACTATATCATAGTGCGCCAGAGAAATATTTGTGATGTCCGTCATACCCGAGTGATGCCCAGTGCAGAATGTCAAACAGATCATCGCCTCGTAAGATGCAAACTAAATCTCCATTTTAAGTTTAAACCTAAGAGGGGTGGCATCCTAAAGAGGAGACTCCAAGTCAACAATCTTCAACAAGCTGCCATGAGAGACAACTTCCAGGCAAATTTGCAAACAAAACTTGAAAACCATCCTGTAGTCTCTTCTCTTACAGCACTCTGGCAACATATCAAAAACAGCATCATGCAATCTGCAGAAGAATCCTTAGGATTCTCCCTCAAGAAAAATCAAGACTGGTTTGAAAACAACCAAGAGATCCAGGAGCTGTTGGCAAAGAAGAGAACTGCCCACCAGGCACACCTCACCCAGCCATCTTGCCATGTCAAAAAAGCAGCCTTTCGCCTCGCATGTAGTCAACTCCAACAAAAACTCCAGGACATCCAGAACAAGTGGTGGATCAATTTAGCAGAAAAGACACAACGTTGTGCAGATCTGGGTAATTCCAGAGGATTTTAGGAAGCTCTTAAAGCAGTGTTTGGACCTACATATCAGGTCCAAAGCTCCCTATACAGCAGGGGTAGGCAACCTTTTTGAGCTGGGGGCCGGGTTGCTGTCCCTCAGACAACTGGGGGGCCGAACTCAAAATGGCACCCGGAACGGCGTGGAAGCTGTGGCGGGGGCAGCAATCGGCGGCAGGACCAGGCTGGGGCTGGTCCCAAGGCCTCGCCAGGCCGGATCTGGCCCGCGGGCCGTAGATTGTCGACCCCTGCTATACAGTATAGATGGTCAAACACTAATTACAGATAAAGCTTCCATTCTGAACCGATGGGCTGAACATTTCCAAAGCCTCTTTAGTGCCAACCGAGTAGTCCAAGACTCAGCTATTAAACATATGACACAACAACTGATGAAGAAGGAATTGGACATAGCTCCCACTTTGGAAGAAACCGTTAAGGCCATACAGCAGATGAAAAATGGCAAAGCTGTTGGGATCGATGGAATTCCACCTGAAGCTTGGAAACATGGAGGTCATGTACTCCATGCTAAACTCCACAAGCTCCTTGTCAGTTGATGGGAAAAAGGCGAACTGCCATCAGATCTCCAAGATACAGTCATCATCACCCTGTACAAGAAAAAAGGAGCAAAATCTGATTGCTCAAACTATTGAAGTGTAACACTGATCTCCATTGCTGGAAAAATCCTTGCAAGGATACTGCTGAACAGATTAGTCCCTGCTATTGCAGAAGAACTTCTCCCTGAAAGCCAATGCGGCTTTAGAGCTAATAGGAGCACTACAGACATGTTATTTGCCCTTAGACAACTGCAAGAGAAATGTAGAGAGCAGAACAAAGGACTCTGGGGCAGGTTACAGACCGCCCATTTGGGCGGGCTGTACCCGCCCCTTTCCCCGGTGTATCGGGGCCTCAGTGTCCAGAGCGGCAGCCGCTGAGGCCCCGATCCGCTGCTCTTCAGGCTGCAGGGAAGCGGCAGCCTGACAAGGGGTGTCCCTGGGGCTTCAAGCCCCACGGACACCCCGCAGCGGCGGGGAGGAGGAGAAAGGGGCCGCTTGGCCCCTTTCTCCTTTGGTCCACTGGGCGCAGCCGTGTGAAGGCTGTGCCCAGCGGACCAAACCAGGAAGGAGCTCCGAAACGGAGCTCCTTCCTGTTCCGCGCTAAGGGCACACTAAGCGCCCTGGTGTGGAGTGAGGACGTCACTTCCACGCCGTCCCGTATAGAGGCAGCGCGGTCGTGACGTCCTCATGGTGGCGGCCGTGTGGAACGGCTGCTGCCATTTTGTGCGTGCGGAGCGCGCACTAGGGTTAGGGGGTGCAGAAGCACCGCCCCTTTCTAACCCTAGTGCGCGCTCCACACGCACAGCCTATGTAACATTTGTCGACCTCACCAAAGCCTTCGACACTGTGAGTAGAAACGGTCTGTGGCAGATCCTGGAACGACTAGGATGCCCCCCCCAAATTCCTCAAAATGATCATCCTGCTACATGAAAGCCAGCAAGGTCAAGTCACATATGGCGACGCTCTCTCGGAGCCCTTTCTAATAACTAATGGTGTGAAACAAGGTTGTGTTCTCGCTTCAACTCTATTTACAATCTTCTTCAGCATGATGCTCCAAAGGGCTACAGCAGATCTCGAAGAAGTAGATGGCATTTATATACGCTACCGTACTGATGGTAGCCTGTTTAACTTAAGCCACCTGAGGGCTTGCACGAAGACTCTAAACTATCTAGTCCGTGAGCTGCTTTTTGCTGATGATCCTGCCCTCGTTGCCCATACGGAAGAAGCTCTGCAGCGCCTAACATCTTGTTTTGCAACGGCTGCAGAACTCTTTGGACTGGAAGTCAGTCTGAAGAAAACAGAAGTTCTCTACCAGCCGGCACCTCAGGAAGAACACTACCATCCCCACATCACTGTAGGCACATCTGTGCTTAAGTCCGTCCAGCAGTTCACATACCTGGGAAGCATCATCTCCTCAGACGCCAAGATTGATAAAGAGAACGATCACAGACTGGCAATGGCATATAGTGCATTCGGAAGGCTTCACAAAAGAGCCTAGAGTAACAAACACTTGAGGCGAAGCACAAAAATCAGTGTGTATAAAGCCATTGTACTTTCTATTCTCCTTTATGGGTCTGAAACCTGGGTCACCTATCGCCAACACCTACGACTCCTCGAACGCTTTCATCAGCACTGTTTACGCACAATTCTAAATATACACTGGACTATGTGACAAATGTTGCTGTCCTTGAGCAAGCGGGGATCACTAGCATTGAGGCCATGCTATTGAGGACACGTTTCTAGGATGAAGGACCATCGCCTCCCAAAAATAGTATTCTACAGTAAACTCGCCACGGGTCAGTGTAAGAGGGGTGCCCCAAAGAAGAGATACAAGGACTCCTTGAAACAACATCTCAGGCTTGGCCAAATTGATCACCAACAATGGTCTGCCCTGGCCTCGCATCAGGAGGCATGGAGACGCACTATCCATGATGCTGCAGCCTTTTTTGAAAGCTCACACCGAACGAGTCTTGAAGAGAAACGACAACGCAGAAAGAACCACAACCCAGAAACATCACCCAAGGAGACTTTCTGCTGTGCTTTCTGCAACCAGATTTGTTTATCTTGGATTGGCCTTTTTAGTCATCAAAAGAAAGCATGGGATGTGTCCTTTCTGAATCTTCATTCATGAAGAAAAGCCAGATAGTGTCTTTTTAAATTTAGAAGCCCAATGAATTCACTATCTAGGTTCATTTGAAGACCTCCTTCTTCTAAGTGCACTCAACGATCTGCCTTCTATTGAAAAGTTTCACAAAGCTGAGGAGAGAAAACAGGTGTAGCTAGCTGGGATGTTAACAGCATCGATTCAGGTACTGGGTCATCTTTTAAACAAACGTCTGTCATCCCCTCTTATGCTTCTAAAGAAACTACAGTAGACACTGGAAGATGCACGACACATTTTAGGCGAAGAGTTCTACTCCTCTGATGGATCTCTGTTACAAACACCTAAAACGCTGGATTTCAAAGCCTGCTGGTGGTCCAAAGAAGTGGATATGCTTTAAATCACACCCTGCTACACCATCTCCATTACATCTATTTCCACCTGCTCCATTAATGGAAACCTCTCTTACCAGCCTTGACAGCCAAGTAGAGATATCTGTTTTCAGAGGCAGTCTGAGAACTGAGAAACATACACATTTGTTTATTCAGTGAATATCCTGCCCAATACAGGACTTAAAGATTAAGGGGACAAATATAATGTTCCTAAAGCTTCCCAGAGCTATTTGGCTGGTTGCTTATGAAAACAGAGCATGGGGACAAGTGAGCTCCTGCACAAGAGCATATTAGGAGTACATGGTAGAGGGGAAATTTCACCTCTAGACCTGCCAGACAGCTTTTCAGAACAGTACAACCCACAACCATCTGATGTGCCAGCCATCCCAACTCACCTGAACCATCCCACCCTAGCTCCAGGCTCCTCTGCCTAAAATCAGTACAGACACAAACAGGGAACTTGGGCTCTAATTGTAGTTACAGAATAGTCAATCTGTAGCCCCTGCCTTTTTATTAATGCTAGCACTTAAGACAAACAAATCATCTTAAGGGCAAGAAAAATATAAGAGATTGTGCAAAATTGGTTCCCTCTTAAAATGGTAGTTCAAGAGGGGTTGAGGATTTGGCTCTGCAGATATTTTGAACCAAACCTCCTGTAATCCCTTACCACTGGCCACAATAATTATGTGTGACAAAGTGTAAAACATCTAGAGAGCCAAAGTTTTCCTATCCTTGTGTAAAGAGTTGGAACTGCTTAAGTGCCTATTTGAAACAAATACTAGGGACTAAATTGTTGAAAGGCCTTTCTAGGCCACAGCTTGCTTCAAAAAATACATGCCCTCACATTGCCTGTCCAGCTTCTGATAGCTTCATGCTGGAGACCATCAATAGAGGTTGGCCCCTTTGTGGCTCACCCTGGCTAGTATGATAGAGTGCTGAATTAGAGCAACTGATTTCAAATGGCATAACTTACATTTTTGTATAACCACTATAATCTTTTTCAGGGAAAGCCCCCATTTTCCCATGGAACACTTCTATGCTCCAGTTCCAGGGAGTACATACAGCTGCCACAAAGTCTTCCCTAGTGACCTTAATAGCACTTACACACAACACAGTGTCATACAAAAATAAAAACTATTGCTAGATGGAATGATTAAGAATGTAGCCTTTTCTAGATTGGGAGGGCAACAATGGCTCTATTCATATAGTGTATGGGAAAAATAAGAGGTGATGAGAAATAACCTGTTTCTTATAGGTAAATATGAAAATAGGATCATTGATAGCCTTAACAACGTATTCACTTGGGCTGGGACTTACAGAAAGCCAGGGTTTATATTATGTACGAACAGTTAACATTGAGAGAGATCTATAGCTCAGCTTTTGTTTCAAAGTTCTGCTCAGATTAAACTTATCTGCCATATAGTGATTGTGTAGCAAATTACGTGAAGCCAGTTGATTTATTTCACAGAAGTTTTCACTGAAATAGCATTTTCTTCAAAAGCAGAAGTGGACTAGCTCATATAAGAATCAAGTTCTGTGGGACTGAAGCCGTGTCTAAAAATAAATCTGAACCTAAGAGCAGCCCTGCTGGGTCAAATCAAAGACCTATCTCTAGTCTAACATCCGGTTTCTCACAGCGGCCAACCAGATGACTATGAAACCCAACAAGCAGGATTTGAGCATAGCAGCCCTGTGTTGCTGTTGTTCCCTAGCAGCTGGTATGATGAGGCATACAGCCTCATCATGACTAGTAGTGACTGGCAATGTTATTTTCAACAAATCTCTTTAATCTTTCCTTTTAAAACCATCTATATTGGTCAATTAAAGCCAAAATGCCTTAAAGGCACCACATCCTATCTGATCTTGGAAGCTAAGCAAGGTCAACTCTTGTTAGTACTTGGACAGGATATTGGTAATGAACTCTTACCAGCTAGATGCTGGGGCATATGATTTTGCAAGGGAAAGATGTCTGTAACCAGGCTTCCCCTTAAATTGTCACCTCCCTGCATTAACTCAGAATACACCTCTGAGTATTCCACGCCTAAGAAAACCGTATGAAATTCATGGGGGCACCATAAGTGAGCAGGTGACTGAAAGCATGCACACAGACACACGTTGCTGGTCATCATCACATTTTATAACAGTGAAATCCATAGTTGCACTACATACTATGTAAAGTACTACTTCTTTGACTCTGTCCTGAATCTCCGACAGTTTCCTTGCATGACCCCATGTTCTAGTCTGATAGGGACAAAAAGTTCTCCCCCCTCAGTTTCCCCTTCCTTTCTCCACCCCAACAAATACACACTGTAATCTATCTTCAAAGATAACTTCTCCAGCCCATTCATCATTTTTGGCTACCCTTTTCTACACTCTTTTCAGCAACCAGAAATGTATTTTGAATGATTTTGTTCATTCCTGAAGTTTTGTTTAAGCACATGTTTATATCTGCAGTTTTAGTTCTGATCTCTTTGCTAATGATCCTAGCATGCAATCCACACTAGTATCTGTAATTAAGATATAAAACAATGATATCTTACTAAGAAAAAAGATGTTTTAAAACTGTTGAACAGGAGGTGGGGAGAGACTGGGTTATCCTTAGCAATTGCTAAAACATTTTATTTTACCTTACCAGCATTTATTTTCAACTTTTAAAGCTAAAAATAAAGGCAACTTTCACAGAAGCCAGAAATGGGAGAGCAGACAAAACTATAGGACCTAAACTCAGAGCTGCTATGCAAATCCTTCACTTTTAAAATGACTATGACTAAAGTGACTGGATTAAATTATCAAACAATTATTTTAAGTAGAAACAGTTACTTGTCAGCATTGGTCCATGTCCTTTTGACTACTGTCCTAGTAATTTTCTTTACTTCATAGCCCCATGATCAAAAGTAAAGTAAGAAGGAAGAATCTCTCCCTTCTCCTTTTTATTTTGGAAGATGGTGGTGGGTGGAAGAGAGAAAGAGTGGGGCCTCTTGTCTCCATCTGCAGCTGGGCAAGAACTGAGACAAGATCCTGTGACAATCACACTGTTACTTGGATAAAGCTGGAGGGAAAATGAAGCTTTAAAAAACCATCTCTGAATAATCTGCCAAGAAAAATGCTACTTGGATGCCAAGACATTTTAAGAAAATTAAATAGGCAGTTGGTGGTCAGTTTCAAGGTCAGATGGTCCATTATTCTGGGGATATGAAAAGTATTATATTCAGTTAGTCAATTCCTCCATCCAGTCCAGTACTGTCCACTCTGATCATTAGCAACTTTCAGATAGGATTCTACCCGACCTGGACCTGTGATCCTGTGAGCGGTACTTGGGACTTTCAGCATGCAAAACAATGCTCCCCTTGGAAGTCCTGTAGTTTCAACCTGAGATGCTTGTCATGCCCATGTCTTGTCTTTTGATACTTAAGAATATCTAATATGATGTGTACAATGAGCTGGTTGGAGTCAAAAGGATAGTACATGGGCCTAACTATGTACAACAGAACCTCAATTTTAGAGCAGAAATTCCCTATAGTTTGCAAGGGAAAGTTTACTACCCACATTGTAACTGATTATGGCCTGTTACAGACAGCCAAAATAAAGCTGCTTCAAGTCAGAGTGGAGGTATGGTGTTTCAATGATGCATGCGTCCTAAGAGTCCAGAGGCCACACCAAAGCCATGCTCCAGTCTTTAGGGCTGGAGTGTGGCTTTGGTGCGACTTCTGGACTCTTAGGACGCATGCATCATTGAAACACCATACCTCCACTCTGACTTGAAGCAGCTTTATTTTGGCTGTTTGTAACAGGCCTATATTTGCACAGGCATGGGAATAAACCTGTAGCCCCACCCAAAAGAATTAAAAGATTTTTTTATTTTTAAGTATCACTTGTTTTTAGACCATTGTATACAAGCATGGAACAAGCATTACTGTGTTGTCCATGCTACAGCAAGAACTGCAAACAAAGTACATACTTTGAAATTTTCACTGCATGAAGCCTGCTGGGATTTCCTGCTGCCTGCATCTCAATATTTATTTATTGGTAGCATTTCTGTACTACTTTTCTGAAACTCACAAGGAAGTGTACAGAGGACAATAGAGCAGAAAAATAAAGCAGTACACCACTAAAAGTAATACTGAAACCAGTAACAATTTGGAAAGGTAATTGAAAAATGCTTCTGCTGATCTTAATAACCAAGCAGGTTAATACTGAGACAGACACTCCCACAGATGACCAGGTCCAAAGCTGTTTACAGCCTTACAGCTGAAAACCAATGCCTTGAACTGAGTATGGAAATCAACTGGGAGCTAATGCATATCTTTCAATATTGTTGTCATGTAATCACAGCAGTGTGTAGCAGTTAGCAGCCCAGCTGCTTTATTTTGCACCAATGCAAGCTTCCAGTTGTTCTTCAAGAGTAGCTCCAAACAGAATACTGTGCAAAACTCTAACAGTGACCAAGGCATGAATGAGAACAGACTGACTCAGGTATGGTTACTATAGGAACACTGAACACACTCCTTATGGCTGCTACCAATTGAGGATCCAAGAGCACTCCCAAGTTATGAATTCAATTTTTCGGAAGACCACAATTCAATCTGGACCATGCCGGATATAGTTCACAGGTCAGTTAGCAGCATTTCCTTGGGTGGATTTATTTTCAGCTTGTTTATTCTCATCATCCTCATTTCCACGTCCTTGGAGATAGGTAACTATTGCAGTGAAGCTGAGTGTTACCAATACATTGATGTCTTCTTACTCCAGAGCTTCAGATGGCCTCCTCCAAAAGATTCATGCAGATATTAAATGAATAAGGAACAGGACAGAAGCCTTTACACTCTGAAGATCAATGGCCATGATTGCTAAATGGTAGTTCTCCACCATCAGTAGATATGGCCTGACAGAAAGGACCAGAAACAATGAAATATAGTGCCCAAGGCTGAGTCTCACAGGGCAGTCCAAAAGGATATCATGGTCAATGATAATACTGTAGTCAACTGGAAGAAAGGTGGAATATAAATTCAATAAATAAAACAAAACAGTAAATGAGAAATCCAGGATATAGGTTCACAGTCTCTACTCCAAACCAGTGTAAATCATTCACCAAGGCAAGTCTGTCCCAATGGAAAGGCTGATTCAAATGAGTACTGTATAGATAATCTGTATCAGCCTGATGCATCTGAAGTTCAGGGGCCATGAGTCCCTTGGTCTTCTTGGCCAAGAATAGAATACCTGCGTCTGGTCTATAACTTCTCAAATCTGCTGGGTCAAGGGCAGGTTACTTTAATTGACGCCTTATTACTGCCTCCTTTAAACATGAGGGAATGTGCCCCTCCTGCAAGGAAGCATTAGCCACTTCACTTAGCCACATGGACAGTCCCATTTAATTTGATGGGATGAAAAAAGACTGAGTAGACAAATAGTAGCTCTCACTTCTCCAGACACTGTCAACCTTGAGCCTGTCTGTTCATTGTGAAGACAACAAATGAGTATCCAACCAACTCTGAGTCCTATGAAGACAAATGACTAGAGTCACCTCTTTATCTCTGGCACCCTCTCTTCTTCCCACTTCTTGTGCAATAGCCTATACTCTGCCCCAGCTCAATACACAACATTCACAATTTGTAAGAAGAGCCAGGATTGTAATGGCTCTTTCTGAATACAGTGCACGCTCTACTTCCAGAGCCTTTTTTCTAGACAGCCTTGGCTGAAGGTTAGAAAGGCTAACCAAAAAACCTTGGGAAGCAAATACTTGAGATCCTAGTTCCTAGTATTTAATAATGAAACTGTTCAACTAATTACATTTAATTATATGAACACAATAGGCAATAATGGGACCTCCTCGTATCCTGCCTAGCTTTGTGTACTTTTTGGTGGGCTAGCCATCAAAAACAACATGCACTGGCCCAGATAGGAAGAATACCTTTTTAATTTCAAGAAGATGGCTGAGTGACAGTGCCCAATTAATCAGGTTGGCTTTTTAAGGAAATGTAAAAGTGATGAACTGACTAACCAATTCTATGTTGCAATCTCACTTATTCTACAACATGGCTGTTAAACTATCCTTAGGACAGATGCCAGGTTAGAGCCTCTTTTGTTATGCTGCTGCAGTAATCAGTACTATAGACTGACATTAAGCAAGAAAATGGAGCTGTAATCTCTGCACACCTACTCATCTCTTTCTGGGAGGGGGGAAGCAAGTGGATTATGGCAACAGTGGCAAGGTGCTGGCGGGCACAATAAACCCCTAAGATTAGAACCAGCACTGATTCACACTAATGTATCTATAAAGATTTTTCCAGTAATGAATACTTCTGTCCCATCCTGTTCAAAGAAGGAAAAATGTATATTCTCAAATATGTTCATAATCCCACCAAAATGCTTACCCTTTTCCCAGTGGGACCAGTCATGAACAGTTCCTTCTCTTGGGTTTGTCCCAGTGCAGCACTTACAAATTAATATAGGGAAAAGTTTGAAATTGGCCCCAGGCAGGGCCTGTGGTCCATTATAGATCACAAGCCAACACTCTGAGAGAGGAAAAGATCACAGGAGCAGAGCTTTGATCAAAGATACTAGATACAAATGGAAACTTCATTGCCCACATCCTGAAAGGAGATTAACAGATTCATCTAATAAAACAGCTAAGGGAGTGGGGTAAGCAAACAAAGTTCTCCTTATTGACCAAGGGCCGGAACAAATTGGCAATAAGCGCTGGCTTGGGGGCAGTGTGAGGGCATGACGTTTAGATGACACATGTGTCTAAACCAAGGGAAGTAATAGTGCCACTGTATTCTGCTTTGGTCAGGCCCCACCTGGAATACTGTGTCTAGTTCTGGGCACCACAATTCAAAAAGGACATTGAGAAACGAGTGTGTCCAAAGGAGGGCAACTAAAGTGGTGAAGGGTCTTGAAACCATGCCCTATGAGGAACGACTTAGGGAGCTGAGGATGTTTAGTCTAAAGAAGAGAAGGTTAAGAAGGGATGTGATAGCCCTACTTAAATACGTGAAGGGATGTCATATTGAGGAGGGAAGTTTGCTACTCCAGAGACTAGAACACGGAACAATGGATGCAAACTGCAGGAAAGGAGATTCCAGCTCAACATTAGGAAGAACTTCCTGACAGCAAGGAACAAACTCCCTCGGAGAGTGGTGGAGTCTCCCTCCTTGGAGGTCTTTAAGCAGAAGATGGATGGCCATATGTCGGGTAAGCTTTGATTGAGAGTTCCTGTATGGCAGGGGGCTGGACTGGATGGCCCTTGTGGTCTCTTCCAACTATGATTCTATGCACCCACACACTCAGATGGCAGGCAGCATTGTGGCGTTCCGACAGAGCGGCTTCAGACGCTGCACGCTGCAGGAGTGGAAAGAGTTGCTGCCACAGCACAATAGGTGGGGGTTTCCAACCCAAAAAATGTAATAGCATTTTGCCGCTTCTTTTTGGGCCAGAAAAATGCTGAATCAGGGTTGTGGTGTGGGATTGCTGTGGTCCTGATCCAGTGTTCAAAGGGGCAGCATCAAGCTGCCCCTTTAGGGCCATCTGTAATGGCCCTTAGTTTTATATTGCTGACTCTAGGACATTGCAGATTGTCCTTAAAGGAGATCTTCTCACAAATGCTTGTAACCAATTAGTTTTAAGTACCAACCACCTTTTAGCTAGTGACAGTATTCGCAAAGCTATATTTTGTTCTCAGCTTATTTAAAAAGTCGTTGTTAAAGAACATATTGCTTACCTGTAACTAAGGTTCTTCAAGTGATCATTTGTGCCCACAACATAAATGAGGTTCACACCCACAATCACTTAGGTGAGGCACAGAGACCACGAAGAACAGGTTGTTTACCTGTAACAGTGGTTCTTCAAGTGGTCATCTGTGCCCTCACTCAAGTGATTGAAGGCATGAACCCCACATGTGAAGCATAGAGACCATGAAAAAGAAGCAAGGTTCTCCACACATGTGTATCTCCTAAACCTTTCAAGCTACTTTGCTGTTCAAGGCATGTATAACATCCTGTTTTAAGAAAACCCCAGTTGGTAAAAGGAACTGCAAGTGGACTGCACCAAAATACTCACCCTGTGCTATATACTAACCAACCTTGCCTTAGGCAACCATGTCAGAAAGTAAAATAGACCGAAGGCAGAAAAGGCTGTAAGGTAAGGTATCCTGACAGGCATCTGGGGCAGGGCAGCAATAACTACAGAGAGAAACTGGAGGCTAGATTTTCAGAGTGAGGCTGTGCAAACAAACACTTCATTTATTGATCAAAAGAAGTTGTTCAACTGCAGGTGATGGTGCCTAGCTGTGAAACATAAAACTCTCCCTTTCCAAGTATTTTATGAAGCAACAAAAACAAGGTAGGTTTTTCATATAACCAGCTCTAATCTGTACATCTGAAGGAGTGGACAGAAATCCACAAAAACTCAGCTGAAATAAAGCAATTAGCCTTAAAGATGCTGTTTGAATCCCCACTCCCTTTTCTTTTTCCTTTTCACTGCTGATCAGGATTCACTGAGCAGAGAACCTTTAATTATTAGTCAGATTTAAAACCACAAGTCAACTAATTTATTAAATGTGCAGTGATGGGAGAAAACCTATTGCCTTTCTGAAGAATGCTGAATGGGGACAATTCATCTTTTTCAGCAAGAAAATGAGCAAACTTAATATTTAAACACTATCAGTGTAAAAAATAACTACCTTTAATATTTGTGGGAGTTTTTTACCCAATGATTACAGTACCTCACCAAAGCCACAACATCTTAACAACAACAACCAAGTACAAAATGCATCAGTTCTAGCTGAGATCCAGGTTAAGGGGTTATTATATTAGTGGCCTGCATTTTTATTATTGTTGTTGCTGTAAGATGGTAGACACAACAGACACTCAAGAAGAAGGCTTATTAATATTACACTGAAGGAGCCGTTATACCAGGAAGGATGGGAACAGAAATAGCATTTACATTTCTATACCGTTTATCAGTGAACTCAACACTCTCTAAATGGCTTACAATCTGTAATCCAATTGTCCCCAACAACCTGGGTACTCATTTTACTGACCTATGAAAGAATGGAAGGCTGAGTCAATCGTGGAGCCCTGGCTACACTGTGGCTACAATATCGGTTCCTCATCATCAACTATGCTGGTTGTGGCTTCTAGGACTTGCAATCTAACACTATCTGGAGAGCAGCAGCAGCATTCTTACCCCCCTTTTACGATATACTTCAGGAGTAGTGAACCTCCAGCCCTCTAGGTTCTGACCAACTACTATTCCCAGCATGCCTCACCACCAGCCAAGCTGAAGGAATTTTTAGGCAGGCTCATGAAGACTTAGTTGTAGCTTCTCCCTTTATGGTGATGCTACATGAACATGGCTGGTGGTTTGACATAATGAGAATACTTGGAGGGCTGTAGGTTCCCCACTCCCAATGTATAGCGTTAGACTTCAAGTCCTAGAAGCCCCAACCAGCACAGCTGATGATGAAGAATGTTGAAAATTGCAATCAAGATACACCTGGAGGGTCGCATGATTCCCAGGGCCATAGGTTCTTCACCCCTGCTATACTTCATATAAGGTCTTTACTGGGAATTGATATCCAGTACTGGCAAGATGGTCCTCTGAACTGTTATGCCTACTTCTTTCCCATAAAACAGTGGGCAGCCAAGCAACTTGTCAACCAGGAATTTAGAGCTCATTCACGAACAAAAGGAGTATTCAGTCTTTTTCAGAACTGAGAACCACCTTATACATATAATAGGCCTTTTGGAACTGTTTAAAAAGAAAATACTCCTAAAAATATGCTGAGCTTAGTAAATGAATACATTTTAATATGGATACATTATAAGTAGTTTTTTTAATTCTATTCATATTTTAATTCTATTTAATTTTCTGTCTGTTTTTACTGACATCTTTTATCTGTATCTCTTTTATGATGCTGCACCAACTCTTGGAAGCTAAATAGGGTCAGCCCTAGTTAGTAGACAGGGCACTGTCAGTGAATACCAGGTGCTGCAGGCTATATGTCAGAAGAAGAAACTGAAAAAAAACACCTCTGAGTATTTCTTGCCTAAGAAAATCCTATGAAATTCATGTGGTTGCCATACATCAACAGGAAAGGCACACATACACATACAAATTGCATTGAGTCCCAATGCTGGTGAAAAACTGGGACAGAAAACCGTACATTTCTTGTTTTTAATTGCCTTCAACTCATCTTTGATTTATAGCAACATTACAAATGAGAATCCTCCAAGACATTTTCTTATTAACAGACCTGCTTAGGTCTTGCCAACTCAGGTCCACAGTTTCATTGATTGAGACTATCCACTTGTAATGTAGTCAGCCTCTTTTCCTACTGCCTTTCACAGTACCAAGTATTATCATCTTTTTCGATGAGTCATGTAACCCCATGATATGTCCAAGCAACTAAAGTCTCCCTTTAGAGTCATTTTGGCATCTAGGGAATCTTTAGGTATAAATTATTATTATTATTATTATTATTATTATTATTATTATACTTGTGGATCCATTTTGTACAATATCATTGTATGGTAGTACTGTTATTCTAACCAATCTTAAGCAAGAGGCTCATAGAATCATAGAGTTGGAAGAGACCACAACAGCCATCCAGCCCGTTATGCAGAAACTCACCAAGCACCCTCGGCTGATGGCTATTCAACCTCTGTTTGAAATCCTCCAAAGTAGGAAGCTTCACTACTCTCCAGGAGTAGTGCACCACTGTTGAACAGTCCTTACTGTCAGGAAGTTCCTACTAATGCTTAGGTTGAATCTCTTTTCCTGTAGCTTGCATCCATTGTTCCATGGTCTAGTCTCTGGAGAGCAGAAAACAACCTTGCTTCTTCCTCAATGTGACACCCCTTCAAATATTTAAACAGGGCTATCATATCACCTCTTAACCTTCTTTTCTCCAGGCTAAACATACCCAGCTCTCTGTCTCTCCTCATAATGCATGATTTCCAGGTCCTTCACCATTTTGGTTGCTCTCCTCTGAACACGCTCCAGCTTCTCAACATCCTTTTGGAATTGTGGTGCAGAGAACTGGACACAATATTCTAGATGAGGCCTGACCAAGGCAAAATAGAGTGGCACTATTACTTCCTTTGATTCTAGACACTATACTTCTATTGATGCAGCCTAGAATCGCAGTGACCTTTTTAGCTGCTGCATCACACTGTTGACTCATGTTCAACTTGGTGTCTACTAGGACTTCCAGATCCCTTTCACATGTATTCTTGTTAAGTCAGGTGTCCCTCATCCTATATCTATGCATTTCATTTTTTCTGCCCAAGTGCAAAACCTTACATTTCTCCCTGCTGACGTTCGTTTTGTTAGTTTTGGTCCAGCTTTCTAATCTATTCAGGTCATTTTGAATTTTGATCCTGTCCTCTGCGATATTAGGTACTCTTCCTAATTTGGTGTCATCTGCAAATTTGATAAACATGCTCCCTATTCTTTAACCCAAGCCATTGATAAAGATATTGAATAGCACTGTGCCCAGGCCAGAACCCAGTAGCACCCCATTGGTCACTTCTCTCCAGGATGAAGAGGAGTCATTGCTGAGCATCCTTTGGGTTCAGCCAGTCAGCCTATTACTAATCCACCTAACAGTTGTGAACTCAGTTGCTGGTCCCAAGTCATCAAACACCAATGATCTACTGAGGGGCAAAATCATTGTTGGATTACATAATCATATTATATTAAATTGTCAACTGATGAGAAATTAACTTTTTTTTTTAAAAAAAAAGAAAGATTCACTACTCTGATTTTATTTGCATCTCAACTGTTCTTCAGAATTTGTTCTAATACATATTGCATCTTACAAGATTAAAACAGATACAGATGTATAAGACATTACTGAACCCAGAGATGTTCTCCACCCATTTACAAAAACATTCACATAATCTACAACAGGAGAATGCAACCAAGCACTCTCCAGATGTCTTAAGAGTCAGACCATATCTGAGCAGGATCTGGTTGGACACTGTATGAAAAGGAACCCTAGACTACATACATGTACCTTCATCCTGTTAAGAAATCCTTGTTCTTGTTGTGTGCATTCAAGTCATTTCCAGTTTACAACGACCCCAGGGTGAACCTATCATAGGGTTTTCTGGGGATGAGTGTGTGTGACTTGCCCAAAGTCAGTGGATTTCCATGGCTTGAGAGGGAATCAAATCCAGGTCTTCAGAGTTGTAGTCTAATTCTCAAACCACTCACTACACCATTCTCTCTATCAGCACACTTAGTCAGCTATGAAACAGCACACTGGCCTATTTGTTAAGAAAAAGTCCAGCCCTTTCTGCCTAAAAAGCTGTTTAAAAGCCCAAAGCCTCTAGGGCACACAGGAAAAGAAAACAGTGAATTTTCTTTTGTGGAAAGTTTGTTTCTGTGGATAATGTATCAGAACATACTGGCCAGAGCAGTAAGCCCTCCCAACAAGGGAGCCACAGTCAAGCGTCTCAAAGCCAGGTGAAGCAATAATCTGCTAATAGGTAACAAGCAACTGAGAAGGCTGTTTACCGCCACTGTTTAGGCTCTGAACAATCATACCAATGAGTCCTGGAATGCTCTGCTCAGCAAAAGCCCAGTTGTGTCAGCAGAGCCCAAGCCATTTTTAAGTGACCATCCCCCTGGGTACAATAACCTGTGATCATAATAGAAAAAAACACTACAGCAGCATTCTTGACTCTGGTCACAACGGGAATAACCCAGGGCAACCTAGGATAATTCACTACCTTTCCTAGAAATTAAACCTGACTTTTGCTCACTGGCATGTGGTACTTTAGTTTAAGGCATCCAAAGACATGAACTGACCACTGACTAACAATTAGGGGTGCACTTACACTGTAGAAATAGTTAGACACCACTTTAAGTGTTATTGCTCTATAAAATCCTGAGATTTGACTTTAGCCTTCCCTGCCAAAGAGTGCTGGTGCCTCACCAAACTACAAATCCCAGTATTCTGTAGAATAGAGCCATGGCAGCTAAAGGGGTGCCAAACTGCATTATTTCTACAGTGCAGATGTACCCAAACCAAGCACTTGCTCCCAAGGCACCCAATTGCAGGTGAACCTGCACAGTCAGCAGATATAGCAGTGAAACCAGGCAGGTTATTACACCTTCTTTTTCATAAAAGTGCTCTGAGCAGGGCAAAGGCTGAAGGCCTCAGAGTCCAATGAAGTTCCCTGAAATTTTCCCTTAGGTGAAAAGTGTTTAGTTTGTTTTTTAAAGCCATATCAAGAGGAAACCAGGTTGAGGGAGGGCGGGAGTAGTACAAATGCAGTAAGTAGGATAGAGATCATTCAGAACTCTGCAATGCACATCAGAGTGCAGTGTTATTATGCTGGCTTGCTCCAGCAGGTACTGTGTTTACCAGCAAAGAACAAGTACAGCAATACACGAATCCTTCCAGAGGATTTGAGAAAGAATCCACTGTTGGACACTGGCACAGAACAGCACTGTAAATCGCAGTCAGCACATGGATTTTGGAGAAGGGGAAAAATTCATTTGCTGAACACCACACTGGCCACTGTGTATGTGATGCTAGCAGCAAAACACCCTTGCATTCCTTACTCTTCCATGCTATTATCATCCAGTGTTTTATACTGGACAGAATGGGATTCCCGAGTTTCCTATCTATCCCAACAAAAGTTATACATTTCTCTTGCATGAGCAGATGAAGTTTAACAGAAATCTGAGGAGTCATACTACTAGGAGTAATGTGGCCTTCTTATGGAAACAAGGATTAGGTGTATCTTTGTTTTTCAGACACACTGCAGCTGGGCTGCCTGGCTGCAGAACATGGCCCAGAGGCCGATTAGTTGTTTCTACTTAAGATAACTACCTTTTCCAGTTGGAAAGGTGAAGACCTCCCCCCACCCAACCCCAAGCTTATCAGGCTCCACAAATGCTGCAGCCAGAAACCTGGCAGTAAGCATCTTGTGGAATGCAAGAATGCCTACCGAGAAGGGAAGTTACAGGACCACTGAGCTGTTAGCAGCCAAAACATACAGCTTTATTTTACATACTTCATTTAGGGTCTCTATCAGAGCATGACAGCCAGTACTGACCAGCTGAACCTCTGCACTTTCATTCAATAAGTAGCAATGCAGCCACATGTTCTCCTCCAAAACACTTTCCTTCATTAATGGAACTGGGAGTCTGCCAGGTTCCTTTATCAACTAAGACTTTGCACGTCAGGCCATCAAGTCCAAGATCCACCCACAGACAGGTTTAAGAGTTCAAACCCACTTGGTCATTAATATCTCGATAGCAGAGGCCATGTTCTCTGGCTTCAGAACTTGCCTCCATACATTTCCAGCACCAAGCACTACAAAGAAAACCTACATTACAAAATTAAAGGGGCTGTTTCTCCTGCTAACTGTGCATTTGGAGAGACATGTCAACTCCCAATGAATTGACACTGCCATTGGCATCATAAAGGCCATCATTAGTAGAGTAGATGCTGCAATCAGCATATTCTAAATCTGAAGAAAGAAACAGCAATCCTAGCTTTTGTAACTGATACCTTTAGTTGATGCTTCTGCTCCTTACAAAGAGAACAGTATTCATGAGCCTCCAAAACCAGAGCTCCCACTGAGACAGCAACCTTATGAAAACTTTCTCTGAAGTAATTGTCATTAAAAATGGGGAAATTTACTTCTGTGTAAACATGCATATCATCATGTGTTTATCATTGTTAAACAATCAAACATTTCATTACCAGTTATGCAGCAAATCATGCATTTTAACAATTTCCATCTATGTCTGTTCCCTTTCCCTCTTCCCAAATGATTTAGGGAACTTTCCCCCCTCCAATATCAGTTTGAATTATAACATCATTTTTTGACAGTTGATTCGAAGTGGGAGCAACAGAAAACACCAAGCTAAAACCATTCATTATCCCCCAACTCGTGTACACAAAAGGCCTCTGTGTGTCTGTTTTGAAGAAACCCAGCTAAATAATTCATAACATCTGGGGGCTGCTGCCGGACTAAACATTTGCCAGGCATCCTGCCACATGCAGTGAAAGGAGCATCCCTGTTCCAAGACAGGTCACAGTCAGCTCACAAGCCAGGCACACAGGCTTTATTTTGTCAGAGTGAAGAAAGCCACCTTGGAGTCAGCCTGAAGAAAGTTTAAAAGGCTACGTCAGGAGACAAGTTCATCCTTGTCTACTGCAGGAGTGGATCTAAAGAGCTGCCCAACAGAGAGACGCTCATACAGAACTTGGCAGGGTAGCCTGAAATTTAAGCAAGGCAGAAGGAACAGAAGCGTAACCCTAGCAGTTCTCCCTTTGTCTAGAACGCCTGCTCAGTGTTCTTTTGTCAAGCTGAATTTCAATAAGTCCAACCGGGAATGGAGGCAGTAGCCCCTTCTTGCCCAGCCAGACACCTTGCAACAAACCAACCGCCTGCAAATCTCATCACCATTTGCATGGGAAAAGAGAAAAGGAGCCTGGCAAAGAAAGAAGAATCTCATATAAAGCTGTGAACAGTAAGTAGGCAAGAGGAGAGACCACACAGCTGTTGCCTTTGGATAAGTACTTACTTAAGTGGATTTATCTGGCTGATTATTGCCAGTGCTTCCATACCTTCAATTTTTGGGCAAGCACTTACTTAGGTGGATTTTTAGTTTGGTAGACATATTGCCAGCACTTCAATACTTCCAATAAATGTTAACTTTCCAAGCTTGTGCAGAGGTTTAATCAAGCAAGACCGTTACCAGTACAGCAGGAAAGAAACACACACGATTTCAGAGCCAAATGTACAGCCTTTCCTTTCACACCCTACAGACCTACCTGCCCTCTTCCCAGAGCTCTCCTTTTCTGGACCACATCCAGCAGCTAGAAATCAGAATAAACTCACTCCTTCCCTCCTTGGAAACACATGAACTAGAAGACACCGGACCCTTCAAAGCTGCAAGTAGGCCAGCCAGCAGAAGTTCTTGAGCTCCCACTGGGGCAGAAGTTTCCCACGCTGACCCACAGCGCCTTGTCGTGGGAGGGGGGCAGAGAAAGAAGAGAACAGATTGTTAGTTTAAGGCTTCTCCTTTGTTCAGAAGCTCCCGTGGGGAAATGAAAGCAACTCTCTTCCTCCAAGTGCATTTGAATCTTGGAAAAGGCAGGGATTTTTCTCATAGGCTACTTCCTTTTAACTTTCTGGCTGGCTCCTACAGCACATGCAGTCACTGAGCTGCAGTACTCATCTCCAAGCTATAGCATTCATTCACTAGATTTTAAAGAGACACAGCCGCTTTTTCAAGACAATGGAAAAGTCTTTCTGGGAGTGGGGACCAAAACCTAAAACTGGAGGGACAAGATGCCTATGACAGCTGCAATGATGCATACAACCCTAGCCATATGCTTTGCCAAAGCCCAGCAAAGGGCAGCATCAGGCTCCACGTTTCCCAGCCAGGAGGACTGAAAAACCCCTTAGCGATTCCAGTCAATCCTTTCTTTCTATCCTCGCTCACCCCGCCCTGCGCCTTCCTTTGGGTAGTTGCATTTATGGGGGTGTGCGTGGATAATGGTATGGGCTGAACGATCAATGGGTTGTAGATGTACCCATCTGGACAGAAAAGAAAAGAGGAAGGAAGGAAAGGAAGGAAAGAAGGAAGGACGGACAAAAAGCATGACAGAAAGAAAGAGTTCACTCCTCCTTTGATTTCAAGCCTAACAAACCGCAAAGGCTGACTTTAAACATAAGGAGGCTTCAGATCCTTAGAGGATCCACACACAGCTGGGAAAAAGGTACCACCATTTGTGACTTCATTGATAGAAGGTCTCCTCCCTCCCTTTCTGTTCTGCTCAGAAATCATCCCTGTAGTTTCAAGCTCTAAATATTTGTTTATCACCTCTAAATCTAGGAAGCCTATCCAGTGATAGCCATGTTGGCCATACAGCAGAGTACAATAACATCCAAAATCCACAAAACAGCAATATCTTTATTGAGCCACCCAAAAATGCACCAAATGTGTGGTGCAAGCTTTTGAAGCTCCACTGGCTTCTTCATTGGGGAAAGGTGTCAAAAAATCACACAGGAGAAAGGGAAAAACCTGAAGATGCTGTTAGTCCCAGGCCTGCATTTTGTCAAGATGTCGATGGTGTTGTTCTAAGACTAAGTTAAGATGGTAAGGAAGCCACTCCTCCTCCTCCTTTTGTCGTGGGCCTTCAAGTCATTTCTGACTTGCCATTGCCTTCCCCTGAGGCTGAGAGAGTATGACTAGTCCAAGGGCACCCAATGGGTTTCTATGCCTGAGCTGAGATTTGAACTCTGGCCCCCAGAGTTGTAGGGGCTGTCTGCACTGCAGACATAATCCAGTTTGAGACCACTTTAACTGCCCTGGCTCAATCCTATGAAATTCTGGGAAGTGTAGTTTTGTGGGATATTTTCCTTTCTCTGCAGCAACAACGACAATTCCCAGGATTCCTCAGCATTGAGCCATGGCAGTCAAGGTGGCATGAAACTGCATTATTTCTGCAGTGAGGATGCAGCCTTAGTCCTGGGCCCAAACCATTACATGATCTGGCAAATCTAGGAAAGCACTTGAAATTCTATGATTCTGTGCTTAGCCTACAAAAGCCTTATTGAGCAAGGCAAGGCCAGGAGAGATTAAACAAGCCCCCCCCCCTTCTCTCTTCCAAGGCAGGGTGACCAGCCGTCCTCTTTGTCCAGGACATGTCCTCCATTTCAGTCTTTCTGTCCAGGAGGAATTCCAAAATGTCCTCCATTCTGAGCAAGACCAGAAAGCATGCATTTCCATTTATATGCATGTTTTTAGCAGTTTTATTTGGGTGTGTCCTCAATTTTTTTCTGGAATGTCCTCTATTCTGCAGTGCCTTGTCCTCCCTTGCAGTTAGGACATATGGTCACCCTGCTACGGGGGGGGGAGGCCTCTCCCTTCCCGCAAGATCCCCCTGTGAAGGAATAGAGGAGGAGGAGCAGGGGGAGCTGGAGTCCTCCTTTTCCCAGGACCTGTCCTCCATTCCAACCTTTCTGTCCAGGAGCAATTCCAAAAGGTCCTCCATTCTGAGCAGGACTGAGAAGCATGCATTTAGTAGTAATAACAATAATAATAATAATATTTATTTCTACCCTGCCTCTCCTGTAAGATCGAGGCGGCTTACAACAATAAAAAGCCATACAATACAACAAAACAAATCCCATTATCCCCTCCCTCTTAAAACAAATTTACATCTCTATGAGTGGCTTTTAGCTTTTATTACGTCGTGTCCTCCATATATATATATATATATATATATATACACACATTTCCCTGGGGTGCCCTCCATTTAGTCAGCCTGAAGAGGAAAAGGAAGACAAAGCCTCATTTCTTCCTCTCTTTCTCTGTCTACAGACACCTACCTACCTACCTACCTACCTTTCTTTCTTTCTTTCTTTCCTTCCTCCCTCCCTGTTCCCCTCACACTCCCCTCTCCACCGCACCTGAGGCGTCCATCCTCCCATCCCGGTCCCCTCATCTCTTCCCGGAGCCCCTCGGCTTTTGTTACCGGCTCAGCCGCTGCCCCTCGGCTCTCAGGACAGAGCCTCCGCCCCATGACCGCCTCCTTCGCTCGATGGCTGCAGACTGAACAGGCCACGCCCCCGCCCTCTCGAACCCCCATCCCGCTGTGACGTCACGGCCCCCGAGGGCCAATGGGCTGGCGACACGTCAGTGTTCTTGCTCTGGTCTCCTCCATTCGAATATTTGAACGCCTCGTTATTGGACTCTTTATCTCGGCTCAGTAGGGAAAAGAAGTGGATATAGGTCTCAGCAAAGGGAGGGAAGGAAAGGCATTACAGTATTCGCTTCATCCCTATGCTGCTGCTGTTGCATTTCCTCTTTCTCCCTCCAGGGGCCGCTCTAACTGCCCTGGCTCGGTGCTGGGGAATCATGGGAATTGTAGTTTCTTTTGGTGGCACCACAGCTCTCTCTGACTGTCTGACAGAGAATAATAATAATAATAATATTTATTATTATTATTATTATTATTATTATTATTATTATTATTATTATTATTATTATTATTATTATTATTTGTAAATATAATTTTTCCCAGAACTGGACAGAGAAGGCTCAATGTCTCACAAAAATATTGAGTTTGGCATCCCTGTCTTGTTGGTTTGAGCCAGGGGTAGGCAACCTTTTTGAGCCAGGGGCTGGGTTGCTGTCTCTCACACAACTGGGGGAGCGAACAAAATTTTCAAATGTAGGACACTTTTTTAAAATGGAGGACACGTGAAAAAAATTGATGATTTTTTAAAAATGTTAATATAAATGCATGTTTCTTAGGCATGATCAAAATGGAGGACATTTTGGCATTATTCCTATACAGATGGCAGAAATGTACTTCCCTTTCTGGCCAAACACCAGAAGAGGAGGAGGTAGAGGAGAAGAAGAAGAGGAGGAAGAAGAGGAGGAGGAAGAGGGGAAAAGGAGGAGGAGGAAGAAGAGGAAGTAGAGAGGAAGAAGAAGGGGAGGAAGAGGGGAAGAGGAGGAGGAGGAGGAGAAGAAGAAGAGGTGGAGAAGAAGAGGAGGAAGAAGATGAAGAAGAAGAGGAGGAGGAGGAGAGGAGGAGGAGGAAGAAGAAGAGGAAGTAGAGAGGAAGAAGAAGGGGAGGAAGAGGGGAAGAAGAGGTGGAGAAGAAGAGGAGGAAGAAGAGGAGGAAGAAGATGAAGAAGAAGAGGGGGAGGAGGAGAGGAGGCAGAAGAAGAGGAGGAGGAGAAAGAAGAGGAAAAGCTCTTTCTCCTGCCTGGCTGCCTCTGTTGCCGGCGGAGGAGCCCAGGCAGGGGAAAGGGGCCTCGCTGAGGCAAGGCTCTTTTCCCCTGCCTGGTCTCCGTCACCGGGGGGCGGGGGACCTGGGACAAAGGGCAAACCGGGGTGGGACCATATGGACCCGCCCCAAACCGGAAAAGTCCCACCCCCAGGCACGGAAGGCTGCAGCGGGGGCGGCAATCAGCGGCAGGACCGGGCTGGGGCCGATCCCAAGGCCTCGCCGGGCCGGATCCGGCCCGCGGGCTGTAGGTTGCTGACCCCTGGTTTGAGCAGATAGGATTGTGCCACAAGGCGTACACCCAGAACTTATCTATTACAGAACAAAATGAAGAGGGAAAATTAATAATAATAATAATGGATTTTATTTATATCCCGCCTTTCCAGAAGGATCAGGGCAGGTTACAATAGAATATATAAATAAATACATAATACATACGTAACTAAAAATTACCTATCCCATTATCCCTTACCTTCTAAACTAAAATACCAATGCTAAAAATACAAATTTAAAATCAGTTTAAAATAGGCAAGATTGGGGAGAGATATTTGGGCAAGCGAGGGGCAATCTACATCAGTGTAACAGAAAGGGAAGTCCGGAAAGGCTTGCTGGAAGAGATCCATCTTGATAACCTTTTTTTAAAATGGCAGATCCCCACTAATGGTCACATACAGCTCCCAACTGGGACCACTCAAGCGCATCGTCAATGAACTACAATAATGCCACTCTTTCAGGAGCCCTTGGTGGCAGACCTTTACTCGCTGACAGACAGCCTCCAAACCTCAAACAGGACAACACACGACAGATGGCAGCGACACAGGTGCCACAAACCAAGGTGCCAACTCTGCCCGCACATTTATCCAGGAAACGTCATCACTATGACCTAATGGCATCACCCACAATATTAGGGTTTTTAAAATGTGCTCACCCTCCAGTATGATCTATGCTATACTCTGTCAGCACTCTACATTAGGCAAAAAGGCCAGTCCCTGTGCCAGAGGATAAATGGACATAAATCATAATGAACAAAATTTGGCTACCAGTCCTGAAAAACAGCGAAATCAGGACTCGGCAAATGCAAATGAAAAACCACCCAGGGTCAGGAGTTTTCCCAGCAGACAATGATCACTAATTAAGCAGACACTAATCATTTTTGCATATCCTCCCACCCTGAAGCCTGATGATCAACAACAGAACAATACAGAGATTAACATGGAGGTTATTCCTCCCTACCCAGGGTCACACAGTGTGTGTGTGTGTGTTTGTGTATGTATCACACACTCTCTTCCATGCCAGTGTTTTCTGAAGATGCCAGCCACAGATGCTGGTGAAACGTTAGGAATAAGCTCTTCTAGAATATGGCCACATATCCCGAAAAGCCCACAAAAAACTATGAATGCTGGCCATGAAAGCCTTCGACTTCACATAAACCAGATATTAGCAATGGGAGTACACAAAGACTGGTAGCAGAACATTTCAATCTCCCTGGGCATTCCATCTCAGACCTCAGAACAGCGGTTATTGAACAAAAGAACTACAAAGCTAGATTGGAAAGAGAAACAGCAGAACAGCAATGGATTAAACAAAGACAATGATTTCCTGACACACTATATGCCAGTGATGGATTTTAGAGGCCAAGTGCCCAAACTGCAATCCAAAGCCCACTTATTAATTGCAAAGTGCCATGTCCCTCTGTAACAAACTCTGCTGGGGCAACGGCACATGTGCCCACAGGGAGGGCTCTGAGTGCCATCTCTGGCATGTGTGCCATAGATTCGCCATCACTGTTATATGCACTTCAACACTATCTGACCCCATCCTCATGGGGGTGCCCTACATTCATCTATTCCCCTCACCTCAGGCTAGTCCCATTGCAAAACTGGATCTACTACTTCATCTCCAGGCACAAAGACCAGTTTCCTATGCCTTTGTGCACTAACGACCATCATTAAAACTGGACCTGCTACTTCATTTCCATACACAAAGGATTTGTAATTTGTATTGGCATCCTCAAATACCAATGGCATATATATGTCTGTACCTGGCTTCCATTCCACCAAATGCATCTGAGGAATTCCCAGCTCAGCCATGAAACCCACTGGGTGACTTTGGATAAGTCACACTCTCTCAGCCTCAGGGGAAGGCAACGGCAAACCTCCTCTGAACAAATTGTGCTAAGAAAACCCCATGATAGGTTTGCCATAGAGTCGCCATAAGTTGGAAACTACTTGAAGGCACACAACAACAAGAAGGAGAAACTATCACATTTTTTTTTTAGGACTGAGAGTATGTGACTTGCCCAAGGTCACCTAGTGGTTTCCACAGCCGAGCATTAAATCAGACCCTGATCTGCAGAGTCATAGTCCAACAACCAAATCACTACACTGTGATGGCTCTTCTTGTCCCTATTTAAGAGGCTATTTAAGAGGCCATAAAGCATGGCTAATATTAACATTGAATACCAACAAGGATGTGAAATACCAACAAAATAAACAGATCCAGCAATTAGGGTTAAAATGGCAGAAGAGCAAATAAAGTATTAACAATGGTGAAAAGGGAGTCAGGTTTCTATTTCGTGAGAGTTTACTAGCACAGCCCAAATTGTAAACAGTACAAATGATAGACCTAGGTCAATACCATTTGATTCAAAATGACAGCAAATTGCAGTGGTTTGAGTCTTAAATGCACAGGCAGGCAATCCTATAAAAAAACACTTTACAAAATGCTGTCCTCCCCCCCCCCCAACTTGTTTCCCAGTCTGTGCAAAATCCCTTCTGCTTTTATACTACGTTCCCATAAGGTCCTGCTTAGCACTGTCACCAGTGCTGTTATTCCTAAGTAATCTCTCCTCAGAACGTATTACGGAAGATCAGTCTGTGTTTAGCATTCCTAAGTTTTCAGCAAAGTAAGGCAGTAGGAAATGAGGAAAACTGCATTACCAGTGGATAGTATCAATCAAGGAAGCCACAGCTAAGAGTGTACAAGACGTCAGCAGGGCTGTTAATAACAGGATGTCTTTGGTATTTCTTTCCTGATGAGGATGAGGATGTTGTGTGCCTTGAAGCCGTTTCCAACCCTAAGGCAAAACAGGGTTTTCCTGGCAAGGTTTGTTCAAAGGAGGTTTACCATTGCCATCCTCTGAGACTGAGAGAGTGTGACTTGCCCAAGGTTGCCCAGTCAGTTTTCATGGCTGAGCTGGGATTCGAACCCTGATTCCCAGAGTCATCATCCAGCACTCATCCCACTACGCCACACTGGCTATATCTTTCTTAGGGTTGCTGTAAGTCAACTTGACAGCACATAATAACAAAAAAAAAATCTTTTCAATCACCAGGAATTTTAACTGACTGGATATTCAAATAAAAGCTGT
This sequence comes from Sceloporus undulatus, assembly GCF_019175285.1. Taxonomy (NCBI): domain Eukaryota; kingdom Metazoa; phylum Chordata; class Lepidosauria; order Squamata; family Phrynosomatidae; genus Sceloporus; species Sceloporus undulatus. The sequence goes on along the minus strand of NC_056523.1, from coordinate 150,780,936 downwards.
TCCCCATGCCACCAAAATAAAATACAGCCAGCCTTCCACACTTGTGGCTTTGACTTTTGCAGATTTGATTGTTCACAGACTTGAATAATAACTTATCTCTAAGTATTTCTAGGTCTTCCAGAGCAATTTTGGTGGAAGCTGACCATAGAGCTGCAATGAAGGACTTAGAGATTCCTAGAGAAAATCCTTCTCTAGGCTTTTGTAGGTCCTCCAGTATGATTCTATGGTCACCTTCTGGTGGATTTTGACCACAGAGTTGCACTGGAGGACCTAGAGTTTCCTGGAAGTGTTCTCTCAGATTTTTTAAAAAGTGGTTTTTATTTGCATTTTTTCCTCTTTCATGGGGGTCCTGTGCCCCTAACTCCAATGAATGGGGAGGGCTCACTGTTATTTGAACAAGTATATTTTAGGGGAGTTCTCCTTTTATTCACTTGGAAGCTCTACTCCCATGTACAGGAGGATAATCTCTGCTGAATGCAATGGGAGGTCTATATGTAAACTTGCAAAATAGCTATCTTTTGTGGGGTAATAGTGGGAACAAAGTCCTAAAGACATCACTCATATGCTCTAGTTGATGAAATTGAGATTAAAGTATCTTTCCAAAAAATAGCGTGATCAATAGGAGGTCCGACAGCAAATGAGATGGCGTTGATGTAATCAAGAAACACTGAAAAGGTGTCTGGTTTCTTTTTGTCCATTACAGAGTCAAAAAGTATAAGAAAGCTTTTCCAATAACCAAGGCGATGTTCTCACTGGCTTATACTCCATCGAATCCAAGGTGTAGCGTTCCTATTAGAAACCGAATTAACTCTAGAACAGTTCCAGAGTAACCCGCAATCGTTCCCACTAAAATCCAAATCGTAAAGCGAATTTTTATTTAATCCGTGTTAATGGCGTATAATCCATATTAAAAAAATAGAAGGGTCGAACCTACAATTTTTCCTTGATTCGGGATAGGATTCGGAGTATTTAAATAGGAACGTTTCAGCCTTTGAATCGGGTCAACTGGATGGGAGGAGCGGAGCGCGATGGGCTGGCCTGGGGGGTGTCACCCTCTTTGGTCTCTTTCTGCATCACCAGTGCCATTTTCTTCCATTCGCATAATAGCCTTTCCTCCGGTGGATTGCAACCTCCTCTCTGCTCCTCTTTCATAGACCAATGTGTGA
>NC_056523.1:150670760-150779670 GCF_019175285.1 Sceloporus undulatus | reverse complement strand
GAATCGGGTCAACTGGATGGGAGGAGCGGAGCGCGATGGGCTGGCCTGGGGGTGTCACCCTCTTTGGTCTCTTTCTGCATCACCAGTGCCATTTTCTTCCATTCGCATAATAGCCTTTCCTCCGGTGGATTGCAACCTCCTCTCTGCTCCTCTTTCATAGACCAATGTGTGAGGAGAGCCATTGAACACCATTTTTAACTATTCTTTTTTTCTTTTTCACCTCTGCCTGAGCAGCAGATGGGCTTTGGAGGAACTATGGGATGGGTTTTGCAGGACATATCCCCACTTCAAGGCTCTCCTGACAGCCCTGGGAGCAATCTTCCCCAAAGATTCTCTCCCCATGGGACAGCCAAAGCGAATTTGGGGCTACCAAGGCGCTTTCCAGAGGAACTATGGGATGGTTGTGTTTGTTGTGTTTGTGAGACATTTATCCTCCTCTGCCAGAGAGTGCTGGTGCCATAATAAACTACCATTCCCAGGATTCCCTAGCACTGAGTTATGGCAGTTAATATGGGGAGACACAGAAGAGGACGAATAAGCACCTCCTGATTGGCTCTTTTAAAAAAAACAACCGCGAAATTTATAATGAATTAAAAACGGCCAGGTAGTGGGAACGCAGGTACAGGCTACATCGGTGTATGTTACTCTGAATTAATGTGACGTCATGATGACGTCGCTTTGATTGACAGCCGAAACAACTGAATGTGAATGAAAAAGTAACAAAACCAGTTTAAATATACACCGATTCATCCTTGAATGGGGACAAAACAGGGTCAATTACAGTGAATTAAAATAAAACCTTAAGTAAATGGGAACAATACAAATAAAGTGAATTGAAAAGCGGGATAACACTCGCTGTATTTTGAATCACTTTAAAATGAACCGCTGTATTTAAATTCGTTTTAAATCACAAGTGAGAACACCCCCCAAGTGTCCCAAACTCTTTCCCTCCAGTTGCTTATTAGTACATTCCCTGTTTTCCAGCTTCTCTCAATTATATAGATGAGAAATGTGATAAATTTATGATGTTTCAGATTAGTGTTCTCTTTACAATAAACTGATAATAAGAGAAGGCTCAGACAGAGGGTTACAGTTTGTTTCACAATAAGAGAGTTTTGCAGCAGTATTGCATTCCAAAAAGCTTTAACCTTGGGACAGTCCAACCACATTGTTATCCATGCTGCTCCATATAAATTTTGGTATAAATGATAACCCTTAATGACCCCTAGATGAACTCTAATAGCCTGTCCACCATTGCCAGCAAGGCATGAGGACATGTACACACACCCCTGAGGGGCATCATCACATTATCATATCTGGGGAAGTCGCATAAAAGGATTATCATAGGACTAGGAAGAGCAAATGTTTGCCTTGCCTGAGGCTCTTAACCCCCTCCCCAGGTCTGTTGTCTGAGCAGCTTAAGACCACTAAGACAATCAGACAGGGACATCCAGGTGAAAAGAAAGTAATTAAATACCTTTGTTCTCACCATCAAGCACCTTTGCCAGAAGCAAGATTTTGCCTATAAATACTCTCAGATTTGCCTGTTCACTGGGCCAGTCTGGATTTCAGGGGGAAGCTATGTCCCCTTGAACCCTGACCTGGCTCCTGGCTCCTGGCCAGTCATTCCATGGCTGAGCCTCATGCCATCCTCATCATATTCCATTTGGATTCCTGGAGGGAGTCTACATTCTGGTAAGTATCACCCCAGTGATGCCTAAAATCCTATTCCATGCTAACCTATGCTTTTCCTGAGCCTTGTATGCGTGTGTGTATGCTAGTGAATCGTATGTACATATCGGGAGGGCGATTTCGGTGGGCTCTTGTAGCCAGCCCCTCTTGCAATATTTGAGCTAACAATAATAATAAAATTCCCCTACGGACCCTTGGCTACAACATGTGTTCAAAGGAGCCTAAGGTGTCACAGCCTCTCCAACATTTTGGAGATATGTTTTTCACCCTCCAGGACAGTTTCACAGGTGTTAGATACCATTTGTACATTAATTTTAGGGTCCCCTCTTTTGCCAGTGCTGATCTCAATTTATATTGGTGGGGGGGGGGGAAGGTCCATATATGTTCCCATGTGGCTTGGAGATATCTAAATTTAGGTCCGATTGCCACGTTAACCTGGTTGATTGATTTTTGCCATAAACAGATTGCACTAAATTTTGTGGCTGCCCCTCCCTTGCAATTCTGCCCCTTGTCCATGCATAATATTTCATAAAAGGTCATAGGACGAGGGTAGTTCTCTTGCAACATCACATTCTTTGCAAAGGATAACACTTGTGATATCTGCATCCAGTTGTGGTTGACGTGCTTCAGGCTATCCTTCAAAGTCTCTATGCTTTTTATTTTCCCTTGTGCAAATAAATCAGCAAGTCTGTAAATGCCATCTCCCTTCCACTTTGGAGGTTTTTAAACTGAGGCTGGATGGTCATCTGTCACGAGTGCTTTGATTGTGTCGTTCTGCCTGGTAGAATGGGGTTGGGCTGGATGGTCCTTGTGATCTCTTCCTAGTCTGTGATTCTGCATAAGGAAGGATAAAATTGCTCTGTAATATGGTAGAAGCAATTATCCCATTGCTTCTACCATATTCAAAAACTTTGTGATACTGTCTATCTGCAGACTAAGCTGCTGATGAAGTACAGAGCCCAGGCAGAGGAAGAGCTGCTATCAGCCAACACTTTCCCCAGCGCATTAGTGCTAGCCTTGTGGCAGTTTGCCAAAAGTGTTTTATAGTCTTCCATCTCCACTTGGACAGCAGCCCACTGTTGATGGTTAAAAGGGAATCCCAATCTGATGTGTCATCCGATAGAGAGGATTGTTATTGCTCCCATCTGTGCCTCCAGTAGAGAGAAATCAGACTGTGCTGTCTGCATTTAACACCAGGATTGATTCTGGAGGAGTATGTCATGAAAATAGCATGCTTGCACATTAAAGTTCTGTCGACCCATAGAAAACATGCTTTGCTCGAGGTACAGGATTACATGCATTCAGTGATGAAGTACAGTGACAATTAAGATAGGAACTATAAACAAGACAGTAAGGATCACTTGAGAGCCATCATGGTATAGTGGTTTGAGCTTTGGACTACAACTCTGGAGATCAGGGTTGATTCACCTCTCAGCCATAGAAGCTCACTGCGTGACTTTGGAAAATTAACATACACTCAGCCCTGTGATAGGGTTGCCTTAGGGTTGCCATAAGTCAGAAACGACTTGAAGACACACACAACAACAACAACAACAACAAAGATTGCTTAACAGGATGAAGGTAGAAGTAGTCTAGGGTTCCTTTTCATATAATATCCAGCCAAATCCTGCTCACAAATTGGGTATGGAGGTACTGGTGTTGTTTGTTCCCAGCATTTATGATTCAGAGGTATGCTGTGCTTGAGCATGGAGGTTCCATTTAGCTATCTTGATGGCTGACAGCTAACTTCCAGAACTAGTGATTCCATTTTAGAATACAATTCTAAAATGTTTGGTGTTGAATAAAGAAGAAAAATCAAGGTAATTCTGTGATTTAGTATGCAGTCCTCACAAACTAACCTGGGGAATAGTTTTGTTGAAACAATTGGGACCTGCTTCTAAGTGTGCATTTCTAAAATAACTCTGAATAAATGTCAAAGAACTGGATCCTGTTTGTAATTCCTTGTTAGTGGCACACGGTCATTGTGTATCCAGGAGAGTCAGTCAGTTCTGTCTATCACAGTACTGTATTAAGGGATGATGATTTACTGTCAGATTAGCCTTTACCAGTTCATATTCCTCAGTAGTCAGGATGATGGCAGATGTTGCTAAACTGCAACTCCCAGTGCCCCTAGCCAGCACAGACAATGCAGTAGTGAAGAATATTGTGATATGCAGTCCAACAATATGTGGAGGTTGCATAATTCCCATCAGAACACATATGATGATTTGTTGTTGCTGCTGCTGTGTGCTTTCAAGTAATTTCAGATTTATGGCAATCCTAAAGTGAACCTATCATGGGGCTTTCTTGGCAAGATTTGTTCAGAGGAGGTTTGCCATTGCCTTACCTTGAGGCTGAGAGTATGTGACTTGCCCAAAGTCACCCAGTGGGTTTCATGGCCGAGCTGGGAATCACTAGGATTGCACTAATCCTTTTCAAGAAATTCCTGGGGCCTCTCCACAGCACACAGTTATAGCCCTGTTTCAGTTTAACTACCATGGCTCCATTCTGTGGAATCTTGAGGTTTGTACTTTAAGGAGGGATATGTAGATTTCTCAGTCAGAGATCTTGTGTAGCACCCCCTTTCATCAAACTACAGTACAAATCCCAGAATTCCATGAGATGTAGCATAGCAGTAGAATCACAACTATAATTGCATAATGGGAAAGTGACCCTGGATAGTTCTAGTATTGCTGGCTTAACACCATACCCCTCTTGAAATCTACAGAACTTTTACAGATGAAATATGTAAAGATGAATGGTTTATGATTCCCATTTTGCTTGTGAGGAAGATAGGGCAGAATGTGTTGAGTGCCCAAACATTCTTCTGACTCAAGAGGTGAATGCAGTTTTTCCAGTCTACTGTCCAATGAACCGATTGCTTTTCTTGTCTGGCTTTGCAACTCCATCTGATCTAAACCAAAGCTGTTCATAGCTTGAAAAGCTGCAGTGTGGCCAGAAACTACTGGAAGACTGTAAGTCTGTCTTAAACAAGGCAAGCAGGAAGGATAAAAATCAGTCCTCTCTGCTGAGCTAGTGGAGAGACAGGTGTCAGGCAAGACATAAAAGGGTAGAGGAATTTGGCAGAACAAGTGTGTGGTAAAGTCAAATAAGTGCCTACTGGGCAGTAGCCAGTCTTGATACTCAACCACTAGTTTGGGTAGTGGGTTTGCAACAAAGGGCTTGAGACCTGGAACCATTCTGATATTCCCTCTCAGACTCAGCAGAGATACTCGCTTGCTGCAGCCAACATTTCAGTTTCCACTTGTAGAAGGGGGAGAGCTTTGAAAATTCTTCAAGAGCTAGTTGCTCATGCAATGACTTTGTCTTAGTTGCTTTTAAGGCACAATGAAAATGAACTGGTGAGGGAAATACTTTAAAATGCTGCTGAAACATCCTAAAGGCACCAAATCCCATCTGATCTTAGAAGTTGAGCTGGGTCAACACTGGTTAGTACATGTATGGGAGAACAACAATGAATGCCAGGTGCTGAAGGCTATATTTCAAAGGATGGAATTGGGAAAACCACCTCTGAGTTCTCCTCGCCAAAGAAAACCCTATGAAATTCATGGAGTCACCATGTTGACAGGTGACTCAAAGGCTCATACAAACACATCATTATAGCATCAATGACACACTGAACAAGCCAGACCTCAGGATTCCTTTGAAAAACATTTTAATTAATTAATTGGGTCTGTGAAACCAATTGCACAATGACCTTTTCTAATTAGATGTAATGGCAGCCCAGGGAAGTCTTCTGAAATGACACAGTCTAATGAAGATGAGTTTTGTTTCTTATTTCATCCTGGAAACATTTTACAGATAGATGGAAACAATGTTTGTAGTTCTGTGTTATATCATTCTTCCAAGTAATTTGTGGCTAAATTTCAGATGGGTACAGTTGACGGTCATTCACTTATCTAAGTGCCTTGAGAGAGAGAATTGAAGCAAATTTGGACAAACTGAAAAAGAAGATCTTATTTGTTCTTGTTTGGTGCCTTCATGCTGTTTCTGACTTATGGTGACCCTAAGATGAACCTTTAATGGGGTTTTCTTTGCAAGTATTGTTCAGAGGAGTACACAGGGAGATTTTGTAGTGCCTTTGAGACTAACTGAAAGAAAGAAATTGGCAGTATGAGCTTTCGTAGATTTCAGTCTACTTCCTCAGATGCATTTGGTGGAGTGGAAGCCAGGTACAGACATATAAATGCCAATGGTATGTGAGGATGTCAATACAAATTACAAGTCTTTTGTGTACGGAAATGGTCCAATTTTAACAATGGTTGTTAGTACACAAAAACATAGGAAACTGGCATTTGTGCCTGGTGATGAAGTGGCAGATCCAGTTTTGCAATGGGACTAGCCTGTGGTGAGGGGAATAGATGAATTTAGGGCACCCCCATGAGGATGGGGTCAGATAGTGTTGAAGCGTGTGTAATGTGTCAGGAAACCATTGTCTTTGTTCAATCCATTGCTGAGGGACTTTAGTTTGTGGATGAATTCCAGTTCTGCTATTTCTCTTGTGGTTGCCTTCCCCTGCAGCTGAGAGAGTGTGACTTGCCCCAAGTCACCCAGTGAGTTTCAAGGCAAAGCTGGCCATTGAATCCTGGCCTCCTATATAAAAGAAATGTATGCTGAATTCCCCCAAATCGGCATTTTTGATTAGTGAGAAAAAAATAAGATAGTTGATATAACTCTGCTCTTTTTTGCATGCAGACTACCATGGATGAAAGGTGTGGCTGCTACACCAAAAGCCCTTTCATAATGCACAACAATAGCACTTTGATTTCACTTTAAATGCCATGATTGTGCCCTATGGAATTCTGGGATTTGTAGTTTGATCAGAGGCATCAGAATAGCTCACTGCTGAGAATTCCAAAGGCCCTAAGATTCCATGGGATGAAATGAGGGCAGTTAAAGTGGAATCATAGTGCTATAACTGTATAATGTGAAAAGGTCCCTGATGTTTTGTTGTTGTGTGTCTTCAAGTAACATCGGACTTATGCCGACTCTAAAGTGAACATGAAATGAGTTTTTCTTGGCATTTATTGGGGCATGCCTTTGACTTCCTCTGAGGCTAAGACAGCGTGAGTTGCTCAAGGTCATCCAGTGGGTTTCAATGGCAGGGATTTGAACCCTGGTATCCAGAGTTGTAGTCCAACACTCAAACCACTACACCATACTGGTTCTGCCCTGATGAATCCTATATTACTTTTACAGTGTGGTGATCTCTTTGGTATTGTATGTAATAGATCTCCCCCCCCCCTATCTTTTAGCTCTCTACTGTTTAGTCCAACCTGTCAGACTATATTACTTGCATTTAATACAGAGTTATATAGATTCATTGGGACCCTGGAATTGTTTTTAAGGTCCAGGGGACTCAGTGTTGGCAGATGGATTGCTATTAATTTGCCTACTTGCAGGTACTTTACAAGGGGAGGACAAATGACTGTATATACTCATGTATACATCTAGAAATTTTAGTTAAAGATTGACCCCCCAAATCCACGGGTCAATGTAAGTACTGTACTTTAACTCTTATTTAAAAATGAGCCATCCCCTGGTAAAGGGCAAGAGCATCATCTGTCCTGGGAGCACTGACCCCTCTGTATTATCTCATCCATCCAGCCTTTAGGCTGAACACAAACAGTTATGACTGATGGAATTTTGTAAGTTCTTTGGTAATGTTTACCTTTGCTTCATCTTTTAGATTCTTTGTTATATGCCCGTAAGTTTTACCCTCGACTTATCCACGGGTCAGATCAAAATCCATAATTTTTGCCCCAAAATCTGACTTTGACTTATACATGAAGTTGACTTATAGTCAAGTATATATGGTACATTCCCATCCATTATCACTCAAATATCTTTAAATGTAAACACTCTTACAAGGACAAAGGCACCTCATTTTAAGAAGGATACAGTCAAGTTGTAGCAGGTTCATAGAAGGGAAACAAGGATGATAAAAGGTATGGAGAAGAAAACTTATGAGGAAAGGTTGAAGGAGGTGGACATGTTCAGTTTGGTGAAGTGAAGACTGAGGGGTAACATGACTGTGATCTTTAAATACCTCAATCACTGTCACAGAGTGGAAGGGGCAGACCTGTGCTCTGCTGTCTCAAAAAGATAGAACCAGATGTAATGGTTTTATGTTACAGGAAGGTACATTTCAACTGAACATTAGAAGGAATGTCTTGACAGTAGAAACAGTTCGGCAATGGAACCAATGGCCTAGAGGGGGTCTCCTTTTCTGGATATCTTCAAAAAGAGGCTGGATGCCTCCCTGCTGGGGATATTTTAGCTGGAGATCCTGCAGCACAGAATGAGTCTATCTATCTGATATGTCATTGTTGTTGTTGTTGTCATTAATGTTTATTTATATAGCACCATAAATTTGCATGGCACTTTACAGGTATCATCAATACAGCATATAACCTGCCAATGGCATACAATCTAAAAGTCATAAAATATAAACTATACAAAATTAAGCAAGTTATGCAATTAAATACAAACTGTAAAAACAATTAATACATATAACCAAATATAAAATTATAAAACAATATTAATATACAGTTCCAAACACTTTAGAGAACAATAAAGTCTTTAGTTCGGATTTAAAACTAGCAAGAGAAGAGACAGTCCGCAAATGTTCAGGGGGACAATTCCAGGAGTATGGTGCAGCAAGTGAAAAAGGACAAAGCTGAGCCAAGGAAGAAGAAACCCTTGGCTGGGTAAGAAGCCCCAAGCTCCTGAAATGCAAATCTCAAACAGGATGTTAAGATGAAATAAGGACTGACAGATAAGGGGAACTAGGTTGTGTAAAGCTTTAAATGTTCTTTCTCTTTTCCTACTGCCTTCTACTTTATCAAGCATCATTCTTTTTTCCAGTGAGTCATGTCTTTTCATAATGTGTCCAAACTACAACAGTCTCAGTTTAATCATCTTGGTATCTAGGGAGAATTCAGGCTTGATTTTTTTTTCTAGGAACCATTTGTTTCTGTTTTCAGCAATCCTTGGCATCTGTAGAATTCTTCTCCGTACCACATTTCAAATGAGTTGTTTTTGTTCCTATCAGTTTTCTTCACTGTCCAGCTTTCATGGCCATACATAGTAATGGGAGTGCTATAGCATGGACCATCCTGCCTTTAGTATTCAGTGATCTGTTTTTTAAACTTCAGGACCTTGTCTTGTTCCTTCATAGCTGCTCTTTCAATTCTTAATCTTCTTCTGATTTCTTGACTGCAGTCTCCACTCTGGTAGGCAGCCTCGATTATTCCTGGGAAAGCTCAATGACATTTGCTGTCTTAATATGCCTTAATGCTTGATTATTTAGTACATTTCTGATGGATAATTCCAGAGGAATCTCAACTATGTAGGAGTCTTGGTCCAATTTTGCCAGATAATGGGGTAGGGGGAATTCAGCCCCATTGCCTGGTCTTATGGGGGCTCAAGCCCAGGCCCCTGTTCTGAGGTCCATGGATTAATTAAGTGCATTTATTTTAAATATTTTATTTATTGATGAACATTCATTACTATTCATTTATTGGGCACACTGTCCAAAATCTTTTGAAATCAGTACCAAATAAGAGGATGATGTCAAATGGTGACAACGATATAAGAGCTGATTCTTAACCTTTCTTTTGCAACCTTTCTCTTCTCGTTCTGGGGTCCTGATTAGGGCTGTAATTCTCCACTATTTTCATTCTTGAAGGAAACCATGAGTAATTTTAGCAATTTTAATATTTCCTGTTGTGAGGGAATCTTTGCAAATCCAAATTGCCATATTCAAAGATTATTTGCAGTACAGGACTTATTCTGTGCAAAATTCATATGTGGTTGATTTAAAGAGAAAACAGCCTTTTTATGTGCAGAAAAAACATTTTTTTCTTGCTCAGAAAAACCTGTTTCTCGATCAGAAAATACCATTATATACTCAAAACAACTATGTGCGAATTTTGTGCAGAATAAATCCTGAACTGCAAAGATTCTCATCAGTCCAGGATTCTTCTCATCAGGGTTTCTTGACACTTGAAAAACAAGTTTTTTGAACATTTTCAAATACTTTTTCTATCCATACTCTGGGCTCAGTCATCCTAAAAACCACTTTCTGGGAATAGGGATTTAGCCTGTGTTAGATGGGGTTACTCCCTGAAAACACAGGTTCACTATTTGGGAGCAACCCTGGTTTCATCACTGAGCCTGGAGGCCCAGATTTCAGCAGTGACCAGGAGTGCTTTTGCACAGTTAAAGCAAGTGTGTCAATATGGCTGTCCCTGGAAAAACTGGATCTGGCCACGGTGGTACTTGTCTTGGTTACATTCTGTTGGGTTAATGTAATATGCTGTACATGCGTCTACCTTTGAAAAGTGTTCAGAAACTTTAGCTTGCTCAAAGAGCTGCAGCCAATTTCTTAACAGGGGGTTGGCTAGAGGGAACACACAATTCCCTTGTTGCAATAGCTCCACTGGCTGCTGGTCTGTTTCTGAGCACAGTTGAAAGTACTGGGTTTGACCTATAAAGCCCTGAATGGCTTAGGTCCAGGCCATGTGAAGTTTCACCTCCTTATATGAGGCCATTAGGGTTTTAAGATCATCTGGAGATGCCCTCCTCTCTGTCTGACCACCTTCTCAGTCTTGTTTGGAGTCAGCAAGGGAGAGGGCTTTCTCGGTGGCTGTTCCCAGACTTTGGAACTCCTTTCCCAGAGAGGCCAGGATGGCCCTGTCCTTGCTCTCCTTCTGGCATGATGGTAAAACATTCTTGTGTCACCAGAGCTTTACCAACTGCTGACTATGAATTCTTTATGCTGTGTGGTGCTGGTTTTGAAGTTATTTTAAGGGTCTGTATATCATTTTTAAAATTGTTTTAATCCATTTTAGTATTTTAAAATTGTTTAAATATATTTAATATATTTAATATATTTGTTTAATTGCATATTTCATATACCTTTTGTAGTGTTTTGTAACCTGTATTGTTTAAAATGTTCTTAGCTGCCTTGAGTCCTACTGTTGGGAGAAAGGCAGGATATAAATGAATACAACAACAACACTTGCTTACAGGTAACTACACTAGTGAAGCCCCACCTGCCAAGTCTACAGAGTAGTTCTTTAATGATTAATCAATGCTTTCTTTGATCTTTATGGCATACACAATTCTGAGGTGTCCAGGTTAATGACTCTTTCTCTCTGCTCATCTAGGCAGGTAATCTGAGGCAAGTCTTCAGGACAGTTGCATCTTTAAGGCTGCATCCTGAAGGTTTAAGTTTTTGAATTATTCAGATGCACTTAAAAATAAAATTTCTTTTTTTTTTCCTGCACTCCATCTTTCTTTAAAACTTGCTGATGCCACAACAATCCAACAATCGCCGCTGGTAACTGCAGAGGTCCCAGACACTCATTAAATTACAGTATCTTCCAGGTTTAGGATGGATATAAAGGGTGATGTGGCAATTTGATGAGAAGGACTGTGGTGCAGGTGAAGGGAGTGCTCCGGCTGGTCGAATCAGATTCCTTCTGAGGGGATGTGATGTGATGCATTAGGCAGCGTGCTTCAGAAGATGTAAAGCAACAGTCACTGCCAAAGGGAAGTCGGATTATGCCGCCAGAGGATTGTCAATTGTTTTTTGCCTCCTAACAAAATGTGAGGACCATTAGACAAATCCGTTTCCCCCCGTCTCATTAACAGTGCTTTAAAAAGACAGCCATGGCTCTGAGTGCTTGGCTGGTTTGCAACAGACAAATGAGATTGCTCTGCAGATATAGACTTGAACAGTAAATTCTAAATAAACCCAATTTTCCTGCATTATTCCACTGGGTACTGTACATACAGGTAAATAGAATTGGCCAAGTGTCCCTTCTTTGCACACCATTGTGCCAAAACTGCAGAGTTCTGCAGGACCTCCATCTTACTTATTGTCTCTGTTGCTTTCCCCAACCTGGTGCCTTCTGGCTTCCAAGACCTCTGAAAATTGCAGTTCAAAGCATCTTAGATCATTTTTTTGAGGAAAGCTGGAATGTATGGTGTAGTGGTTTGAGCTCTGGACTATGAATTTGGAGATCAGGGTTCGAATCCTAGCATGGTCATGTTAACCCACTGAGTTACCTTGGGCAAGTCATACTCTCTCAGCTACAGCAGATGGCAATGGTAAACCCCCTATGAAGAAACTGGCCAAGAAAACCCCATGACAGATTTATCTTAGGGTCAGCATAAGTAGGAAATGATTTGAAGGCACACAACAACAGGAATATGTACTTGACCCTTCCTTAGATGGGTCTGGTGTGTTGTGCATGGATGGATATTCACAACAGTTATGTGAATGAGGTTAAGCAGAAAGACAGTGATTAGCCATTGGTTACTCAGCGAGCTTCATGGCTGAACAAGAATTTGCACTAGTCGTGCTGGTCTCATTCCATCATGTTATCATACTACATCACACTCCCACAAAAGCCCAGTTCTGCAGGATCAACAACACTCCTGACCCTCCCTTTTTGCAGACTCAAATCCCTTGTGGCAAAAGTATCATTTAACTGGGGGAAATACGAGGCTGTACTTTTGGTTTGAAAGGCAGCATGATTGGTGCTTGGACAACCAGATTCAAATTGGTATTTATGTGTGAAACTCATTGGGTGATACTAAGCCAATCAGTTTCTTTGAAGACATGTTTACCTTGCAGAGATATAAAATTTCTCTAAATTCTTTGGAGGAAAGGCTAGAACAAGGGTAGGGATCTTGTGGTCCTCAGGGGTCCAACTCAATCTTCCAGCATCCTTATAATTGGCTGTGTTGGCTAGGGCTTCTGGGCAGTTCAGGGCAATAACACTGGGAGGGCTATAAGATTTCTACAAAGGGCCTCAATACTCTAAAGGCACTAGATCTGGTCTGATAATGGAAGCTAAGCAGGGTCAGCTATGGTTATTAGTTGGATGGGAGACTGTCAATGAATATCAGTTGCTATAGACTATATTTCAGAGGAAGGAACTGGCAAAACCACCTCTGAGTATTCCTTGCCTAAGAAAACCCTATGAAATTAATCCAACTGAACAGGTGACTTGGAGGCACACACTCACACAAAGGTTTCCACTTGTTTTAAGGACTATAGAAGTATTACTGCACTTAATAATATAATTTAAAAACAAACAAAAAGAAACCAGTCCTTGTCAGTTCTGACAGGAAAGATTCTACGTAAAGAATGGCAGCTTTCTGTTGTATTTTTCTTTTAAAATGATGGCAGCTGGAAGTAGAAGTTACTCTAAACTTCACCCACTTGATCCATCCAAATCCGCCAACTCAGAGATTCCTTTGGTTCAAGGTTGTATGGTATCACTTTTATCAAGCTTAGATGATGGATATTGTAAATTTAGGGTCATCCTTCTTTCAAATGATATTTTTCCATAGGGGTGCAGTGAGAATGGAGAATCCTTTAGCTCTTGCATCATTTCTGAATGTTATTGAAGTACAGAGAACATAAACAAGCCTTAAAAAGCATGTTGTTTAGATCAATGCTACTGTTAACATTTGATTTGCAAATGTGGGAAATTCAAATACTATTTTGATGATGCTTCCAGGTAAAAAAAGATTGTTGTATGTCAGGCATGCTGATTCAGAGTAGGAGGCCTAGGAACCAAATGTCCCCCGCACACTGGGGCCAGGCTGATCCCTTTTAGCCCAAGTAATAGAACAGGAGCTATCAGAATCTAGCAACATGGTTGCTTGGGTGTCTTATTTTATCTGATTTTGTTGGTAATGACAGGGAGGGGGTAATATATCTGTTCCTGATTGTTACTGCATCCATGTCCATTCAGTTTTTGCTTTGGAGGGGGAGTTTGTAGAGATTTCTTGGATCTGCACTAGGACTCTTCACAGGGACTGTTCTTGTTTTGTTTTGTTTTGTTTTGTTTTTTTTGTATGATGGTGCATAGTACTGTATATTTGGTCCTTTGAAGGGAAGCTTTTTCCTCTTGGTTTGCATGTGTGAGTGTGTTTCTAGTAAAAAGTGCCATTTTTGCTGACACGCTATAAAATAGGAGGAAGGAATGAGGAGAAGGAAAGGAAACCTGTTGTTCCAATATGCCTTCAAGTCAGAAAGAAACCCACTTGAGAGTGGGTATAAAATGTTGCAGCTGGTGCTGGAAAATGGTTGAAAATAGTCTGTGATAACAGAAATGTCATCTCAGTTTTTTTTAAAACCAAGAGAACTACAGCAACAAATACCAACGTTCTGACACATTTGTCCCCATCTGGAGGAATTTTGTGAAAACCAGTAAATTTGAAGTTATTTAGGGTTTTTAGAAATCAAAGGCTGGATCCATAGTTTTTTTGTGGGTTTTTTGGGCTATGAGGTAGTGTTCTAGAAGAGTTTAACCCTGACATTTTGCCAGCAGCTGTGGTTGGCATCTTCAGAGAATGCTGGCATGGAAAAGTATTTAAGATTTTGTTTAGGACTTTGTCTTTGTATTGTGGTCCATGTTATCTCTTAAATTTGAATGTGCATGGGTGAAGCTACCCAGTTACTGACCGAACTAGTGCCAAAGTCTGACTTCGGCTCTACTTACTTGCAATGTAGAGTCCATTGTTGGCAAGAGTTCCCTTTATGTCGAGGGTGTTGGCTCTATTGCAAAGATAGCCAAAGTATTCTGAGTTGAGGAAAGAACCTTTATGTACCTGGCCCATGTAGCCTTGGTGTTTTTAAGCATAGAAAGTTTTGCAAACTCCATGCATTTATATGGCTTTGCTTTTGTGTGAAGCAAAAAGCCATTTTCTATTATCAGCCTAGGAACTAAATGTATTTATGAGAACAAACAATAGTGGGCAAAGATGGGAGGGGTAAGAGAAGCTAGTTTGCATCCCCCTCTGCCTTGAACATGGTGCTCTCCCTGATGCTTGTGAGCAATTTGCTGCCTCCTCCCATGCTTGACAAAGCGGCACACTGATAAGTGACTGTCTTTTGCCCTTGGGAGATACTCAAGTCACAACAGCATAAAACTCAGCAGCACTGTCAAGACTGATTGACTTCCCTGCGGTCTGATCCTCAGACAAGGAGCTCATCCCTGTCTCATTGTACTCCCTTTGAAGCATGTGCATCTCACTGCCTGGAAAGCAACTTGGCTGTGAGAAGAAGGAATGCCAGCCATCTCTTCCCCCTTTCTTCTCCTTTAAAACAGAGCTTATGAAAGTTACTTTTTGAACAGCAAGTCACAGAATTCCTCAATCAGCATGACTACTGGTGATGATGACCAATCTAATTAACTTGAGATAAGTTCTCCATATACATTTGGACCATGTGCTATTTTAACTTGTTAACACAACATCTCAATTCACCTCAAATGTTCTCTTTTATTTGTATCTATGTAATTTGGAAGGTTTTGCTATTCTGATGTGGGGGGAGATGCATAGATGAATAGGAGAACAAGTCCAGAAAGTCGCAACCCCCATTTATACTAGTGCTAGTTAAAAGGTTCTCACAAAGCAGTGTCCTTCTCCAAGGGAAACAAACCCATGATGAATGTACCTGGCCCATGTAGCCTCTGTGTTTTTAAACACAGAAAGCTTTGCAAACTCCATGCATTTACTGTATATGGCTTTGTTTCTGTGTGAACTCTTTGGATGGAATGAGGAAGTGGGAGTGCTGGTAACAGGGCCAGATTATCAATGTTTCAGTTGGTGCAATTGCTCCAAACTCCTTACTGACTAGAGGCCCTGTGCTAAAGGGAAAAGGCATCATTCACATCTTCTTCTTCCTCAGTTCTTTCCTGGATATCCCAATGCTTTTGTTGTCATCAATGGTTTTTGTGTTACTTGAGTAACACAGAATCTAGGATTAGAGTGTTGATTTTCAGTTCTCACTGAAATTTTGTTGTTGAACATTGGAACAGGGTTGAAGATGGATTTTGGCATGAAGATGTTTGTGCATAAGGGGGACCCATTTTTTTTGGAACTTTATTGTAATATGCCATGAGATCTTCAGATACAGAGCATGATATAAATATTTAAACAAACCCAACAAACTGTTCCAAGGTCCCAATTCCCAATCTGGCCTTGGGTGGGGACATGAAAGATTAGGGTGAAAAATCCTAAAAAAAGAACTTGTCAAAAAGTTATGTATTATTACCAAATGTATCTATTTGTTCAGTGGAAGATAGGGCCACTACAAGTGGGAAATGACTTAAAGGTACACAACAAAAGCAACAAGAACACATCTAAACATCTATAGGAAACTGAAATGGGAAAAGAGAAGAGAGGGATGGAGAAAAGGGAGCTACCCACAGCCAAGCGGTCCTCATCTGAATTTCTTCAAAATATAAGGGTGCTTCCAGATGGAGGCCTCCTCGCACTATATATTAGAGGACATTGTGCAGCTGTTCTGCCTTTTTCTCAATAGATTCACTATGTTAGGAAAGACAGTAGAAGAGGTAGTGGGAAAATGAGAGGGCTGTGTGTGGAAGACATCATCTGTTCACCCTGTGAAAGAGGAAGGACAGTGGTGAGATAAAAGCCTTGTAAGGAAGCACCCTAAATATACAAACATAGGACTGTGTGGTAAGAAGCGTTTTACTCTGGAAAGAGTCATTTGTTAATGTGACAGAAAATGGAGGTGCAAAATTATTTTTGCATGGTGCACATAATCATGCAATGCAAATTTGCCTTTCATTTTACAGGACTGTGAAATATTGCTTGTGGAAACAGATCATACTGTAATTCAAAAATATTTTCCCCCTGTCTGGCATAATCTTCCCACTTGCCAGCAGTTCCCCTCATTCACATTGGCCTGTTACAGACTGCCAAAATAAAGCTGCTTTGGATCTCTTTGGAGGTATGCTGTTTAAATGATGCATGCATCCTAAGAATCCGGAAGCTGCATCAAAGCTGCACTCCAGTGCTTAGGAATGGAGTGTGGCTTTGGCGCGACCTCCGGACTCTTAGGACCCAAGCATAATTTAAATAGCATACCTCCAAAGAGACCCGAAGCAGCTTTATTTTGGCAGTCTGTAACAGGCCATTGTAAGCTTTTTGATGCTGTGGAATTTAAGTGACATGTTCTGGTAAAAACATTTTACTGCTTCCTTACAGTGAAGACACTGCAATCCAGGGTTTCATTGGTAAATGATAGGAACAGATAGTATAATTGCTTATCTGGCACAGATGCCTGGAAAACATCCCATCCTATCTCCATCATATCATAAATTTCTGGGTAGCCCTGTTCTGGCTAGTCTGTCACTGTGAAGAATGTACAGCATCATTGTTTAACAGAAAATATAGACTCTCGCCTAGGTAGATATTGATTTTCTTGTTGGATAAGGGGAAAAAAGGAATGTATTAAGTAGACACAGGGAATTTATTTTCTCTTCCTTTTAATTACCAGCCCAGCTGCTATGTACATCTTCTGCAAGGGAAAAATTAGTTAATTTGAAGTCCCTTAGCTTCTACAAATTGAATAACACTGCTGATTATTCTTCAAAGTGCTTTCACAAGCCAAATTAAACAAAAACTATACTAGATGGTCAGACTAGTCTACATATAAGTGTATTATGTAAATTGCTGCTGATAGTCACACATTTGCATTGCTGCTTAGTTGTCTTCACTTTCCTGTGGAAATTCACACCTATTCACTCACCCTCTGCTGAAAATATGCAGCCATGCAAATCCATGCAACTCTATGTGAAGCAAGCAGATGGCCACATGTTTGATAATTCACATCCTCACTCTGCTAAAAACTGTGAATCCTTTTTCAGTGGAGGGTTTTTTTTTTTTTTTTTTGCAGTGCCTGCAAAAAGCTGAATGCCTCCAAATCATGTCTGGTTGGATCCCAGTCTATTTGATTAGAATGAGGAGTATTTTGATCATGTAGATGAGCATAATTGCTGGAGGAACCACTTTTGGTCCTGTCCCCAGAGCCATGGCCATTGCTTCCGTAACTACAGGAACTCTATGTTACTACTGTTACTACCTTTGAGAGTGAGCTCACGTGTGTGACCAATGAAAAATGAGAGTAGTGCCTCCCGCATCTCAAATCACAAAGCTGAGATTCAAGAGCATTTACAAGGTAGAAGGAATTAAAGTAAAAACACATGCAGTTAAACACATATTAAAAAAATATGTTTCCTTGTTTCCGCTATATGGTCCATAGATTAAAGGTCAAAAGTTTAAGTAAGATGCAGAGGTCAGGATATTTAGCCCAAGAAGCAGGATTAGGTGGCAGGGGCGTCATTGGGCAGGTGGAGGGATGTGAACCACAGTAGGTGACACCATCAGGTAGGGTGATAGCACTGCTCCACAAACCTTTTGGCAGAAACAGGCTAAGGCATTCATCTGCGTCTATTTAAAAATGCTAGAGCCCAGTGAAGAGATGGAGTATGTGGGGTAAGGCTCAGTGGGAGGAGAGAGAGGCCTCAGTTTTTTTTTAAAATTAAAATTATCATTTAAAAATCTTTTTAAAATTTCTTTTAAAAACATCACATCTTACCAAATTTTTACTTTAACTACATGTAACTATGTACAGTTAATAAATTTAGGTTGTGCGTATGATGTAAGGCTGGTTTGGTGGAAGCAGCCAGAGAATCAAGGATGTAGCTATGTGAACATTGGCCCCCGTAGCAATTCTGCCCTCACAAATAACATTTTCCTTCAGTCTCCATAATTCCAGAATTACACCAACTTAAATTTTCAGTTGAACATTTAGTAACACAGTTAGGCATTCAAAGAAAAGGGCCAAGCAATGATACTGCAGGAAAACTACCAGAGGTTTCAGTTCTAGGTATGAACAATTTTCAGTGCCTCACCACCTGCAATGCTAGAAATTTGAGGATTTAAGGTTAATTAAATGGGGGCAGGCAGGATTCCTAATTGAGGTGGGGGAAATGTCTGCATTTTGCCCTCCATAGCTTCCTGGTAACAAAGCAAAAGGTAGTGGAAGAGAAGAGCAAAAGATGTATTATGTACATTCCCTTCCTTTTGTGGAATAGGATGTTGCTGGGTGGTGACAACAGCTATATAGCTGCCTCCTCAAGTTGGCATATTTAGGCTTGCATTCACTTTTTACTTCTTACCTTTCAATTTCTTGGTTGCTATTCCTCTCTGGACATGTTTTCCCTTCATGCTCTCCTCAACCCCTCATAAACCCTTATTGTTCTTTTTTAAAAAAGAATTATTCTAGTCACTCACCTGAATGCCAAGCTCTCTTATCCACCCATTAAACACACATCTAGCTATTTTAAAAATCATTTTGTCCCCTGTTTTGAATGACACGTACTTAATCGAGATTGAGGCAGGACCCAGAACTGAGTCTCCTACCTTTACCACCATAATCAGCCGTTTTTCCTCATCTGTCGGAAGGAGAGAGATGAAAGGCCTGTTTATATGTTCTCCCTGTCTTGATTTCTCATCTTAGACACAGATCTGTGGCTGTGGGAAAAACATGTGCTTTCCATATGGTTAGCATGTGCAAAGAAACTGCCAGTACAATGAAAGTGGTTTTTTATTTGTTATTTTTTTAAAGGCGAGTGGTGGGGGAGGAGGGACATCAAATCCAGTTTCTAAAAGCTGAGAAAGTGCATTAATCTCCCAGCAAATGGAAGAAAAATCTTGCAAAAATAAGCTCACAGCAAAGCAAGCTAATGGGCAGCTAGCCATAGATAAGTTGCTATGGAGATGGAAGATGCTGCTTACAACAGTGGCTGCAAGGCTGTGGGGGAAGGGTAGGCCTTTCCATGGCTTCCCGGTGGGCTCAGAATTGCCTTTCCTTCCCTTTTCTCCTCCCCCATTTCAAGTTTTTCTTATGAGGGTTAATCCTTATATTGTGTCTGGAGCAGCAGCAACAGCGGCAGACCACAACATCTTCCATTCTAGTGTTTGGATCTCTTTATGTTCAGGGAAGCGTTTGTCTTGTTTCATAGCAGGATTGGTAGAAAAACCTTGCTCTCAATCTGGTTCCAGTTCCTAAACCCCCATAAATACACTCCCATAAATGCTCCGTATGATGCTTATTGTTTGTGACACAGAAGGAGAGCTATTGGTTTTAATTTGGAGCATTAGTGTGGAACCTTTGGCTTCAGAAATGGTCTCTGCTCCATTGTTATAAAAAGATCTTTCATAGGAGGGAGCCATTTAGTATAAATTTCTTAAGCGCAGTCTAGAAAGAAAATGAAAGGAGGGATGTCACAATCTGTTGGACATGGGAAACATACATAAGATGGACTTGCATTCATTCACCATGTAATGTTTTGCCTGTGCCTTGGATTTGCATGACCATCTATGGCCGTGGTGACGAATCTATGGCAGGTGTGCCCTCTCTGGCATGTGAACCGATTTCTGAGGGCATGCGGAGAGAGTGGAGGACGGGGGAAGAGTAGGAACAGTTGACTGCCTATTCTTCCTCTTCCCCCACCCTCCCGGGCCTTTAGCTACCTCTCCAGAGACAGCTAAAGGCCCAGAAAGGCAGGAAAGAGGGGGAACAGGCACATGCCTGTTTCTCTTCTTCCCCCTGACTTCCCAGGCCTTCAGCTGTCTCCAGGAAAGTCCCACCCCCCAGAAGTCCTGCCTCCCCAGACGCCCCCCCCCAGCACCAGGTAACACCCAGTGTGGGAACACTTTTGTGTTTGGGCACTTGATCTCTAAAAGGTTCACCACTACAGGTAAGCTAAATTGAAAAGAGCCCTGCTAAAGTCAAAGGCATGGTTACTCAGATAAGCTTTTGGCATTGGAGCTGGTTTGTCACTGGAGTAAGCTTTAATCTTTTTGGTGCTGTTATTTTTATCTTCTTGATGGGATTTTTAGGTGGGTACCTTAATTATGACTTTGTTAGAAAGGCAGGGCAGGCATTTGATTATTAATCGATTAAAGGATGCTAAGTGAGTGTGGTTGGAGGAGGAGATTGAAAGCTTTAAGACCTAAACCAACAGCACCGCCATAGTATTTGCTGTTTTGTTAGCTACAGGCAGTTACCAAGCTTTTTTAAAAAAATTCTGACATTAGGAACTGTCTTATCTTGCTACCAGAAAAGTGTCTATCCCTCTGTTCCTAAGATCCCCCCCCTTTTTTTTTTCCTTTGGAAGGACACAGCATGACCCTTCAGCTCTCATCTTTAATGTCCTGTCTTTAATAGGTTTCAAACTTGCCAATTAAATGATCAGTCACCAAGGTAGCTGCTGAAGAGAAGCCTTTATTACCTATTTCCTGGCTTGGAGTTAATCTCTTTCAAGTGAGCAGCCACATTATCCAAGATAGAGGCTTGATCCTCACACCAGTGGTTAATTAAATCCCAGTCTGTAGGGCGCCAGCTGGCCACTTTTCCCTCTTAATAACCTTTTGCTAACATTGATTGTTTAATAATGGCTTTGGTTTTAGGATGGAGGTGTGCCCCATAAAGCATGTGATTAGTTTTAGTAAAACACCCCTTCTTTAAACTCATAGGAATTAGAAAAGGGTTGGAGAGCTATAAAAGTGAAAAGACAGCTTAGGCCATCTGAGAAAGGCTTTCTTCATCTCTCTCTCTGGCTTTGCTTCGCGAACGAAGATTCAGGAAGAACGCATCCCGCGCTTTGTACAAGCACGTTGGTGACTAAAAAGGCCAATTCGGGATAAACAGGTCCGGTTGCAGAAAGCACAGCAGAAAGTCTCCTTGGGTGATGTTTCCAGGTTGCGGTTCTTTCTGCGTTGTCGTTTCTCTTCGAGGCACGTTCGGCGTGAGCTTTCGAAGAAGGCTGCAGCGTCATGGATAGTGCGTCTCCATGCCTCTTGATGCGAGGCCAGGGAGGACCATTGTTGGTGATCTATCTGGCCAAGCCTGAGATGTTATTTCAGGGAGTCCTTGTATCTCTTCTTTGGGGCGCCCCTCTTACGCTGACCCGTGGTGAGTTCACCGTAGAATACTATTTTGGGGGGGGGGGCGATGGTCCTTCATCCTAGAAACGTGTCCTGCCCAGCGCAGCTGCGTCCTCAATAGCATGGCCTCAATGCTGGTGATCCCTGCTTGCTCAAGGACAGCAACATTCGTCACATAGTCAGCCCAGTGTATTGCCAGACCAATAGAATGTGTAGCCGGCACCATGTTCTTTAAGGCTGCCTTCCTCATGGAGACAAACTTCACTAAGAGCAGCAATGTCAATGTTAAGTCGTGACAATTCATGGGCTATTAGGGCAGAACGATGCTCAGGACGTCCACTGTCTGCAGAATCTTGCATGGTTCTGATGTTCCAGCATGCAAGCGTTAGTCTGTTTGCACCTTTGGAGGCTGGTGTGTGCCTTTGTCTCTTTGTCTTTGTTTGACCACATCAGAAGATTCCCGTTGGCCGCGGCTAGCCAACCGGGTTGTTGGGGATGAGCTTTCTTTAGGCCACCTTTTCTAGGCCCCTCTCCATATGGAGCAAGCAGTGCTCATTCAGGATGCTGCCGAACAAGACTATCATCCCCGGTCAGTCTCGAGCGACCAAAGTCCTGAACCGCCTGCATGCAGGGTTGGGTCTGCGGCTTCCAGTGCATCTTTACACCTGCCGTTTCGTCCCTCGCCTATCGCTACAGGGCTTTTTCGGAGATTGGATGTGTCCTTCGAGCCTGTGCAATGGATTTTTCTGGTGGAGCACAGCGTACACAGAACTGGCCTCACCCTTTAAACCAGAGGTTCGTCTGCTGAGGCCTTGACAAGCATGGACAGTGGCAGTGAGGTCCTCGGGTCGTAGGTTTGATTAGAGTTTCCTTCTCTGAGATGGTTGACCTTGCAGGGTTAGACGAGCACCATCTGCCCGGGTTTGGGACTAGAGTTTTCCTTCTTCTAGGATGGTTGCCATAAGGCTAGAGAGCCCATCCTGCCCTTTGGCGCTCTTGGTCAGACCCTTCGGTTGTGACCTGTCTGGCATGGGAGGCCCTGCCGGTGGCTATTATACCACCGCCAGCATAGCTCACAGCTTCATTAGGGTACGCAAGCCTCTCCCCCACGACAAGGGGGCATCAATGGAGAGGTTTTCTTCATCTATTTGGTGAAGAATAAACCGTCAAGGTTTAAAAAGAAAATCAATTCATTTGGGATATGGTGCTGAAGAAGAGTGCTAAGAATACTGTGGACAGCCAAAAAGACAAACAAATAGATCCTTGAAAAGTTCAAGCTTGAAATCTCCCTGGAAGCCAAGATGATCAAATTGAGGCTGTTGTACTTTGGCCACATGCGAAGGCATGGTTCACTGGAAAAGACAATAAGGCTAGGAAAGATACAAAGAGAGGAGGAGCTCATGCTAATGGAAAGATTCAACTAGGAAGGTCACAGGTATGTATTTACAGGACTTTAAGAGCAGGAGAGAACAGAGGAGATTGGAGATATCTCACCCAAAGTGTCACCATCAGTTGAGGTCAAATTGAGGGCAGTTAACAACAAAAACCAACAACGGGTGGCATCTTGTTAGAAAGCTAAAATGCTGTAAGACTACCTTATTACATTGCAACTTACTTTTTTGGTCATTGCATAGGTTGGAATTCTGCTTCAGCCCCCCAATGATTTGATTTCCACCCCTGCTGTAAGGGAAATAGATATTCATAGGGTTGGTGGTAATGGCAGAGGGGCAATATGGAACAATCCATGGTATGTGGATAAGATATGGTTGTGGTGTATAGACTTTTGTTCATTGGGGAAACTAGATTTTTTCCATAACAAAAGTATTGCCTTGAGGTGCAGTACATCTGGATCACATGCAACAACAGTACAATGTGGTAACAAAACATAAACTGAAAAGGTTCTTGGAAACCATGTTCATCTCATTAAAATTAGAAGACACTGTGTGAGAATAGCATCATTGTCCAAAACAAGGCTGGGTGGTACCAGAGTCCATCAGGTCTTTGTGAATGGCTTTTATTTGGTGCAATTTGAATATATTCTTGAGTCCTCTTAGGCTTTTAATTGTGAATGGGGTGCCATGTTTTTAGACGTCTTCGCCAGTATTACCAGCTCATGCAACATAATGTGTATTTACTAGAATGAAAACACAACAGATCTGGAGTTCACCCCCCTGCTTGCTGGCAAAAAATAAAATAAAA
This sequence comes from Sceloporus undulatus, assembly GCF_019175285.1. Lineage (NCBI taxonomy): Eukaryota > Metazoa > Chordata > Lepidosauria > Squamata > Phrynosomatidae > Sceloporus > Sceloporus undulatus. The sequence goes on along the minus strand of NC_056523.1, from coordinate 150,755,967 downwards.
TAAAATGAAACTGTGAGCAATGTAGACATGGAACTTGCCAATGGATATCTTGCTGCATATGCTAGTTTTCCAATTTGTCTAGTATTGTTTCATATTCTTAGAAGCAAGTGGCCCAGTTTGCATAAAACTTAGGCTGCATTTTAATTATTTTTTCTACAATAAGGGGACATAAAAGCAATTTTAATTTTAATCTTAAGGAGCGATGCAGTTCTAGAAAAGGCTGTAAACGTACAGAAATAGGTCAAAATTGCTGTCAACATAGCCCAGTGACCCTAATAGATGCTTTGAAGGAAGTGCAGGACAGACAGTGCATTGAGGAGATACATGCATTCCTCATTCAGTCCAAGCTTTGAATGGCATACAGGTCCAAGGGCTGACACATATGAGCTGAGGAAATGGCTGCTCTGCCTGCCTTTAATACCCTTAATGGTTTAAATATCCTGTCTGTGAGCTTGGTTAATCCTCTTTTGAATTAAGTAAGGCCACTAGATCTCACAGCATCACACAACAGCCTGAGGATAGTTTACCACCATCATTAAACACTCTGTAGTGTAGTGGTTCTTAACCTGTGGTACACAGAGCCCAGGGGGTCTGCGATGTCATCACAGAGGTCCACAAAGGCCTGAAGAATGGACATGTCTCTCACCATGTATGCCCTTGCACATGGGCTGTCACTGGCAGCACCAATGTAGGTGGGCAGGCGGGTTTGAGATGTGCATGTATTCTTTAAACACATGCTTCCTTGGTGGCAGCAGCATCCCTGGTCTGCTCCAGACCTGAGGAAAGGTAAATGGCAAGGAAAAAAGCAGCTGCTGCCACTGCCACCACCCATGCTACCCACCCGTGGCCAGTGGGGGCACTGGCAGCACTTGCTGCCGTCACTGCCTTTGTTCTGTGCTGAGGCAGCTGCAGAAAGTAGTGATCAGCTTTCTCCCCCAGTTTTGGATTTTCACAACCAGATTGGTCTTTCTGAAACAAGTACTTTTGTTTCTCCCCCACCCTGGTTTCTGTGCTTGGCAGTCCCCATTGTTGTTAATAGTTCCCTAACACTTTAGGGTTTTAAATCTTGACTTAAATCTTGGTGGTCCACAACAACAAAAGATATTTAAAGGGGGTCCATGGTAAAGAAAAGACTAAGAAGCGCTGCCATTCCTACTCAGTGGCTTGGGACCAGTTCTGCGAAGATGTTAGGTTTTAAATTATTCCAGATAGTCAATACTTATCAGAAACAAAATGAAACACCCAGAAAATGTTCAAATTGCATTTTGATTCTTTATTAAAAGGACCCTATGTGCCAGGCTCAATCCTTTGTAAACCAGGCTTTGAAAACAATGTGCAAATAAAGGCATGGGGTGAGGTGAGGGGTTCGTAATGGACCTCGCTATGTCCCTAGCACTTCCAGGAAAGAAGGTAACCCAGTTAGAGCAGGATGCTCCCATTTTCCTTTCCTCCCCTCTTCCCTCTCACTGTTCCTGGGCTTGCCTTTTGCTCTAACCCATGACCCTGCTGGAGGGGAGAAGATGGCCACCGCAGATCTTGGGGCTCTGTAGGCACTCTGTGTGTATGTGTATTCATGGTCTGCCAGGCCAAAAGAAAACAAAAGAAAACAAAAAAACTTTCCACATACCTCCCCCATAACCTTGTGCTAAAATAGAACTCAAAACAAACAAACAAACAAAAAAATGGAGAGGAGGGGGCTGCCACTTTGAATCCATCTTACCGCCCGCCCAGATCCCATTCCCTCTCCTTCATGTGTTGTGGGCTGTGAATAATTAAAACAATGATATAAAAGGGGAACTGGGGACAAACTCTCCTTTTCTATGGAACTGAAGAGAATGTTAATTTTGATACCAGGAGGAGGAGAGAAAACGCTGCAGTGGGGCTGAGGTACAGCCTGCTGAGGTTATCCATTCTAACGCCAGTACCAAGAGGCTGTGCAGCATTTATATTGTCAAGTTTATATCTTGTCCCTGAACACCCCCCTCAAATTGCACTTGAATTGGATTGGGGCTTCCCCCTTTTCTTCCTCTCTCCCTGTCCAATGAAGTGAATGGGGGGGAAAGGAACTGAGAAGAAAACAGGGTGCTGAGAGACTATCCAACCATGTGGGGTGGGTTTTGCCTTGTGGCTTGGTTTGGCAGCAGGTGCTCAGTTCTCCCGCAAAGCTATAGGGAGGACACTTTCTACTGAGGTGATACTGATAGTGCATCACTTTGCCAAACAACAGTTTGAACTCTACATCTTCCTCCCAACCATTCTCAAATGTAGTCTCATATCCTCACCTGAAAATACATTAAAAGAAACCACACTTTATTTAGTCAGCACCATTCAGTTTGGTTAATTTCTGCAAATGTTCCAACTGTGAGTGGAAGCACAAACTGGAGGCAAAAATGAATGTCAGAGATGCTGTTGTCCCATCTTAAACCTCTATAGTTCCTTCAACTAGCCTCAGAGATTGGGATTCTCTTCAGTGCTATTCCAGCTCCTCAGCACTCAATGCCATCATGACATAGCAATGGCTAAGTCTTGACAGTCTCTCACTGGCCAGTTGCTAGCCACTTGGAGTGTGTTCCTATTAGCTAGCCTTTTGCACACATGCTAGCAGATACTGCATTAAGCACCACTGGTTGTGGCAATCCAGCTGACTCATGTTTACTGCTTGCAGAGCCCTAACCCGTTCCCCTCCGAGGAAAGCTTTGGTTGGAGAAAGAAAAAAAAGAAATAAAACCCAAAGAGACTATTCTGAGAAATGTCAGTTCACCATTACTTTTTCTGTCTGGAAAGTTGATCTGCAAGGAGGTGGTCTGCGACACCAAATGCTGTCTTAGCTTTGGGATTCCCAGTCTTTTACCCTGTTGCCATCCATCCATCCTTCCTTCCTAAAACAGGCTTGTCTCCTGTCTTGCTCCAGGTGTACCATTTTCAGACAGGTAGTTTTTGAAGAGCACTGTGCAAGACTAGAAGCAGCAGCAGTCAATGATTCCAAACTCAGCTATGACTGATTGTCTCCCACATGATCTTCTCATCGCCTCTTAAAAATAATAATTCTGGACCAAAATGTTCTTCATTATTGTTATTATTATTAAATCCATGATTTTATCTTCTTAACCATTTTCTCTTTTTTTCTTCTTTCCTTTAGAAATGTCAAACAAAAGAAGAAAACCCAGCAATAGGAGCTCTGGACCCAGGGGCAAGGCTACTGGGGGGGCGGTAAAGGGTGCTCTGCTGGCTGGGAGGATTGACTGGAGTTTGTGGGGTTGGAGTCCTACTGGGTTTGGGTCGGAAGAGGCTGCCCTGCTGGGTGCTGGTGCTGTTGGATATTGGGCAATGGTCAGGGTCACCAGGGTCACTCTCTGTGTAGCTGTAGGCTTGAGCTCGTGAAATGCCCTTCTGTTGACGCCTCCATGAGTTGTAGTAAGTTGGGTCACTGATGTAATGGTTGACAAAAGAATGGGCTTTCTGTTGGTTCTGGTCCACTTCATACTCACTGTCACTTCCCTATGGAAAGAGAGGGGGAAAATATTGTAATTTTATGCATTATAGGATGGAGAAGCTAATTGACTTGGTGGACAAAAGCTACCAGGAAAAAATGAGTGTGCAATACACATCAACCTCCATTGCAGTTTTTGACTTTCAAAACAGGGACTCATGCTTTATAAGGACTCACAGTCTACAGGATTATCTACAATATAAACAGACTGTGGATAAGAGTGACTTTCTTTGCATTATTTTTGCCCCTTTCCAGGGCACTGCCTCAGGTATTGCTTAAGTAATTCTGTAGTTTAAACATTGCCTTAATATTACTTTAAGTAATGACTTTCTTAATAATTAAGTATGGCTTTGGCTCCTTGAGACTACAGAGCAGCTCTTTGAAAGAGGTGTATCCTCTTCTACAACTCTTTGAAGCTGCATGACCTGGGTCACAGGATTGCATTTTTCGGTGTATTATACTCTGAGTACACCTACCCCAACATCTAGTATCCCCATGATTGTACTTCCAACTCCCCTGTACTTCCTACTTCACCATAGAAGTGGATTGATATCAATGAAAGTTCATGCTAAACATCTCACAGGTACTGCATGATTTCTTCTTTCCTCCCCCTTTTCTACTTTAAGTAGAAAAGAGCGAAGGAATGGGGATGGAAGTGTAGAAATGGCAGGGAAGAAAATCTGGAAAGTGAAGGGTTGGCTCCAGCTTATCCAGCAGTTCTGTCATTTCTTGTAAATGTAGGTGATGGAGAATGTCATCATTTAGAACAATATCTTTAATTGGGTAATTTGAAAATCTAGACATCCCTGAATTTATGATTTGGGGTATTAATTTATTGATATAATACTGAAAAAGTAACACTCTTTCCCCCTCTATTTTCAAAAGACATCTTTAACCAAGCAACAAAATATTTCATCTATGGTAACATCTGCATTTTTTTTAAAAAAAATACTGTCAAGTTTGGAGGGGAGAGAGGAGAAAACTGACCAGAGGAGGGTAGACTTGGCTCATTTCCCTCCTTTCAACTCTTCCTCTGCTCTCCCTAATTGAATTCAGCTTCTCCATTTGCAGAAGCACAATAGGGACCATTCATGAGAATCTAGAGCTCAGCCAAGAAAGCGATCAAGTGGCAGCTTTCAGCTAGTTCAGTTCTCAACCGTTCCTCAAATGTACTTGCTCCACTAGGGGAGATGAGAAAGAGCACAGGAAAGGAACTACACCTCCTAAAAGTTATTGAGGAAAAAAAGGGGCGGGGAAGCTTCATAGCCAAAGTAAAAGGAATAACAGCTGACTATTACATACATCCTAAATGGAAAGGTGGGGGAAATCTGTCCCCACCCCCCTTTTCAAAAACGCAGGGCTATAGAAACAAGGTCAGGGACAAAATAAAATAAAACAGATTGCAAGATCAAAACTGAGCCTTTGAACACATCTGGTATAAAATCTCAACCCCCTCTCCCTATATCTTTCATATACACATGATCTGTAAACATGTTTACCCTTTTACTACAAAAAGAAAATTATGGCCACACTTAACTAAATTTTCTTAATGTTAGAATGAATTGTGCCATTTCCAGTCACCTTGTTTTATAGGTAGGAAGGAGACCAGTGATACATCCTCACACAAGAGGACCAATGGAGACATTCACAAAATTTCAAACTATCAGATATACGTGATATTACATACATACATACAATTTATGTAATATATAGTTATATAATGGAAGAATGAAAGGAGACAAAATCCCAGATGCTATGCCTAGGTCACAAATTTTTTATTTCTTAAAAAGACTAACATGTTTTGGTTTTATCACCAATTAGCCTTCTTCAGGGGCTATTCTAAAATAAACCAAAAAAATTACTGTGTATGTAATGTTTGAGACATTACATACTGAGCTGAGGAGGTTGAGATACTATCTCAGCCTTGTCTCTTGCAACCCTTTGAGGTGCAAATAAAGTAAGAACTAATATTATAGACCAACATAGAGATCCTGCCAGTTTGAAGTAGATGCTTCTTAATTAAGACCTAATTGTAATATTTGAAACATTCTGCCAGATGTTAAAATGAGTTTTGATTGGACAGACATGAAAACAGAGGATGCCTTTACAGACAGAGGATTGCCCTCTATGTGTCCTTCAATGAGTGGAGACCCCTCTGTAGAGTACAGAACATATCACCCTACCAACAAAAGAATGTTCTTGGAAACTCATATCTCCCAACATCTCACTGACCTATATCAGTCCTTGCTTCATGTGGTCAACACATAACATATACCTGACTCTACCATTCTTCTGGTTCATCAGGTAGATTATATAAGATCAGGAAGTTCATATAAGCTCTTTAAATTTCAAAGACCAGATCTACTAAATCAGTGAACATCCAAGCCTCCTCCAAATGAGATAGCCATAAGAAACTGAATCTTTCAGCTTGCCTACCAAGGTCTGGAGTGTCAACCAAAAAGGGTATAGCTTGATTGGCTTGTTATGTGTGCTGGCATTTAATGGGTTATACAGTATTGTGGGCTAATGATGGGATACAAAGTGGTGTGTGAATTTTGAGAAACTGTTGACTACATTCCTTTGTAGTTAATGAGCAAATGAAAAGTAGCTGAGCCTGCCTCCTGAGAACACCAGTAGAGGCAGAAGAGGCATTCCCATGGGGAAGGGAAAGGAAAAATAATGTTTTGCTTTTGTAACAAATAAGAAACTAGCCCTCCAAAGTTTTGAAATTGTATATTTTTAAACTATGCTTTGCTAACACTTGCTGGTTAGTTTTGGCAACAAACATCTCTGGTGAACATCACTAATTACTGAATAAAGGTTTTCTGAGTTTTTACTACTGAAGCCTGGACTTCTGAACTAAAGAGTTCCTGTACATGACAGAGGCCCTGGGAAAGTAACTTGCAGTTGACCCCTATGCTTGTCAAAAGTAAATCCCACTGGGTCCAGTAGGACTTACATCGAAGTAAGTTGATTTAGTACTGAAAATTTAATCTTTTGACTTTATTCTCCTTCCAATTAATACAATGTGGCAGATGTTCCTTTGTCCTTTTAGGAAAGCAAAACAATTCTGTTGAACTGTAACAATATCACTGACATGGAAATTGCCAAAAACCAACCAACCAACCAACCAAACAAAAAACCTAGAATATTTGCCCTGGATTAAAAATTACTTTTGTTTCAGAAAACCTAAATAGTTCTTTTATCTTCTTTTGACTCTTCTGTCATGATTGCTGCAAAGGCCATCTGTGGGTGTGGAGGATTTGCTCGCCTGACTGTAACAAATTTGGATAGTAATACAATATTTTGCTGGGTTGGGTACATGGCACTTGACAGCATCATGTGTCTGCTGACCATGCATCTCCCCTAGGAATTCCAGGGCCATCATTATGGTTTTATGGAGCATCCAATGACAAAACTGTGGCACCTGCTGCTGTTTTATAGTCCTTTGCTAAGTACTGGTTGAATATGAATGATGACTCAAAATTCACTTTTCATTTCCATGTTTGTCAGGAACAGTGATCAGTCTTAAAACAGAATTGCACCTAGATATCCTTGTGGCACAGAGACTTTTGCCATGGCAGCAATTCCTTTGATTGCCTAATTGCACTGAGGTTGCCAGTTGAGGTTCAGGCCATTTGGCAAGAGTTCTGTTCTTAAAGAAAAGACAAAGGAGCCATTTTGCTAGAGCCTGGCAGGATTGCCAGCCCCTACTAGTCTCAGAACTGCTAGTGCCTGTTACCACTGGCAACAGGAAGGGAGAAGGCCTGGTTGTGAGGCTGCATGTATCCTAGTCCTGACTTTCTAAGGCAGATGTTTGCATGCTTCTGCCTTTCTGGTATCCAGATGGATCCTCTGATCACAACCCTTTTCCAGAAGAATGCAAGGGAATAAATATCCAGATTTGTATCAGGCAGGCAAGGCAGTCTGTTTGATAACTTAGCTCATCCAGCTCAAGGACATGAGTGAACCCCCCCACACACTTTCCATATTAGCTCCTTGCTCAGAGAATGCAGACTACAGTTTTCAGAGATAATCATATACTTTCCAGTTTTTTGTTACTCAATTACTGCGCACTATCCCCAATCATGGCCACAAAGAGAAAAGACAAAGCAGAGCATGCCTACAATGGCCTGATCAATGGTGCAATGGGTATCGTTTTCAAATCCATGAGTTCAGTCAGGTGCTAGTGTTCCATCCCCATTGCCAAACATGGATGCCACCTCTAACACAGCACTGGGAGTATGATGCTATGATTCACTGAACATCCTCCTACTACTGCTCTGTTATGGATAGCTTTAGTGTATCATTATGTCCATTAATCTTAAAAGTAACTATTCAAGACCTGCTAAAAGGACCACAAACTCCATCTGCAAAGCTCTGGATGTGAGCCTGACCTGCATATGCTCTAAGGCAGACCAGTATTTGTACAGCCCTCTCTGACATTCCCAACTGTCCTAAGCCTTCATCACTGATAAATAATTGAAGAAATTTAACTGAAGAATTGAAGAACTTAATATTAATACCACGCAGAGGTGATTGTCCATCAAAATCTTACCAGTTCTTCACATAAAGAAATTCTGACATCTGGATAGGGTGTGGAAAGAGGGGATTCTCTGGCAACTGGCCCCACAACAAATAAATTGTTCATGCTGTGTTTCCCTCCTCTAGTTTGTGGGCAACCCTAAGGTGTATGTACTTCATATAGAAGACTAGTATCATGTGATACCACTCTGTAAAAACCTTCTGTAAACCTTATTTTATTAGACAAGAATATTCAATAGACTCTCAACACCTTGTCATTCAATATCCTTTTGTCTACCTAACTCTGGGTAGCCACAGTTCCTCCAGCATCAAACCTATCCGAATCCCATACGTTTTTGACAGATTTGGACAGCTTAGTGAAATGAATACAGTTTGTCATGTCAGTGGAAAGACCTGCTGTGGACACCTAAGGACTATATTTTGCTCTCTTAAGGCAGGAGGCTCTGCTCACTTAGTATCAAATCCCTGGATACTTTTACTGTATGGATAATTTATTGTCCAATGTTAAATACCTCAAATCACCTGGAGTCGAAATCAGTTGCATTCCCAGTACGCCATGGTCTATTTCGGGGTGGGAAAAGTGTGGCCCCAGAAAGCCACAATTGTGGCCCCCAAAGATTCCTGAACCCCTGCATTTTAAAAAAGGCCAATTTTCAGGTGATTTGAAGCCAAAATATAAATATATATGGCAGTTTATCTTGACCCCCCCAACCCCCTATACCAAAAATGAGCTGAAAGTAGTGTCCAGAAGTGATGTGATTTGATGTCACCTCTGGTACAATCTACTTAGGGATGTGAAAAGTGCTCCCCTATCCCTGCACAGATGCTCAGCCCAGTCTATTTCCGCCAAAAGCATCTTCAGCTTCATGGTTTGTATCTTACCTGTGAATCAGAGATCTCTGAAGGCTTTTCTGTAAGGCTACTGCTCTCAGCTGGAATTAGGTCATTGTACTTAGTAACATCTTCATCTGAGTAATGCAGAGAACCAGGACTAGGCCTTGGTGGGGACCTAAGGAAAGACACAGAAGCTTTGAGATATCATTTGGAAGAGAAGGTGTTTAGTATGGGAGAGCAGAGTGCTCCTCCCAAACTTCTTGTGTCTTCCTCCCCACTGGCCATCCTCTTCCCACTCTTCTGGAAGCCTTGGCTACCTTGTATATATTCCATTTTTCCTGCAGAAAGAGTTTTTCACTGACAGACGCCGATTGTTCAGTTCCAGCGCAGGAAAACTGCTCTCATCTAGACTGACCATCTCACCATGGCCAAGTGCATTTGTCTTGGAGTTGCTCCCTGAAAATAACAGTAACAACAACAAATGGGCTGCAGAAACAGAAATTGTCAACATTTTGGGCTTTCTCCATTGTAAAGCCAATTGCTAAAACATCTTCCCAGAGAGAACAAAACCTATCCGTTTGTTTAAAGTTTCCTGAAGGTATTGTGGGAGACACTCAAACGGTATTTGAAAGGAAGGGTCCATAGACTGACAAGAGTTTAAAAAAGGAAGCCAAAGGAAACAAAAAGCTCATCCTCCATCAGTAAACCACTAGGCACAGCATTTTGTTACTACTTTCAGAGCAACCAAGGCAGATAGGTGCATCTGTAAACAAAATTTAGAAGAGAACAGCTTACTGTCATATATCAAGCCCCTCAAAGACCTGAGATTCCCCCCTAATTTTTAATTTTCCCCCCATGGCTGACCTTGGGGCAATTTTTTTTGCCCCTAAACCTTCCCAAATTGCCTAAAATGGTAACAGTGTGCTCCCCTACTCCCCAGCCCAAGCAGACTAAAAAACGGGAGAAAGTGGCTGAAAAGACACAGAACGAGACATCACATCACTTCAAGTGTGCTAGAATGCACTGCTGCAGTCTGCTGGGTGGGTGCAAGAAAAAAAAATGGCCTCCGCACTGCTTGAAGTGACCTACCCCTGTCTAAGGCACATTTCTCAGTCAGAACATCCAAATGCTATTTCTCAATGACTTACTTCTCGTTGAGCCTTCATGAGAATAGTACAGGTGCTAAAATGAATTAAGCCTTCACTAAACATTAGTAACTGTTCATGTGACCATGGTCTCAAGTGCTGTGAAGACATTTCAAGGAGCTCTGCACTGTGAGGCTAAATTCCTGTAGGTGGCGAACCCTCATGTAACCCTGAGTGAAATACTTTTAAAGAATGTGTAGAAGGATATATCTTCTTTCTCCTTACACAGTATCTTTGCATAGAGCATTCTAGAGCAGCTGGAGGCTCCCAGGTGTATCTCCTCCTTCCTGGCCACTGATTGGCCATAAAGGTGTGCCTGGGCACAATCTGGTTATCCTTGTACAGTTGGGCATGAAGAAGCAACTTCTACCTTTGCCTGGGGGAGACTGCTGCATCTTCCCTTCCGCAAGGGGTAAAAGGGAATGTTCCCAGATACATGTCCATGGACAAGCAACAGGCAATATGTGTGTAAGAGGAGCTGCCCATGGGAGTATCCGGCTGGTCTTGAATAAAGGACTATTCCGCTCCCCCACCCCCCGCATCTCCTAAGTACACTGGCAAAATTCCATACCTTGTCAGTGCAAGTACATCTCTGCCTATCTCTGCTTATCCCTAATTTTTTTCCTATCCAAATCATCACCTTCACCACCATTACTTTCTGATTTCTCTAACATCAAAAAAAATTAAGCCTTGTTTCTTCCTAAAGCAAGTTACATTCAGTAAGCCTGTTAATATGTACAGAACCTGAGATAATATTCCTGAAACCTGGTCATGTGCCTAGCAGCTACTCTCCCTTGAAGGCTTCTAGGAAGGGATGATAGCTTCACAGATTGGAAAATTTACTTTTTTGGACTGCAGTTCCCCAAATCATTCAAATAATATAGGTAGTGGCAATCCGGTCTGGGGAATTCTGGGAGTTGTATTCCAAAGAAGTAACTTTTCTAACCTTTGCACAGCTCAATAGCAGAGCACCTGCACTGAATGCATAAGGACCTAGGGTCAAACCCTGGGTGCTCCTGTTGAAAGGCTCTCAAGCAACTAGGGGAGACTTCCCCCTGAGACCTTGGAGAACTGCTGCAAATTGGGAGTACAAAATACTTTGGACCAAGGATTTAGCTCAGATTAATATAACTTTGTCTGTTTATAAAAGTGCAAAGTGTGGTGAATTCACATGCAACACTTCTCTTACATGGTTGTGGGATGAACAGGTGGGATGAACACACTAGGCACACCATTATACAGTACTCTTAAGATACAGGTGGGATGAACACACTAGGCACACACCATTATACTCTTAAATTGTATCTGCTCCTTATAGCTGGGTTTCAAAGCTGTTACAAATATGATCAGATCCAAGCTTCTTTCCCTACAGCTATATACATCCACACAATGAAAATCTTAGAGGGGAAAATCAAGAATGCCATTCCACACACATTTAACTTTCAACAGAGTTTGTTTATTTAGGAGGACAGTCCAGATTTTTCTCACAATTAGAGCAAAGCAAACACGGCCACATTTCCTTGCCCTGGTGACCTTTCTAACTTTCTGGCTACCTCTGGCAGTGACTGAAGCATGAGGCCATTTATTTTTATTGCCAGCTTGGCATGGTGTCAATAAGGTCATTGACTTTTCCTCCCAACATTAAACATTCAGACTTTTGAGAGGGATAGTATTTCATAGGATAGATCATAGAACACAAATGACAATTCAAGCTACATTTTTGCATTTGTGAATCATGTTGACAACAGAAAAATGCCGCCCCCCCTTTTAGCGAAGGAATCCAATGCTAGGAAGAGTGATTGGGCCCCAGAAAATTTAGGCATTGACTATAATGTAAAGAGAAGACACTGGGGAACAGATAAGCGGTGTCATCCACATGTTTTGGATTACATTTCCCATCAGCCTCAACTAGTACAGCATATGGCCCTCAGATTGTGAAAGCTGCAGTTCAAACCATTTGGAAGTGTCTTCCAGATAGTTTGGATTACAGCTTTCATAATTTCTAACCATTTGGACTGCAACTTTCATAATTCATGTGGCAACTAGGCATGGAAGAGATTGAATGTTAACACCCTAAAAGTGTAATCTAATGGGTAGATCAGTGGTGGGCAATGGCACAGGGGCCTAATTTTCCATCTCCCCAGGCATCTGTGGGCTGCAGCCCCACCTGTGCATGGCAAAATACCATGTTTTTCCCCACTTCACCTTCAAAATAGAGACTAGAAGTGATGGGTCACTTCTTGAGACCATTTTGAAGGAGAAACAGAAGGAGAAAGGGTATTTTAGAGGCATTCTAAAGGTTTGTGGAAGGTTTTGCATGTTTGCATGAATTGGGGGCTGAGGGTGTGATTTTGGGGTGATTTTTGCCCAAAAATCATGCTGAAAAAAATTAAATTGGGATGTGTTCAGGAGGCTTTGGGAGACTGGTGGGTAGAATTTAGGGTCTGCAAAACTAGGGTCCACAGAGCACATGTGGCCCATGGGCTCTACTCCCCCCCCTTAGAGCAGACCATTGGCTTATGGGGGGAGGGCTGTAGCTAGGAAGCTGCTGACAAGGGAGGGATTTGAGTTGAAATGGTAATAGGAAACAAATCTAAAGGGGAGGGACAACTGGAAGTGTCATGTTGCTTTTGCCTCTTGGCTCATATTTACATATTTAAAGCCTCTGTTGAAGTCTCTTTACCAGTTTGATGATTTCAATGTCCTCAAAGGAAGCAGGCCCTATCAGAGAAAATGAAGCCTTGGGAACATATTTGCATTTACCTGAGTCTGACTTCTTAGCATACTTCTTGCTCTGTCCACGGATTATAAGGACAAAGACCAGTAGGAGAATGAAGATGAGTCCTACCAAAGCAATGACCACCAGGAACCACCACTCTTCATAGAAGGGATTTGCTTTCTGAGCTGCAAAACAATAGATGGAGTAGTCTAGTACCTTTTCTCCTCACAAGGCTTCCTTATACCCCATCCATATTGTTTCCCACAGCTTCAGTTCAGGGGTTAGTGGGAAATGGCATGAGATAAAATGAGGGATATGTTACCTGACACTGATGGGGAAGGAGCGCTGGGTGTCCCATAGCCATAGTCATTAACAGCAATGACCCGGAAATCATAGCTAACACCCTGCTTTAAAATGTCCATGCTGAAGGTATATGAGGTCACTTCCTTGGGAATATCCTTTATGAGAATGTCCCAGAGCCCCTCATCTGGAAGACAGAAAAAGCAAGGAAGCTGCCATACCAAAGACACATTGCTCAGCCAATGTGTGTGCGCGTGTGCGTGTGCGTGTGCGTGCACGCGCACGCATACACACACACACACAGAGAGAGAGAGAGAGAGAGAGAGAGAGAAGGGGACATACCTAGAACATAGGGAGATGAGGTAATATCCCTGTCCCGTGCCCTAGTCCTGGGTCTACTGGGGAAACCCTAGGGCCATCTGTGCACACTAAGGTCTAGTCTGCACTGTATTATCTATGCACACTAAAGTCTAATCAGCACTGCAGAAATAATGTAGTTTGACACTGCTTTAATTGCCATGGCTCAATGCTGTGGAATTCTGGGATTCACAGACAGTGACTCTAGGAAGAGAACACATTCCATTTGGCATATGAATTCTATGAATGGTCTAGCCACATGCTGTAGTACCAAAGAAGAATGATCCATCTTCTGTGTTGGTCAGCCACATTGTAGATGTGATAGCATGTCTTACCTTTAATTTCCAAAAGAATACCAAAACTAAAATTCCATTGAAACTAACATACATTTATCCACCATGGTCTTCCAGACAAACTAACATAGGGCCTATACAGACAGGCCAAAATAAAGCTGCTTCGGGTCACTTTGGAGGTATGCTGTTTAAATGTCACACGCATCTTAAGAGGTCAGAAGCTGTGCCAAAGCTATGCTCCAGTCCTTAGGACTGGAGCATGGCTTTGGCACAGCTTCTCGCTTCTTGGGATGCATGCATCATTGAAACAGCATACCTCCAAAGTGACCCGAAACAGCTTTATTTTGGCCTGTCTGTATAGGCCCTATATTAGTTTCAGTGGAATTTTAGTTTTGGTCATTCTTCTTTGGTACTACAGCATGTGGCTAGACCATTCATAGAATTCATATGCCAAATGAAATGTGTTCTCTTCCCAGAGTCACTGTCTGTGAATCCCAGAATTCCACAGCATTGAGCCATGGCAATTAAAGCAGTGTCAAACTACATTATTTCTGCAGTGCTTCTCGCCTCTTGGGATGCATGCATAATTTAAACAGCATACCTCCAAAGTGACCCGAAGCAGCTTTAGTTTGGCTTGTCTGTACGGGCTCATACTTTCATCCTAGTGATCCCTTATCTTCTTTTCTGGTCACCTCATACTTCCAATGTATTTCACTCTGCTTTGCTATCCACACGGGATCAATCTCAACAAATGCTGACATGTGATTTAATATCAGCAGGGATGAAATACAGAAAATATGTTTCCCCTTTCCCTCTCTGTAAGTGAAATACTTTCCAGCTGAAACTATATACAGCTGGATTTCTTTTCCTTCCTATACTACATTAGCAACATTTACACATACATAAGAAAATGCAAAGGTATTGTAAGCAAAAATGCTTTTCAGGGAGTAGCCTGAGTCTTTCAGGACACGTTGCCCCAGGTTAAAGCACACAGGCCTTAATGGCAATTAGCCACCTCCATGTTACACCGTCTGCTCTGTCCTGTGGTCTCTGAGAGACTGTTACCCACAGCAGCCTCATTAAAAAGCAAACTAGAGTCCCTTTCAAAGCACTAGAGTGATTTATCCCCTTGCATCTTCCTCCTTCTTGGCTTATGGGTTCATCTGTCATCCCTTCCCTGAGAGTTATTACTTTATAATAAAGAGTGGGAAGCAGACAATTCCATGAGTCAGAGTATCCTCTTGGGGACAGAGACTATCTCCTAAGTAAAGCCTTAGCTGGAAGCAAACAATCTTCCCATATTTGGCAACATGGTGTTATAATTTGCCATTATGAGACACATATAAGGAAGACCTGACTCACATGAAACTCACATGTTGAGATGAGAACTCTACAGTCATAATGTTCAGTCTCTTCCAACCATTAACTTACTTCCAGCCCACAAAAACACCCCCTAAGCTTCTGATTTGGGTGAGCTCTAATTTAGTAATTCCCAAACTGCCTGCAACCACCAAAAGAACTGCTGCAAAAGAACTGCTAGCGTGCCATGTTAATTACTTAAAAGGTATAAGAAAACTCTTCTGCCACACTGCAGCAGAATTAATGCAGTTTGACTCTTCCTTAACTATCATGGTTCCATTCTACGGAATCCTAGGGTTTGTAGTTTGTTATGGCCCCAGAGCTCTCTGACAGAGAAGGCTAAATATCTCACAAAGCTACAAATCCTAGAATTCCATGGCACTGAGCCACAGCGGTTAAAGCTGTGTCAAACTGCATTAATTCTGAAGTGTAGATGCAGCCTCTTTTGAGGAAAGGAAACTGGCAGGTGGCTGCAAATGGACCATTAATCAATTACTCTGGGGAATTACCTGCCTTCAAAGAAGGTGTATCAAGAACAGTGACTCATTATGATATCTGCTGGACACAGCTTGGGGAAAAAATATTACATTTTGGACAACAACTTCTGGAATCTCCCAGCCAGTATGACCATAAGATTCTGAGAATTGCAGGATTTTGGGAGTGGTACTCCAAAAAAGTATTTCCCCCCAGCCTGTTGTTTGAATTGAGATAGGAAGGGGAAGTCCACTGCAGTTCAGATGATCCAAGACACTGAGAGACAGAAACAACACAGGCAAATTTAATCATCTCTCCATTAGCCTTCCTGTTGACCTTCCCTGTCTTTTTTCCCTGAGAGTGATGGTTATATGTGAGGTTGAAAGGTGAATAGTCCTGCAGCCACTAGCTATAATCAAGCAGAAACACCAAATATGCTTTGCTCTGGAGGTTTGTTGTTCTTAATCTTCCATGTCAGTAGGCCTGATTACTGGGTATTCTTAAGCAATGGCACTTTCTGCTTTACAAAACTACACCCTTTCCTCCAGTGGGCTAGAAAACCAGTTAAGCTGATGTAATAATCTCAGACATTGTCTTAGCCTTAACACACCGAATGCCAGTCAGCGGACATAATTGAACATAGAACTGATACCTGAAGGACGTGCCTCGATAACATATCGGGTGATTGGTCCTTTGCCTGGGTCACCACTTGACCAGTGGATGGTGATGGCTGAGCCATACCTGGAAATGAAGGGCTCACCTGGTGGACCTGGAGCACCTGGGAACCAAACCAAGACCAATTGTCAGTGGAGAAAATGTGCAGTGGGACCGTGGCTCAAAAAACCCGGGACACCATTCCACCACTACTAATGCTTTCTGGCAGTGGTGTCACTAGGGTGGTTTGGGGGATGCAGACTGCACCAGGTGACACCCAAAAGAGGGGTGACACCATTGTCCCCTAAACATCTACTTTTTGGTAGAAACAGGCTGTGACATTCAACTGTGTCCCTTTAAAATGCTGAAGAGAAGAAATGAATAGGGTGAGGCTCAGTGGGAGAAGAAAGGAAAGGCTCCAGGTTTTCTTAAAATTTAATTTTTTTAAAAAGAATTCTTTTAACATTTTCTTTCAAAAATTCACTTTTTACCAAATTTTCACTTTAATTACATTTAGGCTGTGCATATGATATTGTAATTTAAAGGTATAATTTTAAGTTTGCTAATTGCTCATGTCACAACTATTACCATTACAGTCAGTGATATACGAGAATTACAATTTATGAGTAACATTAGTACAAAAAAAATTCCTAAGGATTCTATCAGAGGCACTTGTTATCAGCTTCGGCTGATATGCCAGCTGCAACCCTACCTGGACCGGGGGGACCTTGAAACTGTAGTACATGCTCTGGTAACCTCTCGATTGGATTTCTGTAATGCGCTCTACATGGGGCAACCCTTGTACCAAACCCGGAAGCTTCAGTTAGTGCAAAATATGGCAGCAAGATTGGTCGCTGGTTGTTACAGGTCTGACCATATAACACCTATCTTAAAAGACCTTCATTGGCTGCCTATTTGCTTCCGGGCTCAATACAAGGTGTTGGTAATCACCTATAAAGCCCTAAATGGCTTGGGCCCAGGGTACTTAGAGGACCACCTCTCCCCATATAATCCACCCCGCACACTCAGGTCAGCAGGGAAAAATTTGCTGGAGGTCCCAACTGTGTGATATGTGAAGACCTTGCAACGGGCCTTTTCCATCTCAACCCCACGAATATGGAACAATCTCTCTGATGAGTTCTGCTCCACCACGTCTTTAGACCTTTTTAAGAAGAATCTCAAAACCTTCTTCTTTTCCCAAGCTTTCCCCCTCATGAGATGTGACTTTGGTTATTTTCCCCTCTATCTTGGTATCGACTGTGACATGTTTCTGGATTCCCCCACTCAGCTGGCTGAGTATTAGCTTTTTATATGCTGTTTTTATATATTGTTTTATTGATTGTACTGATTATTATGTATTTTATATGAATTTGTATGCCGCTTTGATCAAATTGGAAAAGCGGGATAGAAATAAACTTTATTATTATTATTATTATTTGGTGTGACATGGGATAAGGTCCATAGCTATGTGT
The DNA here is from genome assembly GCF_019175285.1 of Sceloporus undulatus. Taxonomy (NCBI): domain Eukaryota; kingdom Metazoa; phylum Chordata; class Lepidosauria; order Squamata; family Phrynosomatidae; genus Sceloporus; species Sceloporus undulatus. The sequence goes on along the minus strand of NC_056523.1, from coordinate 150,738,325 downwards.
GTGAGACACCATGAGTTACCACACTGCGTGGCACCAAATCTAACAATGTCACTGCTTTTTGGCAGCTCTCATCTCTCAAAGACTGGGTTTGCAGAAGCTTTTAAATGGAAGCCAGCTGTGTTGATTTCATATGGCCTCCATCAGCACAACACCTTTTTGGTAGCCCTGCTAACATTAAGGGGAAGGTTCCTGAGTAGTTGATGACAGAAGTGATTTTTTCTTCCTCATCTGGCATCCATAGAACTTGCCTTTGTCATCACCTGCTATCATTACATGTCTTCCCAAGTAGATCAGAACTCTTTTGCTTTTTTCTCAGAGGTTGAAAGAACTAATTTTTGGGAGACTACACCTCCCATCATCTCCTAGGCAGCATGGCCACAGGGAAATTTTGGGTGTTGTAGTCAAACTAAGGCCTGGTACACATTCTTGTGCGCTGCATCATTTGGACACATCACACAATACACATCAAAGCAGAGAATGCTTTGCCTGGAAAAAGTGGGTCTATATATACTGTGTGAGCCTGGGAATGCAGGAGTGATTTGCATGTGTATTGTTCTGTGCTGATGGCCGGCCTCAGGCTGGGAGGCTAATGCTAAAGAGGATTAATGTCTGCTAATTGGTGATCATTATCTGCTGCATTAGCCTCCCAGCCTGAGGCTGGCCATCAGCACAGAACAATACACATGCAAATCACTCCTGCATTCCCAGGCTCACAGAGTATATATACACCCAAATTTTCCAGGCAAAGCATTGTCTGAAGATGCCAGCCAAAGATGCTGGCGAAACATCAGGAAGAAACTTTTCTGAAACATGGCCACATAGCTCCAAAACCCCACAAAAAACTATGGATGCCGTCCATGAAAGCCTTCTACTCATCCAATTCTGTCTCAAAATAGGCCAGTTACAGGAAATTGTTGATTTCTCTACAATAGTCAGTGGGAGATAAACCCAAGCTCTAAATAATAAATACATGGAAAGAGAAGCTGTATCTTGGACCTGAGATGAAGTGCAACACTTCCCAGGAATTCCAAACTGGGATGGGTTCAGAGACAATTTCTCCCTTCTTTCTGTGCACAGCCCTAGTTTAAACTACTCTGCAACATCTTTGTGAATATATAGTGTTGGTTGAAGGTGGCTCCTCTCCCCGCCCCTGTAGCTTCTTCTTGTACCTTCCCCTGGTCCTGTTGTGATGTTGGCTTCCACTTCTGGCCCATAAGTGAAGGTCTTGGCTCGGATTCGAAACCGATAAGTGACGCCTTCCGCCAGATCCTTCACTTTCAGCCACAGGGGGCTGTTGGCTTTCACATCCACTGTAACAATCTTGCTGACACCTGAACATCAAGGAGGCAAAATTTAGAGATCAGGTACTCGAATATATTCATATATATTTGTGCTTACAGGACTTAAACTGCAACAGTTTTGCCATTATCAAAGCCAAAACCTTTGAAGTTTAATTAACAGGGCAATCCTATTCTTGCTTATTTAAAAGTATGTTGTACTTACTTCAGAGGTAAACTAAACCTAAGCCAGAAAAAGTAAAAATAATTCCATCCACCTATGCATACACAGAACTGCAGCATTCATTCATATAAAGGAGTCAGACTTTGCTGCTGTAAAGAGAGAAACTGATTGCAGAACTAGGAAAGGCATATGGTTTTCTCATGCTGCAACCCAAGGCAGCAGGGCCATTTCAGCACTGAGCTTATTTTTTTCCTAATTATTATTGCTACTTTAAAAAACATTAAAATATTCTTAGGGATATAGAAAAATCAAGATACCAAAATGAAAGAAATGATAGAAAAATGCACGTCACTTAATGCAGTTCACTTTTACAGTAGGAAGAGCTTAAACCACTGAAAATTATTTTTTCTCATTTCTGAAATTTTAGTATAAATTTCTCATTTCATTTCAATCATGACCTTGACTGAATGCCCCAAAAGTACCATATAGATGGATTACCAGGAACCCGATTTCAATGCTGGTAACCCAAAAACAATTTAAGAGTGGATTTGAATACATGGAGCATCCATTTCTCTTACATTTGGAAACCCACAGTTTGTTTACAGATCTGAGGCTAGAGGTATGAATTTCATGTCAAAAGAACTGAGTTTAGGCAGCACTGAAGCTCTGAAGGTCGGATTTAAAACATGCTCATGATATAATCAGAGATACATTGTTAGTGCTACTTGTTTTAACCAGTTCATGAATTTAGCCTTCCCAACAGCAATAGCAAGTACATTTCTATACTGCATATCAGTGGACATAAGCACTCCCTAAGCCAGGGGTAGGCAACCTGAGGCCCGCAGACCGGATGCGGCCCAGCAAGGCCTTGGGACCGGCCCCAGCCCAATCCTGCCGCCGATTGCAGCCGGGGCTTTTGGGGGGCAATTGTCTATAGAAGCCTCAGAAACATGCATTTATATTAACATTTTTAAAAAAATCAGCAGATTTTTTCGCATGTCCTCCATTTTTTTTAAAAAAGTGTCTTCCATTTGAAAATTTTGTCCTACATTTGTTCTGGTTTATTTATATATTTGTTTTTTTTAAATTTTTTTTAATTATTTATTTTTTGGCTTCGGCCCCCCAGTTGTCTGAGGGACAGCAACCCGGCCCCCGGCTCAAAACGATTGCCTACCCCTGCCCTAAGCTGTTTACAAAATGTAAGCTAATTGCCCCCAACAAGCTGGGTACTCATTTTAGCAACCTCCTTGGAAGGATGCAAGCCTGAGTCCAGCTTGAGCCCTTTTGCTGGTATTGAACTTGCAACCTTATGGTTTGTGAGTGAGTGGCTGCAGTACAGGCATTTAACCACAGCGCCACCAGGGCTTCCCAGACCATATACTTACCACATTTGAACTACAAATCCCATAATTGTATCCATTTGGCTACAGATAATGAAAGCTGTTGTCCAGCACATCTAGAAGGTACCAGGTTGGGGAAGATTGAACACCCACAAACACATGCACAGAGGACCTGCCTCTAAAACGCTCACCATCCACAGGCATACAGGGCTCATAGATAAGACGGTAGCCTTCAAGGATTCCATTGGGGAAAACTGGTGGCTCCCAGGACACATTTACGGAGGTGGTGGTGAGTTCACTGAACTTGATTGAGCCTGGGGAGCTGGGGGCTGTGAAGAGAGAAAGGAAGAAGTCAAAAGTAGGGAAGGTGTTATGTTTTCCCATGAATACTACGGCCTTCTTGCTGGAGGTAGTAGAGTTACCCATCCCTAACCTCCAAAAGGAAGGGCAACCATTGAATACTAATGGCCTTCTGCAAGGCCAGTTGAAGGCTGCTGTAAAAGAAGGAATACTGGCAGGATAGGAAGCACAGTTATGGTCTGAGCATGGCTGTGAAAGGGAAAGGACAGAAAGATATGGATTAAGAGCTTAAAAACTGCTAGATACAATGAAGGGGTGGCCTGGAGGACTGTAATCCTGATTTAACCAAGAACTCAGTGGGGCGCCACTGGACAGGGAATTTTGCTTTGCATCACATCTGTCAAAGAGGAATATTAAGGCCAAAGCATAATATTAAAAGAGAAAAAAAGAGAACATTCTGACTCCAAGACCTGAGGATGAAGGCAAGTAAAAGACTGTACTTGTGTGCCAAACACATGGCCAAAAGGAATTTTAACAACAACCCTCCCACAGAAAAGACTGAGAGTAGTACACTATAAAGGTGTGAGCAACTAGATGTGATCAGGTTATTCCCCCCCCCAACACCATTGTTTTTCCTGTGCAGCTAAATGGATTTCACATGGTGTCTTAATTTAGGGTCTGAAGGCTTCTCCCTGAGTGCTAAGGGATCCACAGGGGCTATAAGAAGCCATATAGTCTAAAGCAGACAGGATCTCTGTATCTCGGGGAATAATTACCCACACCTCTTGGGATCTAAGAACCAATGTGGCATAATGATTTGAGTGTTGGATTACGTCACTGGAGGACAGGGTTCAATTCCCAGCTCAGTCATGAAACCCACTGGGTGACCTTGGGCATGTCACATGCTCTCAGCCTCAGAGGAAGGCAATGGGAAAACCTCTTTTGAACAAATATTGCCAAGAAAACACCATGATAGATTTGCCTTAGGGTCGTAACAAATCGGAAATGACTTGAAGGCACACCACAACAACAACAACCTTGGTATTTAAGACGTTTATCACACGGAGACAATTGGAAGTGTAAATGGGGTTTATCCCATGAAAATTGTGCATTTGTGATTAAGATTTTCACATGACATTGTGAATAAAGTACCATTATCTTGGGAATATCCTGCGAAAATCGCATAATTCTGATAAAGTTTTTCACACGATGTTGTGATCAAAATCAATTAAAGCACCATTAACTTGGGAATAATCAGGCAATAAATAGCAACAAACCATTTATGGGATTTTCCAGTGAATGATTTGTTGTTGCGTATTGCCTGGTTATTCCCTCGTTATTCCCAGGATAACGACTGCTGTGTGTGAAAATCTTAATTGCAATTTAATAGTAATTGCATGATTTTCACGGGCTAAACTCCATTTAAACTTTTCCTCCATATGATAAACTCCTAAGAATGGTGTCTGGCTGAAGATTCAGCTTCCACATGGTGGCAACAGTGGGAAGATGAGAAGAAAGGTCAGAACCTTTTCCATGTCCAGTGATTTCTGCTGCAAATTTCCCACAGCCCACCCCTAGAAGAATCTAACTTTATGCTCTGCTGCTTTGGACTTGAGGTGGAAGTAGGGCTGCCATTTCACGGTGGTGGGCAGGACTTTCCCGCCCCCTGGGGGGCGTGCCCGGTCCCATCCCGCCCCCACCCCCATTCCCGGGTGGCTGCCCAACTCTGAGCTCCCAGGGCTGCTGCCTGCCTTCTACAGAGTGCTGCCTGTGCAGCTTGTCTGGAGCAGCAGCAGGAACGACTGAAACCAGCAGGGGCGGGGTCTGCGCAACTGCCCTGCTCTATTCGGCCAGCCCTCTGCTTCCTTATTTGGGCTACTCCAACATCCAAGCAGGGGGAATTGCACTCAGGTGAGCGTTCCACTCTTTCTCTTTTCCCTCCTTCTCTTCTATATGTTCCGTTTTTTTTTCTCTCCTCCTCTTCCCCTCCTCTTCCCTCCTCTCTTTTCTTCCTTTCTTCCCCCTCCTCATCTTCTTTTTCTCTTTCTTCCTCTCTCTAAGCCCCCCTTCTCTCTTTCTCGGGTCCAGGGCTTCTCAAGGCTTGCCCCCATAGAAAAGAAAAAAGGCTTTGGATCTGTCCACAAAATCCTCCTAAGTGAGACATACCTGGGAAAAAGAGGGGTGGGGGGTTTGGGGGGGGTTGGAGGGGGCAAGGAAAAGGAGGAAGGGGGGAATTGCTAAGAAGGCTTGGGAGTGGGAAATGCAGCTTTCAATGGCACAAGGGACTGCCTGTGATCTTGCAAATGCTATGGCTGCTTGGGAGTGGGAAATGTAGTTTTCAAAGGCACAAAGGACTGCCTGTGATTTTTGCAAATGCTATGCCTGCTTGGAAGTGGGAAATGTTCTTGTAGAATGGGGGGGGGGGGTGTTTGGCCAGAAAGAGAAGTACATTTCAGCCTTCTGTCTAGGAATAATGCCAAAATGTCCTCCATTTTGAGCATGCCTAAGAAACCTGCATTTATATTAACATTTAAAAAAAATTATCAATTTTTTCAAGTGTCCTCCATTTTTTAAAAAACGTCTCCTACATTTGAAAATGTGGCCCTACATTTGTCCTGCATTTGTCCCGGTTTGGAGGTCCTGCCTTATGGCAACCCTAGGTCGAAGCAGGTGACTGGTGGCTCCCTGGAGGTGATGGAAGCAAAAGAATGCATGCCTGGCAGCCACAGCTTACCATCACCTTTGCTACTGAATTTTATAAGAAGGACTTGAACACTTGCATTTTCTGTATCTGCACTGGGCCCTGGCACCAAACCTCTGTGAAAAATACTCTAACAGTATTTTTCACATTGGTAAGCCATGGAGGAAAAGTAAGCCAATGACAGGAAGGAAACTTAGACTCCTAATTTTTAGGGAAACATTCAATGATTTTTAAACTGTGCTCACAATTTTTGTCTGCCTGAGGGTTACAAACTAGCTCTTAAAGAAAAGGCATGCCTATTATTTAGTTATAATTGTACACAGGTGGAGATGGACTGAGGCTGTTGTTTCACCTTCCATGATCCCATGCTATGCTCCTGGTTTCCTAGACAACGAAGGCACTTCAAATGCCTGGTTTATCTTAAAAAGCAGTTATTGATGTTATTACTGGCAAGACTGTGACACTGGTATGAAATAATAAGTGGAATCAGCAACCTACTGTGATGCCAGTTGAGAGAGCAGGACAGAAAATCACACACACACACACACACACACACACACAAAACTGTAAAGGTTTTAACCTGATTGCACAGTGTTGCACAGAAACATCGCTACAGTTCATCATCTCCAGGTTGAGACTTGCATGAGTTTAACAAAATTTGAGTCCTGCTGTATGTCTAAAAATGCAGCAAAATGACAATAAGTCCTGCTCCCTCCCATGAGTGACCGCACTGGGTGACACCAACCCTAAGGACACCACTGTTGGGGCCACATGTAGTCTATCGGTCCTACTTTCCCCACTTTGTGTTAATTACTCTAGATACAGTATCTTACATTAGTAAACCAAGGTCCAAAATACACTGCAGAAATAATCCAGTTTGAGACTGTTTTAACTATCCTGGCTCAGTGTTAGGGAAATTCTGGGAATTGTAGTTTATTGTGGCACCAGAGCTCTCTGACAGAGAATGCTAAATCTCACAAAAGTACAGCTCCCAGAATTCTCTAGCATACAGCCAGGGCAAGTAAAGCGGGCTCAGACTGGATTATTTCTGCAGTGTGTTTTGGATCCAAGTCACAGTGTTGATGGGAAGAGAAGAACTCCCATGAACATTATCCAATTAACAGGGAAACTAATAATAATAATAATAATAATAATGGTGGTGATGATGATGATGATGATGTTGTTTGAAATCTATCCCGTCTTCTACCCACTCTGTTAGCTGGAAGGATCCGAGGGTCATTCCAACCATACCACAGACCCTTACCTTGCTCTTATGCAATGCCAGATCAGTAAAGAAAAAATCCCATGTCATCCATGATTTGTTAGAAGAAGAGAACACCGACCTGGCCTGCTTTACCGAAACCTGGCTGGGAGAGGACAGCAGCGTAACCTGGGCTAAGACTCTCCCTGCCGGGTATGCAGTTCAGCAGCAGGTTAGGGAAAGTGGGCAAGGGGGGGGTGGCCTTGGTCTACATCACTTTGACCAGGAGACTTGGCCGGAAGACAATTACATTGAGTGTGTTTACCCAACCCTGAAGGCTAGGGACAGTCTGGGGATTCTGTTGGTTTACTGTCTACCCCATAATCCAGGGGTAGGCAAGCTTTTTGAGCCGGGGGCCGGATTGCTGTCCCTCAGACAACTGGGGGGCCGAAGCCAATAATTAAATAATTAAATAATTTTTTTAAAAAAATTAATTAAATAAATAAACTGGGAAAAATATAGGATAAAATTTTCAAATGGAGGACACTTTTTTCTAAAAAAAATGGAGGACACGCAAAAAAATTGCTGATTTTTAAAAAAATGTTAATATAAATGCATGTTTTGGAGGCTTCTATAGACAATTGTCCCCCTTGCCCGCTGCTTGCCCCCCCGTGCCCGCCTCCTCCTGATAGGCCAAAGGCCCCACGTCCTCATGTGAGAGGCCAAAGGCTCCGGCGGCAATCGGCGGCAGGACCGGGCGGGGGCCGGTCCCAAGGCCTTGCCGGGCCGCATCTGGCCCGCGGGCCGCAGGTTGCCTACCCCTGCCATAATCTAACAGATTCCCTGGCTGAGCTGACACAGCTGGTCTCGGAGCTGGTGCTGGAGTCCCCCAGACTTCTTGCCTTGGGGGACTTCAACATCCCCTTCGAGGCTGGCTCATTAGATCTTACAGGGGCAGCTCAGGAGTTCATGACTTCCATAGCAGCCATGGGTCTGTCCCAATTAGTCTTGGGTCCGACACATTGTGCAGGTAACACACTCAATGTGGTCTTCTGTACGGAACAGGAAAGCCCGTGGGCAGAGGTTATCAACATCACTGCCCTATCATGGACGGACCATTTCCTGGTTAAGATTGGCCTAAAAGCCACTACCCACACCCCCCTTGGGAGTGAAGGATCCATTAAGCTGATCCGCCCTCAAAGGCTAATGGAACCTAAAAGGTTCCAGGAAGCCCTAGAGGGTTTTATGGTTGGAAATGATGGCGATTCTGCTGACGCCCAGGTTGATACCTGGGATAAAGACCTAACCAGGGCTATAGACAGTATCGCTCCCGAGCGTCCTCTCCAGCTCGCTTCAAATAAAAAACCATGGTACACTCAAGATCTTCAGAAAATGAAGCGAGCCATGCGACGACTAGAGTGCCGCTGGCGGAAACACCAACGCTTATCTGACAAGATGCTCCTAGGAAACCTTTTAGTTTCCTATGGAGCAGCAATCGATGCAGCAAAGAACTTGTTCTGTGCTGCATGTATTGCATCTGCAAAGTCTTGTCCAGCAGGGCTATTCAGGGTGGTTAGAGAGCTAACCCAACTGCCTCCCACCCCAAACATATTACTAGAACCAACAACGGCCTGCTGTGATGCATTCAATGACTTCTTTGCCGATAAGATCTCTCAGATAAGGGACGATCTGGATGTCGGCATTACAACAGAGACTATGAGAGACGTATCCAGTGACTCTGTGGACTGTGTTAGACTGGATTGTTTTGAGCTTGTGAGTACCGATGAAGTGGACAAGCTCCTTGGACGTGTAAGGAAGACGACTTGCACTCTTGATCCCTGCCCGTCTTGGCTGACCGTTCAGGGGGGGGGGATGTTGTAACATCACTGCTTCAGACTATAATAAATGCATCCCTTAGAGAGGGGAAGTTTCCATCAGCACTTAAACATGCAGTGGTTAAGCCACTCTTAAAGAAACCCTCTCTAGACCCCCTGATAAGGAATAACTATAAGCCAGTCTCTTTATTACCATTTTTGGGCAAGGTGATCGAGAGGGCAGTCGCCTTCCAACTCCAGGCTGTCTTGTTTGAAGCCGATTTGAACCCATTTCAAACTGGCTTTAGGGCGGGATACGGATTTGAGACTGCCATGGTCGCCCTAGTTGATGATCTCCGTCTGGGCATCGACAGGGGAAGTATGACCCTGTTGGTGCTCTTGGACATTTCAGCGGCATTCGATACCATTCACCATGGTATCCTTCTGGAACGCCTGAGGGGGTTAGGTATTGGGGGCACTGCACTCCAGTGGTTCCGTTCCTACCTCTCGGGCAGATTCCAGATGGTGATGCTGGGGGACAGTTGTTCTCGTAAAAGAGAACATCTGGCATCCTTCAGGGCGCCATTCTGTCCCCCATGCTTTTTAACCTTTACATGAAGCCGCTGGGAGAGATCATCTGGAGACATGGGGCCCGGTGTAATCAATATGCCGATGACACTCAAATCCACTTCTCTGTGTCTCCGACTGTTGCAGTGACTAAGGATGGCATCTCTCCTCTGAATGCCTGCCTTGAGTCAGTAATGGGCTGGATGAGGGAAAACAAACTCAAGCTGAATCCAGAGAAAATGGAGGTGCTTGTGATAGGTGTCCCTGGTCTGGGGAAGGAGATTTCCTAACCCATCCTTGACGGGGTCACACTTCCCCTGAAGAATGAAGTTCGCAGTTTGGGAGTACTCCTGGACTCGTCTCTACAGTTGACACTAGGAGGGGCATCCTAGTTGTTCCAGGATCTGCCACAGACCTTTTCTACTCACAGTGTCGAAGGCTTTGGTGAGGTCGACAAATGTTACATAGAGCCCTTTGTTCTGCTCTCTATGGCGGGTTACACACCACCATTTAGTACGCGCTCCGCGCGTCCTAGGATTAGGAAGGGGCGTGCTAGGGTTAGGAAAGTTCTTACCTTCCTAACCGCCCCTTTCCCTAGGATGCGCGGAGCGCATAGTAAATGGCAGCGCCCGTCCACATGGGCGCTGCCATATTTACGTCTTGGATGCCCAGTGTCCAGAAGTGGCATGGCGGAAGTGATGCCGCGAGTGCGCGCCTTTTTAGCTGCGCAGGGAAAGCCTCGCGGTCTGACCGCTGGGGCTTCTCGGTGTAGCTAATGGAGCTGGCGCCAGACCGCCCGCTTTTGGGTGGTCTGTAACGCGCTTACATTTCTCTTGCAGTTATCTAAGGGCAAATACCATATCTGTAGTGCTCCTATTAGCTCTAAAGCAACATTGGCTTTCAGGAAGAAGTTCTTCTGCAATAGCAGGAACTAATCTGTTCAGGAGTATCCTTGCAAGGATTTTTCCAGCGATGGAGAGCAATGTTAGAGCAATCGTATTTTGCTCCCTTTTTTATACAGAGTGATGATGACTGCATCTCGGAGATCTGATGGCAGTTCGCCTTTTCCCCAGCAACTGACAAGGAGCTCGTGGAGTTTAGCATGGAGTACATGACCTCCATGTTTCCAAGCTTCAGGTGGAATTCCATCAATCCCGGCAGCCTTGCCATTTTTCATCTGTTGTATGGCCTTAAGGGTTTCTTCTAAAGTGGGAGCTATGTCCAATTCATTTTTCATCGGTTGTTGTGTCATATGTTGAATAGCTGAGTCTTGGACTACTCGATTGGCACTAAAGAGGCTTTGGAAATTTCAGCCCATCGGTTCAGAATGGGAGCTTTATCTGTGATTAGTGTTTGACCATCTGTACTGTATAGGGAGCTTCGGATCTGATATGTAGGTCCAAATACTGCCCCCCCCCAAATTCCTCAAAATGATCATCCTGCTACATGAAGGCCAGCAAGGTCAAGTCAGATATGGCGACACTCTCTCAGAGCCAGGAGTACATGGTGTCAACTTCGGCTGATACACCAACTGCATCCCTACCTGGCTCAGGGGGACTTTGAAACAGTAGTACATGCACTGGTAATCTCTCGTTTAGATTTCTGTAACGCGCTCTACATGGGGCTACCTTTGTACCAAGTTTGGAAGCTCCAATTGATTCAGAATGCTGCAGCCACACTGATCACCAAGACACCGAGGTCAGAGCACATTACACCGGTGTTGAAATCTCTACATTGGTTGCCAATTAGCTTCCGGGCGCAATACAAAGTGTCAGTTATTACCTATAAAGCCCTACATGGCCTGGGCCCGAGTTACTTAAGGGAACGCCTCTCCCTACATAATCTGCCCCGCACTCTCAGGACATCTGGCACAAAAATATTAGAACACCCCCAAAACAGGTTGAAAACCACCTCTTGTAAAATGTTTTCTGCGATGGCCCCTAAACTTTGGAACAACTTACTGGAAGAGGTCCGTCTTATACCTTCTTTGGAAGCCTTCAAGAGGGCACTGAAGACGGATCTCTTCCGGCGGGCCTATCCAATGGATCTCCTCTAATCTGATTTTGAACATCTGAATATGATGACTCGATTCTTACGACTGTGAGCGATACTGTAACATCTCTTTCCCTTTTTATTTTTGATTGATGTATTTTGTATGTATTTTATGATGTTTTTACTGTTGTAATTCCGCTTCGATCTGCAGAGAGAAGCGGGAGATATAAATAAAAATTATTATTATTATTATTATTATTATTATTATTATTATTATTATTATTATTATTATCATCATCATTATTAACAACAATAATAATATTTATTTATATTCCACTTAATCTCTAGGAATCCAAGCAGATTACAAAAGTAAAGCAAAATACAGTTAAAAGAGAATACATTAAAAATCCCAAGATCCCCAACTCTCCTCTGAAATTGCAAATTTTAGAGCATGAATGGGCTACAATCTCCATTCTATGATATCCACCAAACAAAGTGGTTTCTGATCAGTCTCTTGTACTTGTTTCTTCTTCTTTTAAAATATAAAAACAGTGGCAGGGAGGAAATTCATCACAGTTGGTTATAGCGCTGTGGACAGAACTATTTAACTGTTTCCAAGCCATATTTCCAGTCTAAACCACACCTCCAAAACTGTTCTTTATCCCACAGGGAAAATGTACAGATACTTGTAAAAACTGAAGTATCTGTATGTGTTCTCTCAAGGGACAAGTAGCAACTCATCTAGCTTGGCCCTTATTCTCACATTTAGGAATGTTTTCCTCACTTGAAAGGTAAAGCTAGTTTGATTTAGCCATTACCTCAACTTCTCTACAGAGCAGCCACAAAAGTCAAGGGGGGTGGGGAGGAAATGGGGTGGTTTAAATTCAGATCAAGCCAGGCTCAAATATGCTCACCGAAAAGAAATGGGATGGTTTTTGGTTTATCTGAAAAGAAGTGAGATGGTTTTCCCCTGCACTTTAACAATGCCAATGGACCTCAGAGGTCTATTAGGAAGGAAACCAAGATTGAAGGATCTTTGGCGTTCAATGCCACGTTGCATATTACATTTATTTTCACAGAAATCACCTTCTGGCAGGTGTATTTGGAGCAAAAGTAAGACTTATTTTGTGTTTTGTAGGAACTAAACACACGGGTGGTGAGATGCTGCCCCTTTTTGCCCTGAATAGAGGCTCTAGAGGGAACCAAAAAAAAAAAAAAAAAGCCCTGAAAAGGGGCTTCTTTTTGCTTCCTGGAAGTGGCGCCATAGGCTGTTGTGGTTTGGGCGCTACACCTGGCATGCACCATCATGGTGCGCGCCAATATGGTGCCCAGGCGGCGCAGTAAGGGTTTTGAGTGTGCGGATGCTCAGCCCTTACAGCGCGTACAGGCCGACACAAAGTGCTGGTCTGTACAGCTTTGTAGTCTTCAGTTGTTTTCAGTTTCCTCCAGCAGGCTTATGATCAGGTTTGGAACAATGAATGTATGTAGTGAAAGCATCCTGCAGAAAGTCTTCTAGATCACCCCATGGCATTTTACTGTATGAAGAAACAGAGCAACAAATGGTTTCCCTCACTCACCCAAAACTCAATGTACGTATAGTACTTAAACCTAGTCAAGTTATTTTGGCCTGTAAGGCAGAAAAGTGCCACCAGCACTTTCTGTCTCAGTAAAAATGCAGGAAGAATACATTCAGTAACTATCAGTTTGCTGTTCTTTCACAACATCCACAATCTGCTTCTAGGGCAATCACTTCACTCTGCCTAATAGTAGAGTTGGTTCTATCAGAAAATCAGGTTTGTCATATTGTTATCTGCAATAAGGAAATGGCTCAGTGTAAATATGAATGGACATTACAGATTAGCAAGCTACAGCCATGTTATTGGGAAGTAAATATATCAAAATAGGCCAGGCATCCTGTTAAATTCAACTGGTCTCTATCTGGATTAGCTTTCTTTCTTTCTTTCTTTCTTTCTTTCTTATTAACTAAACACACAAACAAATAAATATTAGACTTTATGTGATAATGGCAATTCTTAGGATTTCTAAGATGTCTTTAAAAAAGCAATGGGCCTACAGTAGCACATTATGCAATGAAAATTATTTGCAAATGGACAGCATCTTTAACCTCCCTCCTCAACACTACTAACAAAGAAGACATTGTGTCAAGGCTTGACACAGATTGATGTTTTCTTTGTGGTGTGAGTGTGTATGAGTCCATTGAAAACTTGTGCCTTGAATCTTCTGAGTTGCAGTTTTAGAGCTGAGCAGGGGGCCTGAAAAGAGGGGAAATGGCATAAAACATCCTAAATGGCTCTGGCCAAAATCCTTGCTGTGAGTCTTCTCAGGCTGTGCCAAGAATAACCACAAATATCCAAGGAGAGGGAAGCCAGTAAGGCAGAGCCTGAATGCAGAACCGGCTTCCTCTCTACACAGCAGGGCACTAAAGATACAGGTTCTAAACCTCAGCAGTGTCCTTGGCTTCAAGAAGGATTCACCACCCGTCAGAGTAATTGGCGGTAGACATGGCTAATAAGCCTCTCCTTATTTCCTTTCTTCTTGGGCTTTGATCTCCAAATATGTAACTTGCAGATGCTTTGAAGCACATGGATGGAAGAAAGGGGAGGGGAGCAGGTGGTGAAAAGGAACAAAGGAAATGTCTGTGGAGAACAGAGCACAGAGCCTCAGACTACAGAGGCACATGTGTATTTTGCCCGGCATCAAATGTGGCCTGAGGTCACCAAGTCAGTTGTTCTACTGGATCTCAGCCTGGTACTTGATCAGTTAGGAATGCACACTCAGCAGCACACTCCAGCTCAGTGGTCAGGATTCAAGTCAGCAAGGTTCCCAAGCAACACTGCTTGAGACTGGAGCACAGGGGAAGTGGGCCTAAGGATGCAAGGTACAACTCAGTTGAGATAGTGGCAGAGTCATGTTGGTTTGTTGTGGGATGCAAATACCAAATTAAGAGGAGCAGGATAGCATTGGAACCCCCAAAAGTTACTTTTTTCCAACTACAGAATCCCAGTGGACATACTGGCTGGGAGGTCCTGGGAATAATGGTCCAATTCCCCCCCCCCCCAGCTCCTTAAGGCATAAATTGAGAGGATGGGGAAGGGGACACAGGGCTGAATTACTAGTGCTGACTGTTGCTTTGCCAAAGAAGATCCTTCTAGATCCACATATGAAAACATTTGGGTCCAAAGGAGAAAACAAAAGTCCAGGCGTTGTCTATGGTTTGTTGGGATCATACCCTCTTGGTCTTGCTGGATTTTTTTTTAACATCATTAAGTTTTGAAGAAAGAATAGATTTTATTGGTTGTTACTGAATTGACGTTGTAAGGAGACAGCAGAGAGGGGATGCAGGCTAGTATCACTAGATGGTATTAGATCATTTTAATAATTTATACTTGATACAACAATATTTGAGTGCCTTTCTCTCCACTCTCTATGACCCATTCCTGTTTAATTGCTATTCCATGAAAGAAAAGATCTCCTTCACTTGAATACCCAGTGAAAGCCAAGTGGCTGATGGATCACCTTTCCCTACCTGCTTGCTGGGTCCTGGCCTTGATAGGTGGACTGCGGGGCCCATCACCCGCAGCATTGAAGGCCAGGATGCTGACAAGATAGGCAGTGTAGCCAGTAAGATTCTTTAGTTTGACACTATTCTCTGGTAGGAAGAGAGTTTTCACTTTTTCGGTTTCATTCTGCCGCTGGGCCTCCCAGAAATAGATCTGTGGGGTGGGGAAAATGGAGTGAGAACAGCGGTCACAGTGGAGGAAAGGCAAATAGGAAAAGAAAAGGTTGAGAATGGCATAATAATACAGCTGCCCCCCCACATTTGCAGCTTTAACCTTTGTGGATTTTATTATTCAAGGATTATTTGCTGCCGCCGCCATTATTGTCATAAGTGATTTTTAACAGGGGCTGGAAGCCTCACAAAACTGAGAAAACAAGTCCCTATTAAAAATGGCATAGGGTATTAGTGGAGGCAGTAGCAAGCTTCACCAGCCATCTGGTTCAGCCTTGCGAAGGAATCGCACTGCCTTGAAAGCATTCATGGTGGGTTGAATCCACTTATCGTACTTTTTGTGCATGTGTTAAATATGGTTTGAGTTGCCTACAGTTATTTGTGGTTTCCCCACTTTAGTGGGGATCCTATGCCCCTAACACCAGCAAATACGAATGGCTGATGGTACTCGCTTCACTCTTTGTGCTCATTAGGTGGTGCCTGAGGTGCTGCTCTTCCAAGATACAGAGCAGTAATGGTTTTTCAAATTAATATTCCCTTACCAGTCTATATATGATTTCACAGCTTTGATTTAACATACTGAAAGCAAATTTCTGGCCCATAATGCATTGTAATTTTTAACAATTATTTTACTACACTGACTAAAACTGCCCCATCGATTAAATAATAAACACACTAATCAAAGCTTTCAGATCTAAGAGTCGAACAGGATAACACTTAAGAAATGTATCAGGAATCAGGTATCACAGTATCTCTTTCTTCATTAAAAGCAGTGGTTTGGGCAGCAATTTGGACTGGGAGTTTGACTCAGCTCTTGTCCCCAGACTGAAATCACATGCCCCTTAAACTGCTAAATGTTAAATACGAACTGTGAAAAGAAAGAAATACAGACAACTTTCTTATACCAGTTTCCCTCCACTTCCTTTCCAAGACAATACTTTGGCAAGAGTTTTAAGTTGGGGAAATGATCCTGTAAGAAAATGTTAAGCTTTCTTGTTGGCATTTACTTTTAACAAAAAGAGGGGGGAAATGGAAACATCTAACTTACATAAAGAGGGGGACTGATTTTGCATGCATATTTCCCCCTTGTTTCTGCCTGTCTCTGGGCAGTGATGGAAGAAACCAAGTTGTGTGGATTCCTCCTCTTACCAACCCTGAGAAAGTTTGTCAACATGAGCTTTTCTGAGTAATGCAGGAGGAAGAGAGAACAGGAGGACACTAAATATGAGGATGAAGCAGTGGCAATGCTGTATCTCTTATACATATTTTGAATTGATGGCCACCACTGTGTTCTGAGAATTTCTGTACTGGCCTGTGAAAACATGTTCCTAATCGAAATGAGATGAACTGAGTACCTTAAAAGGTAACTTTTTTCTCTGAGGCTCTCAATGGGGAGGCAAGTTCTTTCTATTTCAGAGGAAGGTGCAGATTAGGATGTATTCCTCCCTGAACTAGGCAAGACAGTACAAGCAAATTATTTTTGCTGCTAGAGCATTGGGATGAAGAGGGTGACCCCCCCCCCAAAAAAAAAACACAACTTGTAGTTCTGAAGTCATTCTTGAGCAATATCCAAACCTCCACAGAGAAGCTGGACCATCCTGTGAAGCCATAAAGTCAAGGCGCCAAAAGGATGGCAACAAACAGGCTCCATGACAACACTTTTCAGCACCCTTGCAGTTTCCTAGGAAACAAGAAAGCAGCTTTCCAAAACTCCTGTCCCAATGACTTATAAAATGCCCCACTGATCACTTGCTGAGGTGTATGAAGCCAAGATGAAGAGTGGCTCTGTAGGGATACACAAAAGATTAGTTCCATCTCCACTGTGCCATGGCTGAGTGTAGTGTCAATTGCTACAAGTCAGGGGACATACTGATATGGGTTTTTAACATAATTCAAGGGAAGACTATGCTGGATTAGCATGAAACATGAAACATATCAGCTGAGCACGACAAGCACATTTAAAATGCTTGTGTGCATGTACGTGTGTGCTTGTTTGTCTGTGCCTGTGTGCATCTGTCACACAATCTAATTCAATATTACTATGAAACTCAGTAGAAAATTCAGTTACCTTCCTTTTCATTTAGGTTCACAATGAATCCCATTGTGGGAGAAAGGCAGGATATAAATCCTTGAAATAAATAAATAGGTTGGTGGGGAATTTAACTATTATATTTATGTTTATTTTCCATTTAAATTTAAATTAAATACTGTACTGAAAGCCTTATTTCATTGAAAATGAAAAAAGGCACCCATTATTTTATAGCCACCCCGCTCCACACCCTTGCTCCTATTCTGAACTTGAGAGAGAAGGATAATGGTGTGTAAACTGTGCCATGTTTGTGTTCTTGCCAGAAGATTTGCCATGCTGTATCTGGAGCAACTGCAAACTAGTTGCCCAATTGGAGGAAAAGGTGCAGCAGCTTGAGGCCCATGTATTTATACTTCAACTTATCAGGGAGAGTGAAGGTTTTATTAAGAAAAGGTGGAGCGGGGTCTTCTGGAATGACAAGAAATGGGGTATGCCTCCAGAGAGGGTAACAATTCTCCATCCCAGTAGGAAGTTCCTTGAAGGAATGTGATATACAGAAGTGGAACTATCAAGAACCATGCTTCAAGCCTGGAGCTAAGCAACTGCTTCCAAACTCTCCCCTGAATAGGGGATTAAGAGCCACAGGAAGAGGGAAAAGAGCCCCACGCCTCTCAAGATAGAGAGGCATCCTTGGAGGGTACTATGGATGGAAGAACTATTGTCAGTTCCCAGAAGAAGAAAAGACATGTAGTAGTAGTAGGTGATTCTTTGTTGTGAGGAACAGAAGCAGTGGTGTCTAGGCCTGATATGATGTCTCGAGACCTATGCTTTCTCCTGGGGGTGAAGATCCAGGATGTAACAGGGAGAATGTCAAGCCCATCGATCATTACCCTTCCTTCTGATCCATGCTGGAATCAATGATACAGCAACTAGTGATATTGCAAGAGACTAGACTTGAGACCCTTGGGAGGCAGCTAAAGGCGCTTGGGCACAGGTTATTTTTTCATCTCTCCTTCCTCTTGAAAGACAAAGCCCAGGAGGAGGGTAAGGAATACAAGAAGTGAACAATTGGCTTGGTAGATGGTGCTGTTAAAGATTTGGGTTCTTGTAACATGCTCTCTATTTTTATGAAGAGGGACTTCTGGCAGGAGAAGGATTGCATTTGACAGCCATTCAATGATGCGGGGGGATTGGACCAATAGTACTAGAACCCAAGAGGGGACAGAAAAAAACAACTATAACGAATCAGAATGGGCAGAATGACTAATGGTCTTAGATGTCTCTGTACTAATGCACAGAGCATGGGAAATAAACAAGATGAACTTGAACTTTTAATACTTATTATTTTATATGCATAATTGAAACCTGGTGAGATAAATCTCATGATAGGAGCAGATAGAAGAATATAACCTATTCCAAAGAAATAGACCAAACAGGAAAGGCAGAACAGTAGTATTGTATATCAAGAATGTGTACACATGTGAGGAGATCCATGACTTAGAGCATGGAAATAGCTTGAGAGCCTTTTGGTAAATATTCAAGGGGAAAGAAACAACATCTACTATAGGTCCCCCAGCCAGACTGAAAGTTTGGATGTCACCTTCCTATGA
Source organism: Sceloporus undulatus (assembly GCF_019175285.1). Lineage (NCBI taxonomy): Eukaryota > Metazoa > Chordata > Lepidosauria > Squamata > Phrynosomatidae > Sceloporus > Sceloporus undulatus. The sequence continues at coordinate 150,719,559 of NC_056523.1, read as the reverse complement.
CCAGTTAACAAATACAGTGGGCCTTTGCTTTACGTGGGGAATCCCCTGCCTAAAGCAAAAAGCATAAGCTTGAGCCCCATTATATCCATGGGGCTCGTGCTTGCCGCGCAGCAATGCGTGTGTGTGGGGCACTTGCCCATTTCCCAGGCGGCTTCAGCATATGCTGAAAGCCACCTATAAGGAGGCCGTGTATGGCGCGAGCTCACTGTATTCTAAAAGAAGAGATAAAGTAGTAATGACAGCTACCCTGATAGTTGTTGGAAGTCACACTCAGCTAAGAGTATAAGGTCCAACAAAAGATTTTCGTTGAAGATTAGGAGCCTCAGTGTCCAGGGCAGAACACAGGGAGGCTACTCGGTAAGTGGTTTCAGTCTTGTGACCTCAATTTTTAAATTACATAAATTTAGGATTAATAAAAGGAAAGAAGTAGTTTTGTCTAAATCCAAAACAGCCAGACTTAGGGTAAAGAACCAGCAAAATAAGTTTTCTCTTTAGAACTATATCTCATTTAATTCATTACTAGTCTAGTTAATAACTTAATTCTGGAAAAGGTTGATGCTGAAATTCCAACTTAAGTCAATCACTTCAGTTTAAAAAGAATTTTAATTACATTTCCTTTTTTATTTGATTTCTCTCCCCAATTTAATTGATTTTAAGAGTCAGTTACTGTCTCTGTTTTGCATACGCCTATAAACATCTTAGAAACAGTTCTCCAGGAACAAATGTATGTATCCCTGAGAACGTACAAAACCACAGCACCCTATTTGAGGTTCAACAGCATCACTTGCTGGTAAAGTGTGAAACTACATCTTTTTTTCCAGGAACAAAGGTGGCTATTGTTTAGCCAGGTTGCTGCAGCCGAAATCCTCTGGTCATCCTATTGTAAATACTTTTAAAGATAGTGTACATCTTTAGTGCCTGGATGCAGCCCTGCAGCCTATCAGTGGCCAGGGAGGAGCAGAGATGTATCAGGGAGCTTCTAGCTGTCCCAGCATACTTGGGGAAGAACCAGCCCCCCAATAGCAACATAAGAGTGCTGGCAGAGATCTATAGGCCAGCTGGATCTTGTCCTTGGTCCTCTTCTATAGATGAACCCAACCAGACTATCCTTGTCTTTAAAAGGGGGGGAGGATGGAATGGTTGCTAAACAACTGTAAGCTATTTGCATCTGGAGAGGTAGCCGTTAAAGGAAAAATAATCAAGACTGTTGTAGCTCTTTAATGACCCACTCATTTATTTACTAGTGTCAGGGTATTCGATTTATCACCATCTGTTAAAGCTCATGTCATAATAAATTTGTTTGCCAGGTGTCACAAGGCACTCTAGTGTAAGGTACCTCTAGACCAGTGGTTGTTGTGGTGAACCCCAACCATAAAATTATTTTCGTTTCTACTTCATAACTGTACTTTTGCTACTGTTTTCCAACGGTCTTAGGTGACCCCTGTGAAAGGGTCATTCGACCTCCAAAGGGGTTGTGACCCACAGGTTGAGAACCACTGCTCTAGACCATCTAGACTGAGACTATGCACTGGGACAAAATTTATGTTACCACAGGAGCAGGCAACCTGCATTCTCCGTATGCTAGATTTCCATCAGTTCAAGCCACCATGCTCATTGCTCAGGAATGATGGGACCTTTAACAGAATAACACCTGGAGAGCCACAGGCTTCTTACCCTGCATGACAACAAATATTCCTCAGATTATCCTGAATAGCCATAAAGAACACTGTGACTTGGCTCACAAGTTCAAGTTGGAACATTTCCCCAAGGTGAGGAGTGAGCCCACTTTTCTTCATAGACTAAATTCCTTCTTTGCCTCCATCCCCATTGCTTTCTACCTTGTAGCCTTGGACATCTCCATTCTGTGCCTCAGGAGGTGGAGGCTCCCATGTGATGTCAAGCTGGATGGCTGTAGCACTTTGGATGGCAACATTTTGTGGTGCAGCTGTGGGAACTGAGGGAGAACAGAGGGAATAACAGTGAGACAACAGAAGCTGGAGAAGATGACATTCTCACAATCCCATGGAGAGACAGGAGATGTGTTGTTCTGAACTGAATATTTATCCTTAAATATGACCTGTAAAGTCCCTGACTTTGGTCATGGCCATGTACGTCTTGGGATCCAGGCCAACACACCTGCTGTTGGCAGTTGCCTCTTTTGTGGATTTCCTGGGTAGGATTAGTAGCTAACAGGAATAAAACTTGCTCTAAAGCTGCAAGTAATACAGTCTCCACTATCTCAATCAATGGAAGAAACTGAAGCCTAGGTTATAGCCTTGAGCTAGAACAGGGCAGGTCTGAGGATCTACAACAACATGAACAACTGAATAGAAGGTGGCTCAGCTTACCAGCCTCCCCAACAAACACCTCCTGTGGTGAACTGGTGGGTCCCTCACCCACAGCATTGTAGACACTCATTCGAATCTCATAGCGGCGATGCTTGTTTAGATCTATAGAAAAGGTGAGAAATGGAGAAAGACAAATATCACCAGGGAAGCAGAGGCTACCTTTTAATTCCCAGGCAGCCTCAGGATAGCAGGGCACAAGTTCTGTCTTTCATGCTTTCATCCCCCCCTCCCTTTCACTTGCTCTCTACCTAACACCCCTTAACAGTGGCAATGACAATGACTATTCTCTCGGGAAGATAAAGCCAGAATAATTCTCCAGAAGAAAGTGGGACAGAATGAGAGTGGTAGTTCATTGCTTGACTTTCACTATGTAAATACCTGGTATAAGTTTTTAAAAAGCATGTCACTAGCCCCAATATTGTGAACAAATGCATACCAAGATGAAGGGAATAGCTTTTCTCTAAACTGAATTTAGAAAAGGGAAATATTTCCCATCAGAGGCCAACTGGTTCCAGGTCCCACTTATTCAGAGTACACTCTGGACCTGGTTTTCTATGCTGGGTCAAATGATGGTAATTTATATTTGGAGGGAATTTTCTGCAGTTTCCTAGTCATGGACCGACCACTACCTGGGACTGGGATTTTTTTGTATGGGTCAGAAACTGATTAAGATCAGTCTCAGAAACTGGTGGATTTCAACAGATTTCTGATGATTCTTGACAATTTTTCTGCTATTGATGGCTAGGTTGGTCTTTGGAATGGGAAAATGATCTGGGCAATTGATGCAATGTATGAAGAGAGACCACAAACACAAGCAGGCACAAATGCACAGCCAATCCACACCCACTTACTGTCCAGCTCATACTGTGTGAGGGAGGCCTCTGTCAAGTTCTTCATGGCATATGTTGCTGTGGGAGGGCAGGTGGTCAAAAGGGAAAAGCAGTCAATGCAGGTTAGCCACATGAAAACAAACATCTTGACAATGCAAGCAGAATGAACAGACATCACTGATAGGAAAAAAGCAGCTAGGAGAGAAACTTACAACCACAAAAAAGAACAGTAAGGAGTCTTCAACAAAGGGCTGGGAAAAGGAACAAGTACCCAGAAAGGGAGAAATCAATCCCTTTCATTGCCAAAGGTAGACAAAGCTGGCTAGAACTAACTGTGGGCATTTAGACAGCCTAGCTATAACTTCCACAGTGGCCCACTCAGGCACCTATTAAATAAATCCACCAGTTCCACAAAGAAGGAAAGTTGCCTTTCATGAAAGCTGGCACAAAAAGGTTCACACTAGGAAGGCTGAATACTTTGACAGCCTGCTGGGAACTTTCGGCAGAAGCATAACGACATGCCTAATGAAGAATTACTTATTAGTCTTTGACTTCTTTTCGGAAGTTTGCAACACTGATTTTATTATTACAAAGAGAAGTTCTGAGTAAGCGGTCATTTTGTTCTTGTAGGGAGCATTAGAAAGACTGGGTACATTGGGTTTCACTAGTGGCTGTGCTTGGCACTAGGGTTTGTTGGCTGGAAAATTGCTTCACATGATGGCAGTAGTGTGTGTGTATGTTTTGAAAACAATGGCAAACTCTGTAAGGCTGCTGAGCATACTGGATTCTGATTTTTCCCAGTTTCTACAACCCTCACTATGCACAATAATACTCACAGGTCAGCTCTGTCCATCTTGCATTGGGATTGCCAATACTGCGTGCAGTGAAACCTCTCACCCCTTCATAAGCCAGCTCCCGATAGCGGATACGGAAGCCAAGCAGGATGCCATTGATTTTGTCCTCAGATGGAGCCTATGTCATCAGAAATGGATAATGAGACAAGGGACATGTCTACACGGGATATTTGCATAATTTTCCCTCTGCCCTTACATCACCTTCTCCACAAGAGGCAGAGCAAAAGACTGCAGACTGTCTTCACATGGGAAGGGGAGTTCAACAGTGAATACGGACCATCCCTCCCTTAATGTGAATTTTAAAAACTCACAATTTGCTCAGGATCTTCTCAGAAAAGCCAGAACACTCCAGAGTTCATACAGCATCCTGGCACTGCTGCTGGCATAAGCTACTCCCTCTGATAGGGATGCCATAATCCGGCGGACCCCGTGACAAACCCGCTTTTGGGGGCTCCCTCCCGGTCCCGGTCCGGTTTGGCCCCCAGCCCCCGGTTTGGGGCCCGCGCGGTGCCAACCCACCTTCCCCTGCCTCCCCGCGTGGCTGTGCCACCCACCTCCTCCTCCTCCTCCTCAGTTCGGAAGCGGGGGAGGGTGGCGGGGAGGTGGGGAGGGGGCTCAGGCGTGTGCAGGAGGCGCACCTCCTTCTCCTCCTCCTCCGTTCCAAGCCTCCCTTCCTTTCTCCCTCCCTCCTCCTTCCTTCTTCCTCTTCCTCTGCCTCCCAGCCCAGGCCCAAGCGGAGGAGGAGGGAGAGGTGCCTGCCTGGCTTGGCGCTCCCTGCGCACGCGCCAAGGCAGCAGGCACTGGTAGGCAGCCACCCACCACCTCCTCCGCCTGGCGCGCCTCCGCGCTGCGCACTTCCTTGGGCCCTGGAGGCAGAGGCAGAGGAGGAGGCTGAGGCGGAGGCGGCTGGCTGCCTGCCTCCTGCCTTGGCGCGTGGGCGGGGGTGGGAGCGCGGCAAGGCAGCCACCCACCTCCTCCTCCGCTTGGGCCTGGGCTGGGAGGCAGAGGAGGAGGGAGGAAGGAGGAAGGAGGGAGGAAGGAAGGAGGAAGGAGGGAGGAAAGAAGGAGGAAGGGGGAGGAAGGAAGGGAGGAGGAGGAGGGAGGAAGGAAGGAGGAAGGGGGAGGAAGGAAGGAAGGAGGGAGGAAGGAGGAAGGGGGAGGAAGGAAGGAGGGAGGAAGGACAAGGAAGAGGAGGAAGAGGATAGTGATGATGATGAAATGAGCCAGCTTCTGAGGCACGACCAATGTAAGTTGATCTGATTTTTACAAACTCATGCGCAGTGAAAAAAACCGAAAGTCCCTTGACCAAGTACACACTTCTGAGAAGTACAGTTGAATCTGAGGGCAAACCCACTTCTTGTTAAATCACCTTGACATATTCAGTATGAAACCCAAAGAGTTTGGTTATGGAATAAGCCTCTGAAATATGCAAGAGATTGCCATGTTAAGTAAAGCCATGTTCAATGCCCAAATGTGCTGTTTGGAATGAGGGGGGGGGGGTGGCAGAAAGGGAAAGTCCATTTCTGTCATCTGTGTAGGAATAATGCCCAAATGTCCTCCATTTTGATCATGCCTAAGAAACATGTATTTATATTAACATTTTTTTAAAACCATCAAATTTTTCCACGGGTCCTCCATTTTTTAAAAAAAGTGCCCTCCATTTGAAAACTTTGTCCTACATTTGTCCTACATTTGTCCCGGTTTGGAGGTCCAGACTTATGGCAACCCTACCCTCTGAGGTCACGAGGTGCCCAGTCATGTGACTGATGTTGGACACTTCATTTTCGACTTCAGAGAGTGACTCATGCCAGTGGCACAGTAGGATGCGTGTGTAGTCAACCTCTTGATATTGCTCTGGAGTACCTGGGAAATTTGGGGAGCTTTAGAGTCAGAATACTTTGGGAGCAGCTTGGAATATTCTGGCCAATGTAGAGCCACCCAGGGTCAGGTTGACACATACACCCCTGCACAGCTAACACTTGCAACTGTCTTTTAACATAATAGGTCTTTTATTACTGCATTTTAGAAATGTCACCTTTTGTGGCTCAGCCAAAAACTGGAAGGGTTGCAGAAGATCTTGTTTCCATGGTCTGCTGCTGCTATTAGAAAGCAGCCCAGGCAGATGCCTCAGAATCCTTATATACAAGGTAGGGCAACTTCAAGGGATGGAGAAGGTTGCATTACTGGATGGGATTACATCTCACTCTCACCACTGTGCTACTGAATATTGGTATGCCACAATTTTCCTTTACAACAAGCCAAGCAGGAAGTAGCTGTTGACTTCTGAACTTGCATTGTCCTTTTGGGAGGATTCTAGATTGTTTTCCAGCTTGAAAACATGGTGTGTGCTCCCTGTGCACCTCATTTTAGAAGTCAATTGTGGCTTTTTTTGGTCAGTGGAATATTTGCTACCATTGGAGATCACACAAATCAGTAAATGGCTACATGAAGCCTGTTTGTTGCCCACCTCTTCCTTGTAAGCATTGTGGTATTCAAAAATGGATGCATGTACCCATACAAGATATTTGGATTCCTCAGGTTTTTTCTTTTTATCTTGAACCAACATTCTGTCTTTTGTGCATTACCAGTATCTCTGTGTCATCTTTTGGACCCTTACAAGTATCCACAGTTACCTGCATTGTTGCTACTCCTCCACAACACATATACTAAGTGAGACTTTCCTTGTTACTCTACAGGTAAGGTCACTCATTTCTGGAAACTAAGGGGCTCGCTCTAGGGGGCTGGAGGTCCCTCTCTCTGGTGCCCTGGTCCTCCAGGGAAGCCTATTGGCTGACTTGCTTGGAGGCAGGGCTCCCTCCCGGCTCCTCCTCCATATGGCCTATATAAGGCCATGTGGCGTCCTCTCGTGGTGCCATTTTAGCTTGGCTCTCCCACCCTCCCTCCTTAGGATTTGTGGATTTTCCTATCACAACTTCTGGGGCAGCAGCATAGGTCATGGATCTGGTGGGTGTGGTTTCCAGGGCTGCGTAGCACTGGATCGGGAGTCCTTTGGGACATGGGAGCACTGAGGGCATGTGTTGTGGCCATTGCGGGGGCCACATCATGGCAACACCTCCTGGTGACTAGGGGCTTGAATGAGAACATGTGATCGGCTGGTTGCATGTCTGCGAGATGACGTTTCCTTAGCCCCTATGTCATCCCAAAGCCTGACCGTGATCAGGCATTTTGGTTCATCAAACAACCGGGGGGTTGTACTGTCCCATGTTCCACACTGGCCTGGAAATGACATGGATGTGACCACTAGAAGGAACTGGAGCAGAGGTTACTACAGTTCAAGTGGCAGGTGTGTGTGAGTCAGCATTTGGGAGCTGTGCATCATGGGACATCTGATGCAACATGCACGGTAGGTGAAGTCAGTCACGGGTACATCATGGGATACAGTATGATGCAACAGGTGCTGGGAATGAAACCAGCCAGGCTTCATTGGTGGCATGGCTGACCCATGACTTCACAGAAGACCACCTATATAAGGGAGAAAGTGACTATCTCCTTGTTGGGTTGTTGTGGTCAGTGGTTGGTGAAGCACTTTGTTTGTATATATAGCTGTGAGTATCCAAGACAGCTGTCTGGTACTCTTGTGCATTCTTGTATATAGCTTGCAACAGGTAATTAAAGCCCTCATGTTTGAGAGAGCCTTGCTGTCTAGCTGTATTATTTCTTCAAGCCGGGAGCTCAAGGCTGAAGCCTGCGTGGGAGGAATTTTTCCTTGCAACCCGAAGCCTTTGCAAACTTCTCTCCAAGAGCCTTTTCGTGGTGTTCTGCCTGTGTGGATCAACTCTGCACATGGTTGTAGTGGACACAGCACATTTCCCTACGCCCCAACATGTACAATGTTCCAGATCCAGACCTCATGCTTTGGGCCAACCCTACCTTGATTGCTGGTTGTTTAATAAAGTTGTGGCCTTTTCTCCATATGCAGATCTTGGTTTCATTGTGGCGGCACCCCTCCTAGGCAATGTAGCTGCACATGGAAAAATGGTATTTCTGCTGCCTTTGGTTATACTGTCCTAAGGCTATAGACTAACTAGATCAACTTCCAAGATTTGCTGACCACCAGAAACAAACACACAGGACATAACCATGCTTAACTATTATATAACACAGTAATATTTATCTGGATTTTCCTAAGATGGTAAGAATTCAAGTACATTCCTGTTCTCCTATTCAGAGTTCTAATGGGTAAGAAAGGATGAGTGTGCCACTCTACCTGCCAGCGGATCAAGACGGATGTGGTCGTGTGAGGAGTCACTGACAAGATGATGGGAGCTTCTTCTGGGGCTGAGGGAAGACAAAAGATGTGGGACACAAGCAGGAACAACCAAACTCTTCTTTCTTTTTTCATTGAAGTGCACAGGTAAATGGAAAATGGTAGACTATAGCAAATTGGCAGGTTATGATAACAATTGTGCATACAGTGATTACCATTTTGTAGGATATTGGTCGATTTTGTGATTCTGAAGCAGAGAGAAAACCCTTTTTGATGATGCAACATTTCCTTGATGTGGAATAACTTGGGTCCAATTGGTAATAAGTTTACATTATTCACTGCACAACCCACCCCATCTGTATTACTCTGTGATCCTTTCATGGGTCATTTGATTGTGCTTAATAATGCTCTTTCACCTTAACTTCAGCCTACCCCATCTACCAACATCTTTCACATTTTATGACAGTCTCTATTCTTATGAGTGGAGGAAAAAGATCTCTTGCTGAAGTATGTCATAATCCAGTGAGTTCACATACCAGCCTGTAGAGTGGTGAGTGACTCTGACTCTTCACTGTACTCGCTGTCACCAATGTCATTGGTTGCCTTGACTCGGAATTTGTAGGTGGTGAAAGGCTTCAGCCTGCAAAGGGAGAACATGGTACTAAGCTTGGTTTTGGAAAAGTCCAAGATAAATCCTGATCCAGTGCTCTTGTTGCCTTCTGTTTTCCCTAATATTTTCACTTCTTAGCCAATAAGCTCTTCCTAAGGACTTCAGAAAAAACAACATTGAGATAACTGTGTGACCTTATGGCTAACTCCCATTCCAGGCATAGTAAAAAGGCAATGGAAAATCTCAGGTTTTTGGTAAGAGGGTATTTTCAGGCTTAGTAAGAGTGAGACAAAGAAGAGATTTTCCAAATGGTGAGCTAAGCAAAGCCTTAGTTAGTTAGTTAGTTAGTTAATATCCTGTCTTCCTTAAAGACTGGGATGCAAGACAATTTACATGATTGAAAAGCAGAAGCCTGGATGATCCAAATCTGGCCATGGAACAGACTGACAAAATCAGAAGAGCCAACCTTGACAATGCCACCTTTCTTTTTCAATAAATGGCTCCTAACAACCCATCTGTTGGTAACTCACCTGTTAACTATGAAGGATGTTGTGTTGTGGTTGACAGAGGCAGAATGCAACAACCATTTCCCATCAGGGAGTTCCCGTGTTTGCACAGTGTAATACCGGACTGGGGAGAGCCCATCACTGCCTGGCTCCCATGATAGTAGCACATTCCTTGCCTTGACATCTTCCTGCAATACAACTGGCTTGCTGGGAGGTTGGGGACGGTCTAGTGAGATTAAAAAAGGCACAGGTTGCTGAAGGATGCAAGCATGGGGTGAAAACAGCTGCAGTAATAACCGCATAGATGCAGTGACATGTGTAAATCCCATTGGCTAGGAAAGAGTTTACTTTGAGCAGGGCTGTATTTTTTACAAGGAATTTTCAAGAATCCTGCCTTTTTACTGTATATGCTTTGCGGATGGAGTCTAGAAATGTTTTTTTCTCTTATCTAATCCAAACCAAACCATATCCAGTTGGCTCACAACAAGCTATACTGGTCTGCAAATTAGAGATGTTAGTTTCCTGCATATGAGATATTCATTGTGTTCCTATGTATCCTAATTTTTATTTTTAAAATGGTATTTCTGTGTTCAAGAAAGTAAGGCTTTCTACATTTTTGTGTGCTGCTCCTATAGGTGTTACTAAAAAGAGAAAAGCATGGTATCTCCACAAAACAGACAGGACTGCACAACCTTTCCATAGTCCATTTGTATTGACTAGTCTTCTTGTACAGGTATAGCAGGATTGGAAGTAGATAGGTTTAAAAATAACTAAATACAATCAGAAGAACTCATAAGAAACATTAATAAACTGACTGCAGAAGGTGATGGTGAAGGAACAGGCTTTCAGGTATTCCTTATGGGTATTTTTCTTTATAACAAGCTTCATTATTAATCTTGTGCTTGAGAATTACAAGGAGAACATGCTCAGTGACTTATCAAGGAATAAGAAACATAAAATAGGGATAAAATAAACATTTACAAGAAGTCAGAAAACATCATAGGAATGACCATATTATGAACCCTCTTGAATGGCTACTTTTTACACATCCCAAGTACACTCCAAGCAGGTGGCTGTGTGTGGGAAAAATCTCATATTTTCCTTGTAGTATGTGAGAAACTATAGTTTCTCTGCAACAGGCTTACTAGTATTGAAGGTGTCTACTACAACTAAATTGTGGGTGGTTGTTGTTTGATAAGATTGTCTGGAAAGCCCCTAAATATGTCTTATTAACTAAATAAAATTACCACTTCACAATTTTCTGTTTCTATTAAATGTGTTGGACCTATAGGGGAACATAAAAGATTTTAGTTAACACTTTTGTAGGATAATAGATTGACTATCTAGCTACAACTTGAGAGGCTGAGATCCATATAGACTCAGGGTACACCACCTTCCTCTTTATGTTAGGCAACATAGTGATATAATTATTCACTAATTTTCTTTTCAAAGGAGGCAAAAAGTAATTTTAGCAATTTTCTCCCCACGGTGAGAAAGTTTTCAAACATTTTGCAGTTTTGGAAGACTATTCACAAATTGCAGCTTATCCTGTGCAAAATTCATTTAGTTGTTTTGTACAGAAAGCAGCATTTTTTGCACAGGCAGCAGCCCTTTTCTGTACAGAAAATAATGGCAGATGACCTTCTGTTTAATACTTTCCATCTTCGTTCCCCCCCCCCCCCCCCAAAACTCTCTTCCTCCGTTATTTTTTTTGTGAAGAAAAAAAAATAGAGGCATTTCTACCTTTTCTCAAATGGAAAGAAAAGAAGGTGGGCAAAAGTGGTTTGCCAAAAGTGGTTTGACTTGGGTCCAAACTATCTTAGAGACCGCCTCCTCCCGTACAATCCTCCCCGCGCTCTCCGGTCCTCTGGGAGGAACTTACTACAGCCTCTAAAATCTAGGCTTGCGGCAACCTCCCAGAGGGCGTTCTCTGCTGTCGCCCCCAAACTCTGGAACGACCTGCCGGATGAGATCCGTCAGATAACATCATTAGACAGCTTTAAAAAAGCGGTCAAGACGGATCTCTTCCGGCAGGCCTTTCCAGATTAACCATCCCGGCCCAGGTTCCCTGATTCCCTCATTCCTCCCGTGGCCCCATCTTAGTGATGGTTGAGGATCAACAGAGGGATATCAGGGTTTTTAGTTTTAACTGCTGGTTTTATGCTTGTATTGTGTTTTTAATATGTTATACTGTTTAATACTGTCTTAAGGGGGGGAGGGATAAAGTGTTTTTTTAATTGTCATATTCTATATTTTACTGTTGTTAACCGCCCGGATTGGTTTGCCAGAGGGCGGTATACAAATAAATATTATTATTATTATTATTATTATTATTATTATTATTATTAAAAAAAAAACCAAGAAGAAATTAATTTTGCAGCTTCCCTACTATTCTTCCACTTAAACTTGATACCTCTGATGTCTCTGACATCTTGTTCAAAGAATTCAGGGGAAAGAGACATATGATTGCATCTCATTTTTAATTTGGGCCTGAAGTGGTACGATTCCAGATAGAATGACTTGATATTGCACTGTCTCTCTCTCCACACACTTCTGTATGCTTATATGCACTTGTGTCATTTTTGAAAAAAAACTACACTATGTAAGAAACCTCTTTCTGAATCTAATCAATTAGCATTATTACACAGAAAGTTATACCATAGCTCTTTTCTTGGTGTGCTTAATCAATTTATTCCCTGCACTAAACTTTTTGGATGTAGGCACACATTAAAAAGATTATGCTCCCTCCTTGCCATATGTGGTAGAGTCTAGAATTTTACCAACTCATTCTCTATCACACAGGTTCACTCTCATACATAGTGCATCCCATTGAAGATCTTTCTTCCCACTACATCCCATGTTTCCCTTCCTGGCAAAATTACCTCTCTTCTCTGTAGTGACCACCAGTGCCTCTGCTGCTTCACCCCAACCCTTTCGGGTCTGTGCTGTGATACGGAAGAGGTATGTGGACTCAGGCTTAAGACCAGTAGCAGTAAACTGGCGAGCACTGGGGTTGAGGACCTCCACATTGGCTGAATTGGCAGTTGTGGTGTTGAGGCGATGGGTGATCTGGTAAGCTGGACATAATTTGAACACAGTGTGGTTAGAAAATGTTTGGGAAAAGGAAAATTCTCCCCTATGCCCATCCTTCATATGATCAAAGCAGGAACATATCATTGTAAAAGAAGGAAACTGGAATCACAGAATGGGATTTTAAGACAGTAGTGGCCCACAATTTACCCACAAGTAAAATGGGTTAGTCTCTTTTATCTCACCATAGTGCCTCTGATGACACTAAGTGACATCCAAAATGGTTGAGAAAAGACTGGAGATAGAACTAGTGATTCCTTGAGTCACCCTGGTCTTTGGTACCTGCTTACCTAGAATTATACCATTTGGAGCAGCTGGTGGCTGCCAGATTAGCCGTACAGAAGTTGTTCTAACTTCAGGGAAAAGAATGCCAACTGGGGGTCCAGGCACTGGAATACAACAATACAAGAGAGAATGGGGTGCTTAGATTGTGCTGTCAGGTAGAACACGTATACCTACACAAGTAAAGAGCACTGAATCTTCATCTAAGTACATGCACAAAAACGCTAAGGTGACAGTAGTTGCTCTATTTTGAGAAGTCAGATTTGGCCACAGTGGTACATGCCTTAGTTACATCATTTGGATTTGTAACACACTCTATGTGGAACTGTTCCCAAACAGCCACAGCCAGGTTGTTAACTAGTGCTGGCTACAGGGAGCACAGAACTCCCTTGTTGCAACAGTTTTATTAGTTGCTGGTCTGTTTGAAGGCACAATTCAAAGTGCTGGTTTTGACCTGTAAAGCCCTAAACAGCTTGGGTCCAGGTTATTTGAAGGTCTTTTTCTCATAAAATGAGCCCACTAGAGCATTCAGATAATCTGGCGAGGCCCTTCTCTTTGTCCCACCACTCTCTCCAGCTTGTTTGTTGAGAACAAGGGAGAGGGGGGCTTTCTCAGTGACTGCTCCCAGGCTTTGAAACTTCCTCCCTAGAGAGACCAGTGGCAGGTAAAAACATTTTTGTGCCATTGGCCTTTTTAAATCAGATGAGGGTTGGGTTTTTAAATGCTATGCAAATCAAGGGGTGTGTGTGTGTGTGTGTGTGTGTGTGTGTGTGTGTGTGTGTATATATATATATATATATATATATATATATCTTTTAAATATTTTAATGTGTATTTTTTAAACTTTTAAAATTCTTTGTTTTTAAAACTTTATACTTATACTTTTAAATGCTCTTGTATTGTTTTTAATTTTTACTGTTTTAAATTTACTGTTAGCCTCCCTGAGTCCCTATATTGGGAGAAAAGTAGGATATAAGTACATAAAAAGTAGGATATAAGTACATAAAATAATAATAATAAAATAATATTTGTATATTTGGGTTTTGGGGCTGTTCTTGGGAATGCTAAGTGGTTGCTGATGCAGGATTAAGGCTTTAGAAAAGGAACAGAAAATCAAAGTCACATTCCCTCTGGGGCTGACTAAGTAATCTCTTGGTAGTCGCATGTAAAAAGTGGTTAGGGCAATGGCAGGCATAGTCAGAAACCAAACTGGGCAGGACTGACTTCCTCTTTCCACACTCCCTCCCCCTCTATCTTTCCCTCCTCTTCCCTGTTTTTTGGGAGGCTGCTGGTTCCTAGGAGGACAGACTGCTCTTTTGACATGTCTCAATAGATCGTTAGCAAGGGGTTTATGAAATTAAGTTGAAGTTCAGATTTTACCTTGGCTATGAAATCTCACCCTCTCTATCTACAATAAGAGGACAATAATACCAACATACTGTATCATAGAGATTTGTTGTAAGAATTGCAACAAAACAATACAATACAAATGAAGCACTTTGAGTGCGCAACAATAATCTGTTTGTTGTTGTTGTTGCTGTTGTGTGCCTTCAAGTCATTTCCAACTTATGTCAACCCTAAAGTGAATCTATCATGGGGTTTTCTTGGCAAGATTTGTTCAGATGAGGTTTGCCATTGCCTTCCCCTGAGGCTGAAAGAGTGTCACTTACCCAAGGCCACAGTACTAAGAATTGCTAATATCTCAGCAAACAGTACAATCATAAGTGATTTCCTTGGTCCTCATCAAAAGTTGTTGTGTATTATCAGAATTGGTGCTTCTTTTTCTTTGCTTTGCATAGCATTCAAGCATCACACCAGTACCTCTGTTTTTCCTACATCTTCTTTCCTTGGGTTACCCCCTCTCTCCTTCTTTCAAATGGTAATTCTGGCCAGTAGATAGAAGGTTGCTAGATACCTACCATCATCCAGTGTGCGCTCAAGAATGGGTGGATTACTGGGCACACCATCACCGATGCGGGTGAAAGCCAGCACCCGGATCTCATAGAGGACATACTTGCCCAAGCCTGTCAGCTGGGCACTCCGTGAGGCATTGCCTTCCACCAACCAGAACTGGGCCCTGGCATCTGAATCCTTCTCTTTATACATAACCTAAAAGAATAAGAGAGATGCATATAGCCAGCAAAGAAAGGAGAAGTACTGGGTCTCCCTTCTCCAGGTCTTTCAGTATTACTACTTACTACTCCACCCCATGCACCTCAGGAAATAGGCTTAAGTCTACAAAAGCTCTTTCTACCAGCTTCTTTCTTTCAGTTAGTCTCAAAGGTGCTACAAGATCCCTTTGCATACTGATTTCTCAGACTAACAAGGCTATGTCTCTGAATTCTACCTGTGGTATTGTGAGTGGGAGGCATTCTTTCCTGAAAAATTGGTATGGTAACATTCTTCCACAACAAGAGGGACAGTCAGAAAATTAGGGCATTTTGAAAGTGGCCAAGGCATGAGACTGGGCTGTAGATGAAAAGGATTAGTGAGTAAAAGCTGTTAAAACATGTAGCTTGGGAGAGATGAGCATAAGGATAGAGAGAACAGCTATTTCCAGTCTCTCAATCTTGCATGTGCTCATTCATAAATCCACTTGTCTCTGTAAGAATGAATTTTTAAAAAAGCTGCTTAGAAATTCATATGTCAATGCATACTTTTAAAAAATCTTCTTAAGAACATGCATTACTAACTGTATTTTACTCTAAAATACACACTTTAAGTATATTTTAGCATTTTTGAGATAAAAACTGTACAGTGAAATTCAGAAGAGTGTCAGTCTAATCTGATCATTAGTCCAGGAGCTATGGACCAGGTCAGTTTTCATCAGAATTTACCAAGGCAGAATTTCTCAAACATCTCTAGAAGGACAAAGTGGAGGACAGGGATAGCAGGGGGTCTGCAGGTATACACCAAGATTCAGTGCACTAAGGAAGACAGTGAGGTTATGATTGAAATTACAGGAGGCTTCAGGCAATGGATGAAGAATATCCTCAAATCTTGGTGTATAAAAAATGGTTCAAGACAGTTGGCTACTTGCCAGGGAAGGGGCCACTGTTTCCATTACCTACCTTGTAGCCTAGTACAAGTCCATTTCGGTCACCTTCGGGAATGTCATTCCATCGCACCAGCATGGAGGTGGATGTAGTTGCCAGGGCTGAGATATTGGTGGGTCCTGATGAAGGAACTGTATGTACAAAGGGAAGAACAGAAGGAAGAAAAACCTGACACTTAATTGGTTTGTCTGAGCTGGGTTGGTGAAAATCAACATACACAGCCCAAACCTTCACACATAAAGTTCCAAGCAGGTGGTGAGAGGCCTGCCAGACTGTCTTAAGGGCTAGTGACAAGGCTGGGGTGCAGAGGATACCTGACTCCCGGGTTCGCCCCACCACGGTCTGACTCCATGGCCCGGGCCCAATGGCATTGAAGGCTTGCACCTGCAGTCGGTACTCAGTCCATTCTTCCAGGTCCTCAATGGTGAATTCACGCTCCATGCGGTCATGGATGGTGTTGGTCATTGTGCGGCTCCGGCCGTCTAAGCGTGAATAGCGCAACCGGTAGCCCACAGACTCTGGGCTGCCATTGTACTCTATCTCTGGGAGGGGCTGGGGAAACAAAGGGAGCATTTTTGCCAGTCTCCAACCTATCCTTTTCCAGAATTTTTCCTCTCTTAAAGATGTCACATCTTCCCAGAACTCCCTAAGTGATGCCCAAATTTTATAAAATTCCATGAGTTTCCCAAGGATATTTAAGTAAATATTTATTTATTGGCAAATTGTCAGTTTTCTTCAGATGAAAAAACAAATACATAAACAAATAAATGAACAAACAACTAGGTAATAAAATCCTAGGACTGGAAAAAGAAATTCATTATTGTTATTTCCTCTCTTTTTTAAATATTAATTTTTGTTTGTTTGCATATTTGTTTGCCTATTTATTTTTCAATATCAAGACTGAAAAACAAATCTAATTATTGGAGCTGACTCTTCTGCCTTGTTGTTTACAGAACAGAAGCCATTCTGCACCCCACAGTCTATACCCTACTCCCGCCCTACTTCCAATTCTTATTTCTTGTCCTGGGCCTACAATGATATGCATTTTCATGGGCTTCAGTTCCTGAAAACCTCTCCAGAAACAGAGGCATCATTTTGAACCAGTGGATTTCTGCAGACCTCAGTTTCTTCATAGTAGAAACCTGTGAACAGCATGCTGCAAGTTTGCTGTCTGGAATTGAGACAGGTCCAGATGATGGCACTAAGTGTTTAAAGAGAAGAACAAAAAGGAGAAGGACAAGAATCACACTTCCATCACTGATGTTTGCTTAATGTGGAACACAATGCCACCTCTATCTGTGATAAAATTCAGTGATACTGCTGTTTCTACTCACAGTAACAGGAGTTCACAGGTTTCTGCCATGAGGAAATTGAGGTCTGAGGAAATCAATTGATTAAAAATGGCACTTATCTTGACACAACCGGTGTCACAGAATTCCTTTTTTTAGAGGATCAGTGGCTTTCCCTCTGAGGAAGCCTAGACTAGTTGAAACATAGGGAAAGTCCTAACTTTTGCATACCCTTATTCATTTTATATCTATACCCAATGGTGAAACTAGCTTTCACCAGAACTGCTACCCTCATTGACTCCCTCTGACTTTTTGATTTCAGATCCATCTTAGGAAACATTTTATTTGACTTGCCTGGTTACAAACATCAGGGTAACTGATCTGCTGTGATTCAGCTCCCATTGTTGCTTCTTCACTCTCTCGTTTTCTTCTAACTCCTTTCCCTCAACAAACAATAATAGCCTCTAGTGCTCCTTATATAACTGCTCACCATCCATCGCAGCCAGAGGCTGGTTTCGCTGGCTGTTCGCAGTGTAATATTGGCAGGAGCTATGTCAGGTGGGGCCTGCAATGTCTGGATCCTGCGGGAAGGCAGGCTGGGTGGGCTTGTGCCTACGATGTTCACCTGTCGCATGCGGAAGCTGGTAGGAAGAAAGCAGATGGATTAGTCAGATCTTGGGAGTAACTACAAATTTGTAGTTGTAGTTACTACAACTTGCAGCTTTTAATTCACTTTCTTTTTGCAATAACTTTACTCCTTCTGTGGCACAATTGTACCATTTAAATTTTTAAAGTTCCAAGGGTGTGGGCTCAATAAATGATGGAGGAGGAATATCACATAGTTCAAGTGCTACTTCATGCTACTATCTCATGCTCTATTGTGAAGGCTGAGGAACTGAAAATGTAGACTGTAGGAGAGTGTGTTTGGTACCATAAATCAAAAGATGTGTGTGTGTGTTTTAAAGTAACTAAAAACAGTTATTTTGTTACAGACTGCCGAAAAGCGATGGTCTCCTGCCGCCGCTGGTTGCTGCGTCCGGGAACCGCAGCAGCCAAATGGCGCGGTTCCCAGACGCAGCAAAGAAGGAGCACAAAAATTGCGCTCCTTCCTGGGCCCCGGATGTGACGCCGTGACATTCAAGATGGCTACATCAAGATGGCGACGGCCGTGTGGAACGGCGACCACCATTTCGTACAGACTCAGTCCGTGCTAGAGTTAGGGGCATCTGGAACAGACAACCCTTTCTAACCCTAGCACAGACTGAGTCCGTCCTAGGGTGCCCATCTGTAACGGGCCAGTGTAATGGAAATGAACTACTTTTTAGGCCTTGTAAGGATAATAGGAATTACTTAATTTAAAAGTGAATGTGCCAAGCTTTGGAATCAGTGGTGGGAAAAGATTGAAGTGACACAGGAAAAGGTTCCTCATCCGTGTGTTGAACTTTCCCACACACAGGCTTCAAATGACCTCTAGAAGCTCTTCTATTATTTCCCCTTCCACTGAAAGCCTTGCATAGAAATATGGCTTTATTAGGGTAGCCTTATAGGCCATTTTCTTTCCTCATCAGTCCAGTCTTTAGATTTTGAGAGAAAAGGTAGGGGGTCTTTAATGAATTTTATAAGCTTCATTGTCTAACCTGAGGGAGCTATCATAAAAGATAAGGAGGCCTGGTTTCCTCTGACTTTCTCTTATTTGATTAACCTTTATTAAACCTACCTTTGTTCTGGAGGAAAACATTCAGTCTCTTGCTAATGCAAATGTAAAGTGAACCCCTTGTTTGGCAGGTTACTTGCCATCCACCACAGAAACTCATGTGTTGGGTATTGTGGAAAAGCACTCACAGTGGACAGGTCTATCAGAAACATTGTCTATTTCCAACATGCCTCTCCATGGAAGTTGTTGTGGAGCAACTAAGGAAGAGAAAGTTGCCCTGTTTTTGGGCTTCCTGGAAGCACCTGGTTGGACTCTGGGAGCAGAAGAATTCTAGCATTTTGGTCTCATCTTTTCATAAGCTCTTGGGCATCTCCAGCAAAAGAAACATAGAGCAGGGCCATTATGAATCTCTTTCCCTCTTTCCCTTAACTAGCACTCACCTGTAGTATGTGTAGGGATTGAGATTGGGCACTTCCATGGAACGGGCATCTGGCTCATTAGACAACTGGTGGATGAGGGCCCATTCTTCACTCTCACCAGTCTGACCCACCTGGAGGTCAAGCAAAGCAATAGGATTAGGGTGGATAGGACTGCCACTTTATAGACCACTGCTTCTGTCTCTCTCTCTCTCTCACACACACACACAGTAAAAATACATTAGCTAAACTTGTAGTGTTGTGTTCTCAGAGACTGAAAAGCATGACTGCTTATGTATGATAATCTTACAATGCAAGTAAATATTTGGGCAAATTAAAAAAACAAATAATCATAGCAATCTCATCACTTTAGAGATCTTTGAGAGAATAAATTGCTGCCGTGTTATCATTACCGTTGACTGATAAACTGCTGCAACACCCCCCACCCCCCAAGGTATATTCATAGTTGTTCTAAATAAATGCACAAAAATACAGAAGGGAATTATAAACGTAACACATTTCACTTAAGAGGACTTAATGGAAATATGCTAAAATCTGTTGGTAAGAATGACTGCTGCCTCCCCACAGGACTTGAGATTTCACCAGGCACTATGCACGAAATCTCAAATGTATCTCTGCAGGAAGGAAGAGAAAACTAAAATAGTAGTAGTAGTAGTAGTAGTAGTAAAATAAAATAGTAACAAAACAAAATAAAAAGATTAAATATCCACCATGACAAATTTGCATTAGCATTAAACTCCATGCTTACGCAGTATATAACAACAGACTAAAGGCAGACAAAACACAGCTTCTATTTTCTGTTATCTTCTATTTCCCATGTTAACCCTTAGTTTGCCATACTCTTTCTTCTCTCCTTGCCATGTAGTTCTTGAACAATCTTAGCCACTTTGTACTTTGGAAAAAAACAACATGCAAATTTAATTTTTGTATCGTATTGGGAATGGAGAAAAAGAGGTCACAAATTTTGGTGGTGGGAAACGTCTTCCACTGTTATGTCAGCCAGCCAGCCACAGGCTTACCTGAGCCTCTACCTGCCACCTGGAAATAGATGTCTTGCCATCATAACCAGGACGGAACTGAAGTGTGACTGAGCGAGGACCAATGTTGGAGATGCCCAGGTTGGTAGGAGCCCCAGGAAGTTCTTCAAAGAAAGAGAAAGCAAAGACAAAACTTTGTTATCTACAGTGTGAAGATGATACCAATTGACTGCATCCCTTTACATTCTTCACTGAAAGGCATCTTGGCTAAAGTCTGCACTCAAGAGGAAGTTTGCTTCTAATAAGCTAACTATATAAGGGGAAGGTATTGCTTTATTATTTGGGCCTAAATACCCTAAAGGTACCAGATCCTGTCTGACCTTGGAAGCTAAGCAGAGTCAGCCCTGGTTTGTACTTAGATGGGAAGCCACCAATGAATATCAGGTGCCATAGGCTATATTTCAAAGGAAGGAACTGGCAAAACCCCCTCCGAGTATTCCATGCCTTATAAAACCCTATGAAATCCATAGAGGCACTACAAGTCAGTAGGCAATTTGAAGGCAGACACATTGCTTTATAATGCAGGCTTTAGCATGACTTGAGCAGACAGTAGTAGAAGAGATTGAGATGAGTAATATCAAAAGTATCTTTAGAATCAAAATGAAAAAACAGCCAACACAGAATCAAGGACAATACAGGTGCTATGCATGACAGTTGAAGGAAAACGTTATTACCATGGAAAAGCCATTCTCATCAGCCTCAACAACTGCAACCACAAAGTTTTGCTTGTATGCCTGGGCAGGGGCACTGAGTCCTTGTGCAAATATTTTCTATATCTGAAGAGGTTCCATTTCTAGTTATAGCTCTCACTGAAGCCCCATACACAGGAATTAAAAACACAGGAAAAACTCCGATCTTAAGAATGGGTCATGCATCGGTTGCCTCAAAATCTTATAGTCAGGGCCACTAAGGAACAGTCCTGTGTATGAAAAAGATGCTAAGTAAACTGAGAATTTTTCTTCTTCCACAATGTTAGCTTTTACCTTCTAGTGGTCATACTGTAAAAAGCAGCATGTATCACTTTAGATCATAGTCACAGACCTGACTACATCTGATACCCTACCACAATCTGGAAGTCAATGTGTTGGACTACAATTCCCACCACTCCAGCTTGCATGCTAGTGACTGCTGGGGAGTTGGCTCAAAACATCTGAAGGAGGCTAGATCAAGAAAATCTGTTTTAAAAAACACACACCAAATGGCTACTTTATTAAGTAAAAGCGGCTTCAGGGGAAGATAACCTTGACACAAAAAGCATCTTGAGAAACATCTTGAGTGTCTAAGACTTTAAGAAGAAATGGGCAGTCGAGGAAGGATCATGTTCTTATGTTCTCAAAGACACACTTCAAAGAGGGTTAGACAAATGTGTGAAGGATAAGACCGTCAACAAATGTTCACAACAGGACTATAGGGTATGTCCAGGAAGAGAGGTAGTATGTTTGTAAACCAGTTGTCAAGCAGGTTTGCCAGAGTGAAAACTGGAGAGGGCTCCTGTACCTTTAAAAATTGTGTCGGAAAAGGAATTTCAGTACATATAGAAGCCCTCTTCAGTTTTCACTCTGGTAACTCTAACTGTCATGGAAGACAAGTGGGAGGATGCTATAGTCATCATGTCCTCTTCATGGACTTCTCAGAGTCATCTCACTGACTACTAAGAGGCAGGATGGTGGACCAGATAGGAACCTTTGCTGATCTAGCATGAATAAGCACCTTTCTCTCCTGCAATCACTGCAATCATAGATACAAAGGTAATATATCCTTCTTCTCTCAGAGATGCAAACCTAACAGCGTCTAAATATTCTATGATAAAAACTAAATAATTATAAACCTTCCACTCCACGATCAAACTACATTAAATAATACCCAACCCACCCAACGAACAAAATAAGGAACCGGGACGGAAAAACAAGAAGATTCTCAGCAGCCAATTTAGTGGCTTATTAATGATGCATTGTAAGACTTCTGGATCCCTGGATTAGGGCTGAGAATGGTGCAGGTCTCAAACAAATATTTGAAGAGATTCAAATATTCATCAAATGCAAAACTCTCATCTCATGAAGGTCACAAGGAGAGATGACAGTGTTTTCTGTAATTTCTTATTCATTACTTCGATGTTTGTTAATTTAATAACTCTGAAGCCTCGTGAGTGGTTGCTTGTTGTCAGATTGTGAGGAGTATATTATGTGCCTGGATGAATGAGACCCAAACTTGAATTAATTGAATTACTCAAAAGAACAAATATTGAAACTAATTGAGATTGGCAAAGTCAAAGTTCACTCAGACAAACTGAATTAAATCAAATATGGAAAACTATCTGTTCAACAAAGTGAATCTTCAAAATTCTGTTCATGAGGGCTTGAAAAACTAAGCAAAGATTCATCCTTAGAAATGAGCAATACATCCCTTGTTTTCCTCAGTGCTTCTAAAACCAGTTTGATTTGGTCCCTGAAGGCTTGGGTTTTGAAAGTTAAGAAAGTAGCAGCATAAATATATATGAAAGAGCTGCAGTGTATGATATCTAGAATGGAATGATGCCAGCCTTGTCTTGCATGGAGTTGTATACATAGCTTTGAAGAAGTGTGGTGTCAAGCACTTTGTTTAGTGTTTCTCAACATGAAAGGTTCTTCATGGCACAGCTAAGGTAGGGGAAAACATTCTTCCTGGGCCCTCAGAATCAGATCTATGTGTTTGCTCCCACCAGACTGGGGGAAGCTTCTCTGAAGTCAACTGCCCCTTGTTTTCGTTCAGCCTTAGGTCTGATTCCACATTTAAGTGGCAAATCTGAGATCACAGAGAATTAAAAGCCATCATTTCAGAAGATGGAATTTCTTTGCAGCAGCAACATCAACAAATGAGCTAAAAGGATGCTAGCTACAGGACGCTGGAATTCACAGCACGGATAAACAAAGCTAACACAGGATTGCTGGCTTAGGCTAATTACCATGCATTAAAATTAACAGAATCTTGTTACATTAAAGACTAACAAATTTAGCATGAAACTGCATGCATTGTAGTTCATTTCACCAGATGCATGCAGTGTTATCCAGAATTACAGGTATATATACAATGCACAGGGTTGAAGGTGGGACTTTAGATATGAAAACAAAAGGGAAATCAGAAGTAACTACAGTGACCATTCAGCAAACTGTTGCTGACAATACAAACAACTAGACATTCTGGCCCACAAAATCTCATGCTACAATACATTTCTTAGTCTTGAATGTACAGTGGGCCCTTGCTTTACGTGGGGGATCCGTTCTGTACCCCCCTGCGTAAAGCAAAAATCGTGTAAGCTTGAGCCCCATTGTATCCAATGGGGCTTATGCTTGCTGTGCGGCTATGCGCACCAGTCGTGAGTCCCATTGGATATAATGGGGCTTGTGCTCATCGTGCAGCAATGTGCGTGTGCAGGGCACATGCCCATTTACCATGCAGCTTCAGCACATGCTGAAAGCCACCTATAAGGAGCCCATGTATGGCGTGGGCTCACTGTATAATAAATTTTTTGTTGTTTTAATTTCAGCAGACTCACACAACAAGAAGCTTTTAACTTAAATTATGAATCTCAGCCTTTCTGTACAATTTACTGAGTCCATTGCAACCATGTTTTACTTTTGTGCTATTCTTCCACAATTCATTTGTTTGGGCTGGGGGATTTATTTCCTGCAGCTCCTTTCTTTTGAAAAATAGTCAGATCAAAGGAGAGGAAGGGTGCCAACATGCCAAATAGTCAATGAATCCCTCTTCCACAGAAATAAAGACTGACCAACATAGCAGAGAGGTGCATGTTGCTTCATTCCCAAGACCTTATGATTTGAACTGAGCTCTTCTCTCCCATAGAATTTTATACGTTAAATTCCTGTTTACATATATAGGTTCAGCATCCCTAATCTGGAAATACTGAAATCTGAGATCCAAAACTTTTTGCCAACAGCTGCCTATTTTTGTGGCTATAGTGCTTCCACTCATTTGTTCACAAGGCAGAAGCGGGCAGCTGATAGGCTCTCTAGACAGTACAGTATGTACTGCATTCTTTTTTCCAAATACAGGTATCAGGTCTCTTATATCTTTAGCCTCTCAGATCTTCAGTCTGTCTTCAGCTTTATGTCTCATATACAAGTAGTGAATGAACAAGACATGAGGCTGGAGACAAATGTGAGAATGTGTTAAAAGTAGGAGGTGTGGATATCCAAACTATCTCATTATGTATATGCAGATATTTCACACACCCCAAATCTGAAATCCAAAACACTTCTGGCCCAAAGCATTTCAAATAAGGGATACTCAACCTGTATTAGTGGACTTGTGGTGTAACTGTGAATTTGGTGTAGTATATATATATATATATATATATATATATATATATATATATAGCCGGGCACTCCCATTTTTCACATTTATATGTGGGTTATACTCATATGCTTGTGTTAAAACAACTATTTACAAAAGCTTGTGTGTGTGTGTGTGTGTGTGTGTGTGTGTGTGATGGATTTTGTCCATGTTTAAGCATGATGGGCTTTAAACTTAACTGTTTTAACTGTTTTCAAACTGTTATGTTTTAAATGTTAAATGGTTATAATATATATTTTGTCTTTCAATTATTCTTACCATTTTAAATTGTTTTAAACTGTTCACTTCTTTTGTGGTAAGCTGCTTTGAAATCCTTGGATAGAGAGTGGGACATAAATATTTCAACAAAAAACAAAGATCAAAACCATCCCTCACACTTGTTTCTGCAGTTGAAATTTCCACTGTAACAGGTGGAGGCTGCAGTGATTCTTGTTTCCATCCCTGGAGCTTTGTGGCTGGCAGGGCCTTTAAGCAAAACTTACCTGGTGGAACTCCAGAGGAAATGGTGGAGGAGGAAACCAGCCCTTGTCCTTTGGAAGTCATGGCTGCCACTTCAATGGTGTACGTGGTGAGGGCTGTGAGGCCAGTGACACGGTATTCAAGGGTGACATTGGGCAGGTAGTGCGTCACACGTGTGTTAGTACGGTTGTATTCCTCCCACGAGATTCGGTAGCCTGAAAGAAGCAAAAACAGATATAGATAGATAGAATTACACCACTTTCACTTTGCACAAATGAAAGCAAACCTAAGGTGATTCTGGTTTATGTTCCCTTCACGTGCCTACTGGTTCATTAAAGTTCTTTGGAATCTATCTACTAAACCGTGGGAAGCTCCCTGAAGCTTGTGACAAACAGATATGGTTCTAGTTCCACATCATGGTTCTAGTAAGCTGTTAAAGCAGAGCTGAAACAAATATGGCTTCTGGGCTAGCTGCATCAGTATCCTTCAAACAACAATATGACTCTGAAAATACAGGCTACCTCTATGGAAGCTAACCAGAGCAGTAAAAAATCTAAAGGATGATGAAGAGTGTTCCAGCCGCAAATGCTTTTTACCTGTCAGGATGCCATTCTTTTCCACGGGCTCTTGCCAGCTGACCTTCAGAGATGTGTCTAGGATCTCGTTGAAGCTGAGGTGTCCCACTGGACCAGGAACTAGCCAAACAAACAACGCAACCACCCAGAAAGTTACAACAGAACAAACAATCCATGAATTCCTCAAGGAAATGAAAAAGGGAGTTTGCTGATCACTGACTCTTCCCAGGGAAACACACTCAAAGGCCCTCCAGGGTTGGGTGAGAGGTTGACTGCCGTAGGCACAGCCCAGATGGAGTCAAGGGGCCTTCAGAGGGTCACTGCAGTCTCAGCAACGAAGTGTCAGGCTCTACAACTGAGGCAGTAACATACTCAGACTTCCACAGTGGAAGATGGTCTTTAACTCATGTTGACCAGTGAGTTAGGGGTGTATGGACCCCCAGTTTCATGGACATAGAGGAACCCAAGAGCTGTGCCTGTGCCCAGCTCCAAAGGGAAAGGCCGTACCGTCCTCATGGGTGCGCACCAGCTGCGGTGGGCTGCGGGGTCCGTCGCCTGGTGTGGTGAAGCACAGCACTGATGTGAAATATTCTGTGAACTTCTTGAGGCCTGAGATGTAACCCACATGGATATTATCTTGGAAATTAGGCCGCACTGTCATCACAGTCATGTCTTCTTCTTGTGATGGTTCCCAGGCAATCAGCTAATGGAAAATGAATAACATTACAATTCAATCTGGAGAGAGAACCTCTCTCAAACCAGTATCTATAAGGACCCACCAAGGACAGGTCAGAGATCTGACAGAGTTACATATGTGAGCATTAAAGTATGTACCAAAAAAGGACTGCTGCCTAGTCAATCTGAAGGAATCCATTTTAACAATGGCCCTGTCCAGATGGGCCATTTTGTATATACTCCGTACGTACTAGGGTTGCCTGGGGGTATCTTTTTTAGACGCCCGCAACCCTAATACGTATGTAGTACATACAAAATGGTGGCACCCTGTTCACATGGGTGCCGCCATTTTGACGTAATGGCTGCATCACGTCCAAACGGCACAGTGCGGCCGTTATGTCTTCACACCGCTGAAGGGCACTTGTGGCACCCTTTCAGCAGCACCAGAAGAAGCTCTGTTTTGGAGCTCCTTCTGCCGGATGTATTGATGGCGTGGCCTTTAAACGGCTGCGCCAGTGATACAGAGAGAAAGGGGCTGAGCGGCCCCTTTCTCCCTTTCCCCGCCACTGTTGGGGTGCCTTGGGGCATGAAGCCCCAAGGACACCCCTTTCCAGGCCATGGGGAAGCGGCCTTTTGCTGCTTCCCCACAGCCTGGAAAAGCAGTGGATTGGGGACTTGGGGCTGCCACTGTGGTAGCTGGGGCCCCGATCCGTCAGGGAAAGGGGTG
The DNA here is from genome assembly GCF_019175285.1 of Sceloporus undulatus. Classification (NCBI taxonomy): domain Eukaryota; kingdom Metazoa; phylum Chordata; class Lepidosauria; order Squamata; family Phrynosomatidae; genus Sceloporus; species Sceloporus undulatus. The sequence goes on along the minus strand of NC_056523.1, from coordinate 150,692,552 downwards.
GGTGCAGGCTGCCCCAAAGGGGCGGTCTGTACACTGCCATAGTTTAAATTTGAGCGCGGTTATATATGAATGTGCAGACGAGCAATGGCTGGCGTCTTTTCTCTGACAGAAATGTCCCTGCATGTATCAAAATTCAAATTATTTAAGCACAGTCTTATTTTCCTGGGATGTTGACACCCTTTCAATCTGCCCATCAGTTTGGTGGTCAAAACAGAATGCTCATTGTCACATTTATTTGAACACCACTCTGGTAGAAGCAAGAGAAGTTCAATGAACCCTTAAACCTGCCAATAATACAGTGTGGCAGAAACAGAGAAAACGCCAGACTTGATTTAGGAACTCTCTAGTGGCAAAGAATTGACTGTATACCTTGGCAAACCATACCAGTTAATTAACTGAGTTCCAGGAAAGTCTGAAAACTATTGTTTTCTTTTTTCTTATTCTTCCTCAAGTTTGGAAAGCTTAGAGCAGGTTACAGAGAGGCTGTCAATGCTACTCCCCTTCAGAAATGGATCAGATCCACACCTCCTTAGCTTCTGCAATGCTATACTATCAAATCCTCTTGCACCACTCACTGAGAGAGACACAACTGGCAAATATGTTATTGCTAGAGCCTTTAGTGCCACTAGCTTCACTAAATAGGCACTTGAGAATGTGCTTCTGAAAAAGCTCTTCTTCCTTTAGGCTCCCTTAAAACCTAGCCAAGCTGCCTTTCCCAGGAGGGACATATTGGCTCTTAAAGGAAACAATCCTATACCTCAGTTATACACACTATTTGAGGCTATTTGTTGTTGTGTGCCTTCAAGTTGATTCAGTTTTATGGCAACCCCAAGGTGAACTTATCACAAGGTTTTCTTGACAAGATTTGTTTAGAGTTTGCCTTTGTCTTCCTCTGAGGCTGAGAGAGTGTGACTTGCTCAAGGCCACACAGTGGGTTTCCATGGGTGAGTGGGGATTTGAACTCTGGCCTCCAGAGTTATAGGCCAATGCTCAAACCACTACACCACAGTGGCTTTCATTAAGGACTATAGCATATAAGCACAGATGCACTGGAAAAATACAAACTACACTGCTGCCATGGCAAACACACAAGTGAAACAACTAGCCCAGGAAAGATTTGTGCTTTGGATGGTGGAGGTGGAGCCAATGGTGCAAATGCCACCACCAATATTCGAGACCCATATAAGGGTCTACACCTCAGATAATATGGTATGTGGAATGGTGCTTCAGATGGTCACAGGACAGGTGTCTGAGGAGGTGACTGAGGAGTCTGATGGGCTCAGAGACACTCTCTCCACTATTTACTTGCTCAGGTGGACTATGAGAGGCAGGCCTCTTGGCAGTCGCCAGCTGATAGCAAGGGGGAAGGGAAAAGGAGGAATAATGTGTCCTGTCAGATGCTACCTGATATGGTTGGCTATCTGAGCTGGGCTCAGGTGTATGGGGTCTCTCCCTACTATTTCTATTGTTGAACTCAGCCCTGGATTTGAAGCAAGGCTTCCAGCATGAGAAACATGACATAGTTTGCCAGCTTGGTCATCTTCTGTAGTCCCTGTGCTTCTGGTTGGTGAAGTCTGGAGCTTCAGGCCTGGGTTGTGGAGGATGAGACCAAATGTCTGACAATTTTTCCCATCTCTATTTCCTATTCTGGTTAAATGTTAGGGAGCTACTTTGTAGTATGGCAGAGTGCCTGTGTTCAAGCCCAAGGGGCTCCCACTTCTTTGGCCCTGATGTGACTATTTTGGCCAAAGCATTTAAAAGGTGAGTGGCACCATGTTTTCCCTACTTCCCACTACTGGGGCAAAAACCTCTGCCTCTTGCTTCCCAACTCCACTTCTATGCAGTGATCCCTGGAGGACGTTATTTTTTAGTGGCTGCCTAAGATTCCCATTGTTGTGTGCCTTGTTTCCTTGCTTTGGCTGCTTGTGAGTGGGATGGGCCCTTGGATTCCCCCATAGGTGTCCTGTCATGGAGACCTATGTTGGGAGTTGTGTTTCATGAATTCTTCTTCCTTCTCTTCTAAGGACACTCAGGTTAGCTTGGAGGGATGCCTACGGATAAGAAGTAGTGTTGTTTCTGTTGCCAGTTGCAGCACTGGTGTTCCTGAAATAGGGATGATGTTGTCCTGAGTGTGTTTTGATGCTGGAAAATGTCCTGAAGGGCCCACCCCTGAGTTCAACCAGAGTTCATCTGACCACTCTGTGTATGGGCATCATGTGAGCATCATGTGTGAGCACATTGCCTGACTGATGGGACCAGATGATGTTTCCATGCTGGTGAGGAGTGGTCTGCCTGTTTTGGTGCTAGTTCCAGCTTTTACAAATGCTGAGTTTTTGCCTACCATTCTATGTGACTATAGAATATGGCAGATGTCTTGGCTGGCAATAGTAACAGTGTAACTAGAATATATGATGGTTTGCCCAGGAAGAATCTGGTAAGCAAAGCTAGACAGTGTGTGGATAAAACAACAAATTCTCCAAATAGAAACCATTTGAGAAATATTACTCTCTCTCTCTCTCTCTCTCTCTCTGCATGTGTGTTTCTAAAAAAGAGAAAACACTGTTGTGCTCTTTGTTTTTCAAGTATCTCCTGCAACCCAGTCATTATAGAAAATATCCAGAGGAAACTGACAAGTGAAACTGACCCACTTATCATGTTTGTCCAAGTCCAGTTATTTTTTTAAAAAAATCAAATTTAAAAAAAACATACAAAAATTATAGGCTGGAGAAAGAAAAGAAGGAAGAAACAAAGGATTCTTAGATGATTTTGTATTCAGTAATCCCAGTTACTATTCTCAGCCTAGAGAGCAAATAGAGGTACTTGTGTATTTATCTGAACAATCAATGCCACTGCATTTTTTCAAAACAGATAGCTGCTGGTTTTCATATGCACACAATATTTTTGTGGTCCATTGAGCAGTACAGCATAGCCATACTCCAAATAATGTTAAACTCTAATCCCCAACAGAGGTTTGAAAAACTGCCATGTCCATGTCACCCATTATGAAGCTCTCTGTGGCACACATTACAGGGAAAAACAGACAAAGGGGTTTGAGAATGGGAGTCCTATACCACAGTCCTAAAGGGAACTCATCACTCCTTAAGTTCCCAGCCTCTTTTCTTCCTCTCCCAGCTGCAATAATTATTCTGGAATTTGCAGATAAAAGGAAGAAGTTCCCAAAATCCAAGTGCTGTAGTAGAAGATATAAGGCTCTCTTTACCCCCTTTTACTTCTCTGTTGCTCATAAGCTATATCGGGTAATGATAAAGTTAGGTTCTCATAGGGACGACTGAATTGAATTCATCATTCTTATAGTGTTTATAGTGGGAACAGGATTTAATTAAATTCACACTTCTAGGAGCGCGTTCCCACTATGAAATAGAGAGAATTGCTGATTGGTGTAAATGACCCTCGTTCCCATTTTAAACCAGTTCCTATCACAATGTGATCAATTCCTGTTGCGATAAAGCGAAGCAAAGGTGAAACCCCCATTTTTCCAGACAGTAGTTTGAAAGAGGTTCTTTTGAGAAGAATCAATTCTGAAGCGAGTTCAATAAGTGGGAACGACAGATCAGAATTGATTCATCCTGGAGGGGAGGGACTAATGGCACAGGAATGTTTACCATCCCTCCTCAGTTTTTGGTAGATCCACCATCCCCCCCCCTCCCCCGTGCTGCCTTTGTACTTGTGCTGGTGCATTTTTTAAAAGTGAAATTGATAGAATATTTGACTGATTGATCAATCACTCAGAGCTGATTTGAAGCAATGGGGACAACAACCATGCCAAAAAAAGAGAGATTAGAATCATAGAATCGTAGAGTTGGAAAAGACCACTAGGGCCATCCAGTCCAACCCCCTGCCATGCAGGAAATCCAAATCAAAGCATCCCTGACAGATGGCCATCCAGCCTCTGTTTAAAGACCTCCAAGGAAGGAGACTCTATCAACCTCCGAGGGAGTGCATTCCACTGTCGGACAGCCCTTACTGTCAGGAAGTTCCTCCTAATGTTCAGGTGGAATCTCTTTTCCTGTAGCTTGCATCCATTGTTCCGGGTGCTGTTCTCTGGAGCAGCAGAAAACAAGCTTGCTCCCTCCTCAATATGACATCCTTTCAAATATTTAAACAGGGCTATCATATCACCTCTTAACCTTCTTTTCTCCAGGCTAAACATACCCAGCTCCCTAAGGCGTTCCTCATAGGGCATGGTTTCCAGACCCTTCACCATTTTTGTCGCCCTCCTTTGGACACGCTCCAGTTTCTCAATGTCCTTTTTGAATTGTGGCACCCAGAACTGGACACAATATTCTAGGTGGGGCCTGACCAAAGCAGAATACAGTGGCACTATTACTTCTCTTGATCTAGACACTATACTTTTATTGATGCAGCCTAAAATTGCATTGGCCTTTTTAGCTGCCGCATCACACTGTTCACTCATGTTCAACTTGTGGTCTACTTGGACTCCTAGATCCCTTTCACACGTAGTTTCATTCATCCAGGTGTCCCCCATCCTATATCTGTGCATTTTATTTTTCCACCCTAAGTGCAATACCTTACATTTCTCTGTGTTGAATTTCATTTTGTTAGCTTTGGCCCAGCTTTCTAGTCTATTCAGGTCATTTTGAATCTTGATCCTGTCCTCTGGGGTATTAGCTATTCCTCCTAAATTGGTGTCATCTGAAAATTTGATAAGTATGCTCCCAATTCTGTCACCCAGGTCATTGATAAAGATGTTGAACAGTACTGGGCCCAGGACAGAGCCCTGTGGGACCCCACTGGTCACTTCTCTCCAGGATGAAAAAGAGCCATTGTTGAGCACCCTTTGGGTTCGGCCGGTCAACCAATTACAGATCCATTTAACAGTTCCTTTGTCTAGCCCACATTTTACAAGCTTGTTTGCAAGAATGTCATGGGGAACTTTGTCAAAGGCCTTACTGAAATCAAGATATACTATATCCACAGCATTCCCTTCATCTACCAAGCTGGTAATTTTATCAAAGAAAGATATTAGATTTGTCTGGCATGACTTCTTTCTCTGAAACCCATGTTGACTTTTTGTGATTATGGAATTGCCATCTAGATGTTCACAGACTCTTTGTTTAATTATCTGCTCCAGAATCTTTCCTGGGATTGATGTCAGACTAACTGGACGATAATTGTTGGGATCCTCTTTTTTCCCCTGTTTGAAGATAGGGACGTTTTCCCTCCTCCAGTCTGCTGGGATTTCTCCTGTCCTGCCAGTTCTTTTAATACCCTTGGATGGAGTTCATCTGGTCCCGGAGACTTAAATTCATTTAGATTAACAAGGTATTCCTCTACTATCTCTTTACTTATTCTGTGCTGAAATTCCCCTATTCTGTCCTCTGCTCCATTATCCTCAGGCTGAGCACCCTTTCTTACCCCCAGATTATACTGGGGGTAAGAAAAAGATCCGCTTTGATAATGGGAACGAGGGACCTTTTGGAACCAATTTGCAACACGGAGCGAGGGCGAATGGGGAATCGGTTTAAACTGCGATTGGGAATGAGCCCTAGGAGTGTAACTCTGGGGGCTAGAACGACTCCCTGGAAGTAAGGGCTCCAGTGTCTTGAGGCAAAGATCTTGTTGGTCCTCCCACTCTGTTAGTCTTCCTAGGCTAATATTAGCTGTTTAGGTGTGTATACAGCCACAGATAGTTCACATATGCTGCTTGGATCTAGATCTATGTAAGCATACTTAATGATTTGAGCCTCAGTCCCTAGGATGCCATTTCTCAAAGGGTTGCTTGAGAAGGCTGTGGGGCTGTAACAATCCTCTTCTATGGCTTCTAGTCATCTGATCTTTTTTCTTTCATCTGTGCCTCTTCAAAGACCCACAGAAAGAAACTTGCTGGGATTAAAGGTCACCCATTGTTTCTTTGAAGCAGAGGTGTTTGCACAGTGGCAAAGAGCTGGCCATCTACTGAGAGCTATTTCATTCCTCAGAGCCCTGGAAGGAACTAAATGTGTAAGACTTGCTGACTTGAGAACCCAATTAACAAGAAAGTTGAGTTAAAAGCAGTCTAATTGCAGCTAGCTCAAGCTGCCATGCATATTTCACTATTTGTATTTGGAAGCAGAATTTTTCTCTCTCTCAGAAGTGGCTGTCTGTCATTCATGCATTCTGAAAAAAATCAAGTGCTACCCTTTTATTTATTACATTTTAAAAATCCAATCCTTCCTCTAAGAACCCAGGCAGCACCATAAACACAGCAGACACACTCAGAAAATAGGCACTGCTTTTCTTTTCTTGTCTCAGTAGAATGTAGTTCCTTGGTAAACTGTTATTCAGAATAATTCTGTGCATACCTACTGAGAATTAACCCCCTCAAGTTTCAGTGGGATTTACTGCCACATAAATGCGTGTATCATTGCAGCCTCACTGAAGTCCATCAACCTAGGTGTGTGTGTTGCTAGAGGGTTCCCTCTAGATGTTGAAACCCCTATGCACCATGGAAAAAACTCCTACACAGCTATCTTTTTATCAATAATTTTATTTATAAGAAAGGCATAAAAGGAGCTGAGCTGGATTGTCAAGAGAGCTATTCTATAAATGGTTAACAACAATACTAAGCTGTTGTTTTAATATGAAAAGCATTTAGGTAGACTTCTGGTGTTTAATTTGTTCCATTCAGATCCTCTTCTTTATTTGGTGTTGATTAAATATCAATTAATAAGAAAAAGGAATAGCTGACTTTTAATAAGTGTATGTACTTATCCGTCCAAAACAATATTCAACACAGGCTGCTTGATTAACTGATGCTGATAACAATGCATAATCAGCTACTTTGTCATGGTGTTACATTCAAGGATGTTTGGGTTTTTAATTGGCAACGGTGCAAGATAGCCTATAGCAAGTTAATTAGATACTAATTAGGCCTCCAAAAATACTAATCAAAAATACTAAGTGGCATTTAATAAGTATGTTAAGTATCCTTCTTAACGTTGGTTATCTCATTTGGCAGCAATTAAATTCCCGAACTTCTTTGGAGTAGATTAAGAAACAAGTTTTAATGTTTTAATTCAATTTAATTAATGCAAATTTGAATTAATTACAATTCAGAACTGAGCATACAAGGCGAGGCTCCCTTATATCTTAGTAAATATATTTTAATAGATAAGTTTGAAGCAATGGTAATAACTATTTTTTAAAGAAAAATATGAAGTCTTATTTTAAACAGGGATGATCATGAAATAACAATACTTATCCACAGTCAAAGTATTATGCAACTGGGGGTCAAATACCCTTGATGGCACTCCATCTACAAGCTGATCAAATTCAAGATTGTGATGCACTGTTAAGCAAAGCAGTGACGCAAAAACTCTTCTACTCTGAAGTTGCCATTTCCGTTTGGAGCACACATTGCACTAGTAGTTTATTACAATGCATTCACAGACCATAGTGGACATGAAGATAAGTGGTTCACATAAAGGAGTCCAGTTCAATACAGCTGCTAGCTGTGGAATTATATCATTTAATTGGTGTTTGGTACCGAACTACGGGAAGACAGAAAAGAAAGCTGGAAGCAAATGCAGCCCTATGGACATCTTCATGGTTGCTTGGGAGGAGAGGAGACTAGACTTGCACACTCCTTTGATTGTTCAGAAATGGCTACTGGGGAAGAAGGAGGGCCCTGTGGTTCATACCGTGGCCTTTGTAAATCTCTGCTGTGATAAGCAAGGTTGGAAAGGCTGGAAGAAATCTGCAGCCAAGGCAACAGTAATTGGCTGACCGAGGAGCAACCCCAAGCCATGATGAATGCCCCTAAAACAGGTAATGAAAAGAGACAGACAGAAGTACAGAATGGAAACAGCATGAAGAAGGCTGTGGTAGGAAGCCACAGAGCTTCTGGGGAATGAATGATGTGTATAAAATCTCATCGCACTTAAATGTTGCTTATGGGGGCCTCTGATAGTGATGTCTGAAACATCTTTTGCCAATTCTGATTCGTTTAGCCTTCCTGAGACAAAATAACCACTCACTTAATGCCTGTTGAAGGGTCCACAGCTAGTTCGCATCTCTCTTTGTTACTATAGAAAGTTTAATTCTGGAACCTTCTGACAACAGTCATGTCTCTGCCTGGTAAACCAAGGCATGTTTTGGCTCAATCAATAGGGGAGCCTATAGCTCTTTCAAGTGGAACTACTTTTTCTTTGCCATTATCCTTACCTTGTAGCCTTGGTTGATCCCATTGACGAACTGGGGACTGGGAGGGTTCCAGGTGAAGCGAATGGTGGTGGAGTTGGTGGCCTCAGCCTGCACATTACCAGGGGACACGGTGGGAACTGTGAGAGGGGAAGGTGAAAGGAGGCACCTCAGCATGAGTGGATGGGAAGCATGGTCACTGGAATGGACATAATCTATGTGGTTACATAGATGCCCTTTCAACCCAACCAATTCTAAACTGAGAATTAAAGCTCTAATTGCCATGCTGGACTCCTGTCATCACTATCCTGAACAGGCTCCTACCCCCATAAAATGTTGTATGTTTTTAGACATGCAGTGTGTGCAGTGGAATTCCAGAGTCCTCTTCCTCCCTGCTTTCCCTCATATCTCAGTGTTGCAACTTACCGCCTTGGAGAGTCCATTCAGTGACTCTGGAACTGTAGACACCCAAGCCAGCACTGTTGTATGCAGCCACCTCAATCTCGTAGTTGGTCCAGATTATCAGATCCTCAAGCAGCAGGTTGTTGACATCGGCATTAGTGATGTTTCTGAACTGATAGCCAACAGGCAGACCAGCCAGGCAAAATCTGGCAAGGGACAACAGGAACAACATCAGGAAAGAACCACAGATATCATATAGCAACCTGCTGCCTTTTGAGTTTTAACCCAAGAAATTGATGATTTCAACAGATGTCCCATACCAAGCTCTACTCACATGTAGATGGGTCTATCCAGCCCTGTGCAATATTCACTCACCTGATTATGTAGCCTTTTAGGATCCCATTCTGGTGATTTTCAGGTGGTGGTTGCCACTGTATCATGATGGACTGGTTAGTGCGGCCACTGGCAATGACATTCTGTGGGGGTGCTGTAGGGGGTTCTTCAGGGAGGGACACCCTGCCGAAGGGAATATGATACTAGAATCATGTTTGAGGGCTGGAAATGAGTTGGCTTATACTCTCAAAGTTGTATCTATTAGTCCTTACCAAATACTGCCAAACCCAGCCATGACCCTGTAAATCCATTGTTTCCCTACTGCATGCACATGTAGCCCTTTCTCACTGTGTGCAAACCTTATTGTACACACTCAGAGGCATTGTGTTCACTCAGCCTCTTTGAACCATACCTCAATATAAGATAGAAAGCAGGTATCTGAACAGGCTAGACATAAGATGCAAAGCTGGTAACAAACCCAAGTCCTGCCATCTAAATAGGCCATAAAGCTCTGTTCCTCCCATTGTATAACCCGCCATGTCATTAGGTCACACACTACTAATACCATCCCTGCTGCAGCCCAAACCATCTTCACATCAAATCATTATGAGCCAGGACAAATGTTCATGGGCTCATTTCACACTTGGCTTTTTCCTCTCCAAAATGTGCCCTAGCACATGAGACCACCTTCAGTGTCATTCCCACCTCCCTGTCCCTCCCAGCCCACATTCCAAGAAATTAAGTCCCTCCCATCTTGCTACTCATCCCAGGATGTGCCCATCTCACCTCTCAGTGTCCTTGCTGAACTGGCCTTTGCCCACATCATTGACTGCACAGAGTCGGAACTGGTATGAGCGGGCAGGAACCAATCCTCTTATCAGCACTGAGGTAACTTCAGGGTCCACACTGGCCATGAGCACTGTCCAGGGAGCATCTATGAGACACAGGGACAACATTGGGGAAAGTGACCAAGGGGCATCAAGAATGATACTGTGGGAGCTACCTTCTTCTTTGAATTATTCACTTTCCACTAGTGTGCTTTTCTTTATGCAGGATTCCCATAAGCTGTATTTTGCCCAGAATTATCCAGATTTTGTGGATGTAGGTCCCAAATTTGTCAGAGTATGTTTGTAAGTAACAGGGAGAATACCATCCTTCTCAACCTGTTATCTATTGAAAGAATGAATGGATGAATGGGAATCCCCAGGGCAGGGGTTGTGGGGAGGGATTTGAAGAAGACTGCCTCTGGGACAGCTCAGGAGGAAATGCAAACCACAGAATGTAGGTTCCCTTCTTCTGAAGGGCCATTTCCCACTGACTTTAAGGATAACAGCCAAATCTGCCCTCAGCTGCATGCAAAAGAGCACTGCTGAATGAAAGATATTGTGGAGTTTGGGATGGGAAAGAAAATCAGAGGATGCAGAGTAAATACAGGCTCATTTACAATTTGGAAGCAATGGTGGAAGCAGACAATTTGACACAATGGTAGTGTATAAACCTTGTGGACATACTACCAAATATGACTGAGCAGGACTTGGATATGGTCCTTTTTTGGCCTACAACTTGCACAAGCCCCCCAAATAGCATGGTCACTTGCCAGATTGGTTGTGGGATTCTGGGAGTTATAGTCCAAAACAGGTAACTCTTACAAGCTCTGGAAATACATTGAAATACATTGCAAGGTGAAAAGGTTTTTAGAATCAGCCTTGATTTGAAACTAGCCAGGAAATGCAGAACGTTGGCCCACTTCTCTGGATGCCTCGTTGCCTCCCACCCCATCCACTCTTTCCCATATAAGGTGACAACAGTCCACCTCTGGCTGCTGCTACAAGACCACAGGGCTGACTTCTCTGGCTGTGCTTAGCACTCTCTGTATGTCAGGAAGATGCAGTGCCTTACTATTCTCGGAGACCTCAAGGATGTACCGCAGCAGTGGGCTATTCCCATCAAAGGGTTTGGTCCACGTCAAGTTGATGGCACGTTTCTCCACAGCACTCAACATGGCAATTGGGTTTTCTGGTGCATGGGGGAGCTGCCTGATGAGAAAGAGGGTAGAAGAAACCAATCTCAGTAGCTGTTAGGACAGAAGACCCTTACAGAAGGAGTACCACTCCTTGGAAAAGAAGACACTGGAAGAGTGATATAGGAGACCAAGGCCACTTCCTGCATTGACACAGTCATTATTGCCTGCACATTATAAACAGTAGCTCTGGATTTCATAGGACTGGCTTGGCCACACGCTGAGTCCAGTCAGGAATAATGGGAAGTGAAGAAGCAGGGAAAGAAGCAGCCAATATACTTGGGAGGCCATGTATTCCAGCCAGCCAACAGTGCTCTCCAAGGCAGCAGATAGCAGGCAAAGTAACATTAAATCCCAGAGAATTTCCAGGCTCCAAAGTTGTATCTATCACACACTCAGGTTGCTAATTACATGCAGGGCAAGAAGTGTGCGATCTATTCCAGTATGGTGTGATTCCATACTTCAGAAGACCATCTTAATGATGTGGTCCTAACCACAGTTTTTGTGCCATAGGAAAGACTCACACAATTATGTTATTTTGATGCATGTTCCTGTAGCACAGGAATGAACAACAGTGAAAGTGCTTCCATGCAGCTAAGAATCTATGTGAGGGGTCCTTGAATAAAACAGGTTTGCCATGACATGGGGAAAACTTTGGAGTTGAAACTTCACAAGAAGCTTCAGAATAGATCTTCTAAGAGACAGAGAGAGAGATTGAGAGGAAACTTATGGAGATCTTAAGAGGTCAGGAAAACATCTGTGCTCAGTTTGTGGCAACAAGGCCATTCCTGAAACATTTAAGACAAAATGAGGGCATTGCTTAGGAGAATGTGCAGTCTCCTCTTTGGGAACCTCACTCATTCCTCATCATTTTTCCTTCTGTACATCAAGATTGGTTGTACTTCAGACTTGCCTTCAAGAGCTTTCTCTTACCGGACTCGCAGATGAGCACTGCGAGAATCATTGCCTCCTGCAGACACTACCCGACAGGTGTAGGTGCCAATATCACCTGACCAGGTCTGAGCAATATGTAAAGTGCCTGTTGTGTCCAGCCGCAGACGTGGCACATTCTCTACATTCAAAGCTGCACCATCCTTTTCCCACATGTACCTATGGAGGAAAAAAAAAAAATAAGGCAGGTCAACAAAAGTTATCCCTCTCCCAAATTTCTTCCTTTCTCCCTGGGATGCTATGAGAACATGCAGGAATTCTAACTGCTCCCCTCCCAAAGGGAAACTCCAAGTCACTAAAAGCTGCTCACCTCTTACAGCTATCTACAGTTTCCTCATTCTAGAATAGTTCTTCTCTTCTTCTAAAGCAATAGCTTCTCAACATAGCCTTTTAAGGATAATCTCATGCTCTTGTCAAAATTGTTCAATGAGGAGCTCAGTAATGTAGGTGCCCATGCTTCCTTGACAAATAGCTTGTTCACAGCTAAATTATCTTCCCCTATAGTTCCCACATGGGCAAGAATGTGTTGGGTGTCTCCTAGAACACTACTTCTCAGGCTACCTGATGTGGGGGACTGGCAACCCCCCCCCCTCATGTGCCAGGGAGACATATCATAATTGCTTACAATTGTTGCCATTTTTCCTGGAAATTCCACAGGAAAACTCAGAGGCACATCTCAATAGATGTTTCCTTTATCATTGTGCACATTCTCTATAATAAAGCAGCCATCTACTGAGTCCTTTGAGACCTGTCTCTGATTTCTCCTTTGGATTCTACTGGGTGCTATTTGGGTTTTGTCTTTTCTGTTTCCTGGAAACTCATCACAAACTGACAGCAAATGGCTTGTGGATTGGTACCAGTCCACAGATCAACACTTTCAGTAGCACTCTCCTAGAACACATCCTCCATTTGTATAGCCCCCACACCAAAGAACCAAAACAATTACAACAATATTCTGCACCAAAATGTCCTCTAGGGAGCAAACAGGGCATTTCCACCATGTTTTTGGCCTCCATGAGCCATTATAGGCCCAGGAGAAGCTTTATTTTATGACAAGAAGTGACACAGAGGTGATTTTTGGTTCACTTCCTGTTCTAAAAAAGCCCTCTCCTGGACATATAATGATCCAGTCCTGCCTCCCAAATTTGGTGAATTTCCTTCCACAGCTCTAAATTGGACCTGGTGGAGCCATAGGACTCACTAAAATGATCGGGGGGGGGGTCTGCCTGTGACTTGCAGGATATACTTTCCTCAACCCAATACAGGGGAACAACAGGCCTGGGCTAATATCCTGCATACGACCAGGAGAGGGAAATAAACACCAAAATTGCCTCTCACATCAAGTGTTAGACAACAGCTTTGGAATCCCCCCCCCCCCAAGATATATAAAAAGGAATGACTGGGAATGAGCCCCCAGTCCTGGTGCCCTCCTGCTTTTACTCTGCTAGTTCCTGGGGCAAAATGGATGCGTGTCCTGGAATAAGACCCCCCACCATGTAGTAGAGTTCAATAGTATATATGAGATTCAATAGTATATATGTGGAGCTTCCTTAGCAGACAAGTCAATGCAAAGTCAAAGTCCTTCAAAGTCAAAAGTATGAAACCACTGCTCCAAATCAGTGCATGAACCACTCTAAATCAAGGCTAAGTGTTTTTTACCATTGTGATGTGTAAACACATGCTATGTTCTGGGGCACAGAATTAATACCTGGGACATCTCAGCTTTAACTTTAAAAAATGCAAATAATTGGTCATCTTTACAGCTAAAAAATAGATTAAGGAATGTGTGGCAAGGGTGAGCAAAACAGTTATTGTACAATTCAAAGATAGGGCTGTGTTAGACTGGATCAGTATGCAGGCACCTCAAAGGTTCAACAAGATCCCTTTGCAGTCACTGTATGAGTCATGAAGGACTCAGTTCGCAGCTTGGGAGTGCTTCTGGACTCATCGCTCCAATTGACATCTCAAGTGGATGCGACGGTCAGAAGCGCTTGCTACCAGCTTCGGCTGATACGCCAGCTGCGACCCTACCTGGACCGGAGGGACCTTGAAACTGTAGTACATGCTCTGGTAACCTCTCGATTGGATTTCTGTAATGCGCTCTACATGGGGCAACCCTTGTACCAAACCCGGAAGCTTCAATTAGTGCAGAATATGGCTGCGAGATTGGTCGCTGGATGTTCCAGGGCAGACCATATAACACCTATCCTGAAAGATTTCCATTGGCTGCCTATTCGCTTCCGGGCCCAATACAAGGTGTTGGTAATTACCTATAGAGCCCTAAATGGCTTGGGCCCAGGGTACTTGGAGGACTGCCTCTCCCCATATAATCCATCCCGCACACTCAGGTCAGCCGGGAAGAATTTGCTGAGGGTCCCAACTGTGCAATATGCGGTCACCTCACAAAGGGCCTTTTCCATCTCGGCCCCAAAAATGTGTAACAACCTTCCCGACGAGCTCCGTTCCACCACCTCCTTGGATCTTTTCAAAAAGAACCTTAAGACCTTTTTCTTTCCCACCATGAGATGTGATATTATGCCATTCCCCCTACTTTGAAGTGATTTTATAATGTTTTTTGGATCTTTAACTCAGCTGGCTGTATAATTGTTTTTAATATGATACTTTTAAATTGTTTTTATTGACATGTATTTTTTTATGTTGGAATTTTAATCTGTACGCCACTTTGATCATCGCGGAAAAGCGGGATAAAAATAAAATGTATTATTATTATTATTATTATTATTAAAACCTCTTGTACAGTACAATGCTCTCCCATTTCTCATGAGTAGAAGCAGAATAAATTATGCAAAACAAGCAAGCATATGCATAGTTTACACAGGTTGTGGAATTCAACTGCCTTTTAAAAAAGTATAATCAGTGTGGTGTACACATACAAAGCGATCTATTGAGACTTCTCCTTCTCAGCACTAGCATCTGATGTCTGTCGTAAGGGCGTTATTGCAGTTCAAAGAAAAGGTTCATCATGACTTTCTTTCTCCACACTAATGTGTTTTGCCTCAGCATCATCCCTAAGCTTGGCACCAGGTGGCAATGCAGGCCCATGATTGTTCTCAGGTGCTTTTAATATAATCTTTCACTGTCTATGCTCTTAAAGCAAGTAAGGAGGTGGCTGGGAGATTCCTGATTATGCCATATTGTAATACACCCAAGATGGATTTCAGACATGCAATTCTGATTGTTTTCAGAGAACAAAGGTGCTCAGAGACTGGTTATTCTTTAAAGCACAGGATTTATACCAAGAATGGTGCCAAAGTGTACAAATTGAAGGTATGTTATCAGGACCCAGGGGATTAGTCTTTTCCAACAAGAGATGTCCAGAAGAAATACATTTTAGCTCACTTCATATATTCCAGAGCTAAACTGTGGCACTGAAAACAGGTATTAGAACTGAGCACTGGTTCAAATTACTCTTTGTGTCTTATCGAGATATTAAGAGCCTGTGGCAGGAGCGTTTATTCATCTACAGCTTAAAAATATATGTACTTCTACCACTGTCCAGGGAGAACTGATCATTTGTAGCAACTGTTTTCTGGAAGCTGGCAGAATCACCCTTCTCTAATCATACTGCACTATCTTTCTCTCTCCGCCTTTGCTTCCACATCTTGTGTGCCAAAGGCTACCACCCCCCTTTAATTGCTTCTGCCCTTTACACACCACGTTCCTTCTCATTCATCTCACCCTAAATGAAATAGAAACTGTTATGTACCGAACAATTACACTGGGGTCGTGGGTTACTCCACAAGTCATGGAAGCCTTGGTGCCTTTGATAACACTTTGGTCCTGAGGTGGGTTGGTGATGCGAGTCCGGGCTGTAGACCAAGAGAAAGAGAAACATGTAGACACAATCAGACTTTGGAGTGTAACATCACAGGGCAAGAGAAATGGTTCCTCAGCCATGCAAGCTGCCTCGATTGCATTTTGTAGAGAGGCGGGATATAAATAAATTTTATTAGTTATTATTATTTTTATTAGCTGTTAACCTGCAAGGTTTGACTGAGGACACCTTTCTTTCTGGTAAGACTGGAATGAAGTTCTATGGGCATTATTGTCATGTGGTCACCTCTGTGGTCATAATAACAATGAAGTTATCTTATTTCACAGAAACATAAAATTATGAATAGGGACTAAATGCTGTTTTGTTCATCCCCTTTGCTACAAGGCAAAACGAACATACACACTCCTAAACTGTTTGTATTCACACATTAGTGTCACTAGGAAACATGTGGCATACTGCACTTTCAAATCGTAGCATGTGAAACATTCCCCCTTCCCTTCCACACTGCAATGACTATCAGTATCAAATGACATTCATTTAATTCCCTCCCACATGCACGGTCAGTCCAACACCACTAGGGTTGCCATAACCCGGTTGCAACTGGGTTTTTCCCGGTTTTGGCTGCACCTGCCCGGTCACGGCACGGGTGCAGCCAAAAACCGGGAAAAGCCCGGTTGCAGCGGGGTTGCTGGGCAACCCTGGGGCCTCGCTGCCCTCCTCCTCCTCCACCGCGCATGGCCGCGCGGAGGAAGAGGAGGGCAGCGAGGCCTGGGGCGGAGGAGGCTGCAGGAGGTGGCGCCTCCTGGGCAGCCGCGCCAACCCCCGCCTCCCTGCAGCCTCCTCCAGCCTCGCGCCTTCCTCCGCGCCTCTGTTGGGGCCGGGGAAGGAAGGGATGCCTCGCGCTCGCCCGAGGCCTGCCTTCCTCCGCGCCTCTGCGGGGGCCGGGGAAGAAGGGAGGCTGGGCGTGCTCGCCCGAGGCCTCGGCCTTCCTCCTCGGGCCTCCGCGGGGGCCGGGGAAGGAAGGGAGGCCTGGGCGCTCACCCGAGGCCTCGCGCCTTCCTCCGCGGCCTATGCGGGGGCCGGGGAAGGAAGGAGGCCTGGGCGCTGCTCGCCGAGGCCTGGCGCCTTCCTCGCGGCCTCGCGGGGGGGGAAGGAAGGGAGGCTCGGCGCTCGCCCGAGGCCTGGCGCTTCCTCCGCGGCCTCCGCGGGGGGCGGGGAAGGAAGGGACCTCGGCGCTCGCCCGAGGCCTGGCCCTTCCTCCGCGGCCTCCGCGGGGCGGGGAAGGAAGGCAGGCTCGGCGCTCGCCCGAGGCCTGGCCCTTCTCCGCGGCCTCCGCGGGGCCGGGAAGGAAGCGGCCTCGGCGCTGGCCCGAGGCCTGGCCCTTCCTCCGCGGCCTCCGCGAGGGCCGGGGAAGGAAGGGAGGCTCGGCGTCGCCCGAGGCCTGGCGGCCTTCCTCCGCGGCGCCTCCGCGGGGGCCGGGGAAGGAAGGGAGGCCTCGGCGCTCGCCCGAGGCCTGGCGCCGTCCTCCGCGGCCTCCGCAGGAAAATGTAGGACAAAATTTTCAAATGTAGGACACATATTTTCTGTGTCCTACATTTGACAATTTTGTCCTACATTTCCCCCGTTTTTGAGGTCCAGAGTTATGGCAACCCTAAACACCACCCATCACTTGTCACACAGAAGACATTTTCATTAGATGCAAGCTATGTTTCTGCCTATCTCTGTATGTCTAGGAAAGTTACATTCCTATAATTTGGTATGGGTAGCAGCTAATGTATAGCAGGACTGAGAAAATTTTGAACAAGTACAGGTAAAACATTTCATGTATAGAGGTTTATGTTTAGGTCAAGAAGCAGCTTAAAAACTATCCAGCCAACTAACCATCCATCCAATACAAACATATTGACTCCTAGATAGAATATATCAGAGCTGGTGCAGTGGTTTGAGTGATTCTGGCTATGATTCTGGAGACCAGGGTTCAAATTCCCATTTAGCCATGAAAACCTACTGGGTGACCTTGGACAAGTCACTCTCTCTCAGCCTCAGGCGAAGGCAAAGGCAACCCCCCTCTGAACAAATATTGCCCAGAAAATTCCATGATAGGTGCATGCTAGGGTTGCCATAAGTTGGAAATGCCTTGGCAACAACAAAGATGGAATAAGCTTGTTCCAGTGTACAATTCCAAGGAAAGATATTACTGGCCAGCAGGGGGCAGTGATTCACTTCGACCCAGAGTGTAGAGGACCTAATTACAATTGCTCTATCTTGTAGCCAAAGTGAGAGCTACTTTGAAGGGGAATGAATTTGCACTCAGAACCAAACTGATGCCCACAGTCCACATATGCCAGTGATTTTAGAGTATAATAGTCCTCTGCATGGCTGCATTGTAGTCTGACCTGGAAAATAAAGTTTATGTGTTTTCCATGAATCTATGCCTCCTCCTCTCAGGCTTGTGGGATCAAGTTTTTAATTTTGTTTCTTAAGAAATTCTGGATTTACATAATTGCACTAATGCACTTGTCTGAGATGTCTGAAATGTCTAAGAAGCAAACTATGCATGACATGAGAGTTCGGTGATTGGTATTTTGCCAGCTACTTATAGAACAGAGGAAGGAGCTGGGAGGCTAATAGCAGAAATGGATGGTGGGAACCTTACCCCAGACAACAAGCTCAGCAGATGCCTCATCAACTCCACGTGAGTTGGTGGCCAGGCAAGTGTAGCTTCCTGCATCCGAGATCCGTGCTGGGCTGATCAGGAGGCTTCCTGACTCCAGCAGTGTAAAACGAGGAAGTTGCACTGAACCACTGGCCAGGATTCGTTCACCTTTTAAGAGAAAGAGACAGACTACATTGTTTGGCCCCCAATAACAGGTGATGTCTTCCCAGTAGCTTCTGCCTAAACAACACTCTTCATCGCCACCTCTATAAAATAAAACAGGAAACTTGATCAAAAGATGAAGAAACTGACTTTTGGAAAGGGTTTCTTTTTCATATGCTCTCATAAATTCCAACTATTCCCGTGTCTTTAGAAATTCAGAGGCCATATGGGAAAACAGTCAGTTCCACATTATAACACAAACACTTTGATTTAGCTTTCTTTGTAGCTGGGGATGGACAGGTAAGCCAGGATGAAGGAATCTTGGCATCCTTTTGTGAAGCCAAGCATTGGTATAACAGAGACTTAGGTCAAGTTTGATATGCATTGGGATCAGGGGAACATGGCTGAACTTGTGGTCAGTTCAGAGTCATCACATTCTCTGATTCCTGAGGCTTCCAACTGGATCTTTACTGGTTCTGTTCCAAATAAATGCTCATTTCTAGAATTTTATGTGGGGCTGCTTCCCTCCATCTGGCTTTTAAAAAGCAGCCCTTGAAAGCCCATCAAAAGAAAGGAAACCCAGTGGCAACCCTTTGTGAAGGGCTGAGTTTGGCTCCTGATAGAGTATCAAGGGTCTGTGAGGGAACAATGTATAGGTGAACTGGAAAAGGCCACAGGTCTTATAACTGTGGCAGACTGAACCAAACCCATGATCACTGTTACTGTCTCACTTGATCTCCACACCAATGATTTGCTAAGGCAACTGGTGCCTTTAAACATGAGGAGTGGAAAACAAATGGTCTGGGACAAGCCATGAATAACCCTTCAGGAATTTTTAAATCAAGAACTTCTGTCCTATCAGGTAGTTCAAAGACTGAATTCCTCCTCCTCATGCTCTGACTATGGTATATAAAAGTAAGAGTTGGGACATGGGTCACACATGACTACCATTGCCTGATATTGCCTCCACTAAAGGAGAGTCTTTCTGGTACCTTAACAACAGTTCTTCCAATGTTTTGAAGTTTAGTCATCACTCCTTTGTCCTCATGTTTCTGTTTCCTTCTTCTTACACCACAAATCAATCATTCTGGAAAGAACTCCTCAAGATAAATCTACAGCTCCCAGGTAGAATGAATTATTTTTGGTTGTGGAACTAGGAGATTACTTTTAGTTGTGTATCTAGTCCAGTTTATCAGCATGGCATTGATAAAAGGCAACATGAGCAGTCTGTAGCCTTGCCCAATGGACTGGATTACAACACTCATCATTCTCAACCACCATGTTGCCTGTGTTGGTGGCCCTGATGGAAACTATAGTCCAAGATATCTAGAGGGTGTCAGCTTAAGGAATACACTGTATTATAGTCTATATTATCGCAGAAGCATTGAAAATATACAGTTGCCTTATACTATGCCAGACTATGCTGTTGCCCAATATTTTTCTTCCTGATTGTCAGACCATGGTCTCTCTTATCCCTTGCTATGTGAGATCTTTTTAAAAAAAATATCAGGAGTGCCATGAAATGAATCTGGTACCTTCTGCATTCAAGGCATGTACTCTGCCCTTTGAAGAGATCTTACTTCCATGCCCGGCTGCTAAACAAAAGAAGCTTTTTTATTATTTAAAGGAATAGTTTCCCAACTCACCATTACCTTTCTGCCAGGTGATAGCTGGCCTGGGAGCCCCCGAAGTCTCACAGCTGAGCACTACTGCCATTCCATCAATCACTGTACTGTCCATAGGTCCTTTGGTTATGTTGGGGGCAATGCCTGTTGTAGGAGGAGACACACACACAAAAAATACCCGTGGGGGGATGGCATTTGAGATTGGCAAAGAACCCACCCATGTTGAAGAAAACATAAAAACAATCATTGGGAAGAAGCCTCCCCAAAAGATCACAGATCAGGCAGGGTTCCCTGGTTGCAACGTATACTGTGCTGTGCCCTCCCCCAACTCCAAGTGGATCTGTATTCTGGAGAATCATCTCATAATGAACATCATTTTTTTCTTCCTGGAGCAAACATAAAACCTCCTGTTGATCAAGCTCCTGAAGAATGCTTCTGATTTGGCCTTCTTCCTACTTTGCAGCCTGTTGCACTTCCGCCAACATGGCAATCATAAACCATGATACACTACAGGATAACTATAATCTAGACTTATAGAGCCTATAGCTCCACTCTGGTTTCTGCAACACCTCTGGTCTTCCCCACTCACCTACATCCTCTCACAGGCCAGCACTACCTAATGATAGACCCCACAAATAATTCTAAGAGACAAAACCAGCAAAATTATCTTTTCTATTTTTCCCACATTTGAGTTTTGTGAATGGTAGCTGTAATCAAAACTGAAAGGAAAACAAAACTCCCACCCTTCTTTGTTGCTTTTAAAAGCAAAGCATAAGCAAGCCACTTGCTGAAAACGTACTGGTTACAGCCAGGTATGTGGAGGACTGCACCTCGCCAGCAGCATTGCGGGCAAAACACTGGAACATGCCCGTGTCATCTGGCACTAATCCACTGATCTGTAGGCTCCCATTGGCAAGGAGCTGGAAACGAGCAAGCTTCTCCACACCAAGTAGCACTGCATCCTTGTACCAGAACATCCGGGGAGGAGGCACACCTGCAATGCAAAGTGTATTTTTTTATTGCAAGTTTTGGTACATTGTAAACCAATTTGAACTAGCTGAAATATCAAAAGGAAAAGAAAAGAAAGCCTGATCAGGAATGGTTTCTCTGTCTAATCAATCAGTCAATCAATCTTTCTGTCAGTGGTATCACTAGGGGGATGTGTAAGTAACACCATCAGAGGCCCCTTCCCAAGAAAGAAAGGGGGAACGCTTCTTGGAATGCTATTTTCCTTGGGGGGGGGGGGAATGATGAGGAAGGTGAAGAAATTGACTTTTCTTTTTGCTCCCTGCTTCTGCAGTCTCCCCCTTCCAATCTGTTTGGCTCCTTTCTGCCATAGTCTTCTGGAAGGGGTGAGCTGTTTGCAGTGACTTCCTCTTTCCTTGAGGGTGGAAATCTTTTATAATTACAGTTGTACATTTTGTAATAAAAAACCCTGTTCTTGCTGTTTCAGCTGGGTGGAGGTGGAGACACCAGCAGCAGGGTGCGGGGTTCCTCAGGGTGAGACCCACCTCTCTATTTGTACTTCCAATTCAGGAAGTTAATGGGCTGACACAATGAATAGTTGCACTGGGCGACACCAACTTTAGTGACATCACTGTATCTATAATCTATCCAGCTATTTATCTGTGGTATTTATGCATCATCTCTTGACTCACAGTGGGTTAAAATGCTTTAAAAACTTTAA